>NC_056516.1:19376365-19387669 GCF_014905685.2 Nematolebias whitei
TTTTTTGTTAGTATATTCTTAGTTCATGACTTGGATCTTACTAATGTTTTTCTTTTCAATTTGTGTTTTTGTTGGATGTACAGTAACTGCGACCCTGTGTACATATTTTCGTCCCACCTCATGTACCACATGTGGTATGTATAACAAATAAATCTCTCTGAATATTTTGCTAACAGACAGAGAAACATGTCACTAAAAGTTATTAGCAAAGTTTGAACCCCAGATGCCATATAATCAGTCAGAGATCATAGTATATGTTGGGGGTCAGTCTCTGCTTCTATCGCACCAAATTTTTGCACAATTTCCACTTCATTTGGCTTAGTTTAAGTTAATTTTGTCCTTTGGTTTACCTTTCTGTAGTGGCTATAGTTAATCAAATTCACTCTAAAAGTTAACCAGTTGTAGATTTTAATGCAGTGATTATTTTCTGAAAATTTAATTTAATTCCAACTTGCAAATATCGATATTTTGCCAAAGGTTCAGACAAATACATACAAATGCAGTCAAAAATAAACAACTAAATAAATAAATAATTTACCACTCCTTCTCCTTTGGCAGCGGGCGATACCAAAACACCCCTGGCTCTTTACCAAACACTGATGTGGTACAGCAGGTTGTGTTGGGTTTGATCCTCAATCCCAAATCGCTCCAGTCTTACCAGCTCATGTGACCTTTTAGCTCAAGAGCTCTCGCATTAGTCGTGTTTTTACTGGAGTTTAAAACACTTTAGCAGCCAGATAGCCTTAAAATGTCACATCACTCAATGTTTCTAAGCATTTTCTGTAAGATGTATTGTTATAATTACCTCAGCAACCTTCAACAAGCAAAGCATTTAAGAAGCTTTGGCAAAAAAAACGGTGTATGACAACATGTTAGAGACAGCTTTAAACTTAAATCCCAACAAACAAAATGAGGTCCAATATGTTTCTTCTGCAGAACATTTTGATCTTTCTCATTTAAAGCACTTGTGGTAGCACGTACCTCAAGGTTAATGGCGATAATGTGCTTTGAATGCACACAAGCTGTATCGTGTCCTAAAAAAATATGTTTATTATGAACAAAGTCTAAAAGATCATCTTGAACAGAAAGAAAGTTCAGACTGACTCAGAAAGATTCATAATTTAAAGTAAAATTAGGCATGGCTATTTTCACATCTTTTACTCTAATATGCCGCTGCAATGATACCAGGTAATAAGATGCTTCTTCTGGCTATTGAAATTGGCAGCATCCCATCTGCTTTACATCCGCCCAAAAAATGCCTCGGAGATGGTTAATCGAAAAATGTGCAGGATACAGAGTATTTCTGTTCACAAACTACAGACTACTACTGTACTTTCACCTGATAATGTAATAACATTCATTGACCAGTTTGTTAGCAAAATATCTCATGAACTGCTTCACAGATTTTATTGAAACTTTCAGGATGCAATCACTTGACACACATCTACAACTGTTTAACATTTGGACTGAAAACTATTCAAGACGGCTGCCACAGCTAATCAAACTTATCAAACACAAAAACAGGTATAACTCATTCAACTGTTCAGCTACTGGCCTAAAATCTGGCGTGGTAGTAGCTGAGAATCATCCACACCCTATATTTAAAGCACAAACAAATTCTTTGAGATCTTTGGTAAAAGTTCAGCATTAATTGTTGGAGTCTGTCTTACTTGTCTGTTAGGAAGAAATCTCGTGAACTACTGGTCGGATTTTAATTAAACTTTCAAAATCTAACCACTTGATGCATATTTATAACTGATTGCCTTTTGGAGTTAATCTCATTTAAGATGGCTGTCACAGCTAATTAAATTTAGCACACACTAAAATGGCTACAACTCATTAAATTTTACAGATATTGAACTAAAATGTGGTATGGCAGTAACTGAGAGTCATCCTCATCACATATCGCAAGCACTAACAAACTGCAAAATGTCTTTGTTTAACCCTTTTGCACGCAAGGTGGGTAGTAATGTGCATTTCACCAAGGAATGCTAGTTTGTATGTTTGTTTCTTAGACTTTTCATTCAGTTCCACATATTTGTTTTGGAATACTGAAAAAAAAACATATAGAAAGAGTCATACAGTATATGTTGTATTTAGTAAAGCCACAACTGTTAAAAGCACAAGATGGTGACACAGAGGAACAATTTGAATTGAGTCCTCATGACAAACACGCCCCGTTTACAAAACGCCATGCAGTTGTGACTGAAGCGTTTGGATGCACTCTTATGAAAACCCATGTTTTTCAATGAGAACTGAAATCAAATGTCTTCCATGATTATTCCGCCACAAAACAACACTGGAAGATAAGACCCTGTGTGTAATCGGTAGAGAGGCTTGTCACTTGTTTTCCTCACTATCTCCCGTTCCTCATGTTGTACCTTCTCTCCTCTATCTACCTCATTCACTTTCCAATCCCTTTTCTCATTTTGCCTGTCTAAAATGAGCATCTCCTAATGTTTTTTCCTCTAATTTCTGACTCCTATTTCTATTTCCAGTCTTTTTCTCTGCTTGTTGGAGTGCTGCTCCCTGTTCTTTATATGTCTCCCTCCCCTCCTCTGCCCATCTTTGCTTCCATTCATCATTAATTCATGCAATGCAACACAGCAGAGCCCGAGTGATACACTTCAACCATAACAAACAAGCCCAAATATCTGCACTCAGCAGGGATAATCTGCATCAATGAGGAATCAAGAAAGAGGGTAGAAAATATGAAAATGAAGTTTACCTGTTTTTGGTTTAGTTAGTCATTTACTTGCAATTCCAAAGTATTAAACGTCCAGCATTTCTTAAAGGAATACACATCACCCACTGCCTGTTTAAACCATGAACATCATATGTTAAGAAATGAAGAATTGCTACAGTTTTTGGCCAAACCTTGATAATACCATCCTTCATGCACATATGCAAGTTTTCACATAATCCTACATGATCTGTTAATGCTTATAGTAAATTATGTCAATAACTGTGAAGTACTACCACAACGGATTTTAGTTCAGTATCTGGAAAATTCACTAAAATAGAAGTAATTATGTGTAAATTAAGTTTGATTTGCTACAGAAGCAGTCTCAACAAGGGTTGCCACAATGTCCCATGTCAAAAGCCATCTTGCAAATGGGGTACAGCAAGAAATACAATAAGCTCTGAAGGAACTGTTTAAAGAAGCAGTACATCCATGTCCTCCAGTGCTTGAGTTATTAAAAAAAGTTAATGTTTGTAGTATACGGGATAAGTTTTTTTTTTCTGGACTGGAATTGAACAGGGAATCTTAAACCTGTGTAAATAAAGGTTGAATTAAAACGTGTTTTTTGTTTGTTTGTTTTTGTTTACAAAGTGAGGATGATCTTTAGACATGGGAGGGATCTGCAGAGGATAGATATTGCTGAGGATTGTTTCCTTAAGAGAATGTAGGGGGAAGGCTTTGGTCTGAACACCTTTTTGCAGGTGCTTACACGCGTTCAAAGTTATGTAATAAATGTTGACCGGTCTCAACCCTAAAAATATCTACGAGTCCTTGTAACAAGTGTAATTTCCCTGACTCGAAGAAGAGACAAATTATCTGGTAATTTAAATACATAATTCTGTAATGTTTATTGACAGTTTGAATAATAACAATGTGAAATTATGACAAATATGAAATATGGATGAATAATCAATAATATTATTTCAGAAAGTGAATGATGAAAATAATAGAGACTTTGAGAAGAGTATTTTGAATTAAGGTTTTAGCTCTAATGTTAAAAATTAGGTACGCTTTATCTCAGATTCGTGAACTAAATTATGTCTAAACAAACTCAGTTGGCACTTGTTGCTTTCTCTTCAGAAGGACGATTTTTTATCCTACCAGAAAATATCCACTTTTCATTACCACAGTGGATGTGGGTGAGCTGAAGAAAGCCGGTGACCTGCTGTCCCAAGAAGGAAACTTTCCTGAGGATTGCGTTTCTTTCGGCAAGACAGCATCATTACTCCTGGGTGTCTGAGCAAATTACGGACTTCTGGGCTGGCTCAGAGCCAACTCTCCACCAGGACCCACTTCTTTCTTCATGGCTGCTTCTCCAAGAACGTTCTAATCCACAACTCCCCTCAACAACTTTTAAGCAACTGCACATCTCAGCAACTGCCCACAACAACTGCCCTCTGGTGTCAGTTTACCTGACACATCAGAAGTGGCCATGCCCCTGATCTTAACCAATTAAAATGCATCTTTCAACCCATGGGTGTGAACAAGAACTGCATAAATTAATTTAATGATGCCCTCTCCTCAAAGTTTTTAAAAGAGGAAACACAATAGCTTTTGCTGAAAATGTCAACACCTTGTTTTACATAAACACCATTTCTTTTAGCAAAATGCAAGTTTGATCCTGACACCACTTTGTTACAAACAAAGACATTTGCTGAAGCTCTGTCTGACTGGGGGGGGGGGGGTAACTTCCTTTGTTAACATGGCAACAATAGTCCCTGTGTGTAAGGTAAAGTTCGCTTCTTTTCCTGGGCTTTCTGTTAAGAGACAAAGTCTGTTCCTCAGTAAAGAGGGTTAATTTGCACAGAGAGTTAATTATCATAGTCAGTATGTCAGGTTGGTCCAGGATGCTGACTTCATCCTGACTTGGGAGATTAGCACACAGAGAAAGGGTAGGAGAGACACAGTGTCTTCCAGGACATATCCTGATGCATGCTCAATAATCCAGGTAGAAAAATCTAAAAAAATGTTAAATCTGTTCCTCTGGACATTCAAATAAAAAAAATGTAGAAACATTTTGTCTTTCATCCGAAATACTTTCTCAGTCTGAGGTGCTGTATTCAGCTCAGTCTTATAAATAGCACCTTCTCATAGTGGATCAACCAATTTGCTGCTGACAGACAAAACCATCTGCTCACATGCTCAAGAAGGACCATCAGCCTAACGATGGATCATTAGCACCCTGATGGTTGTTTGCTATTCACAGGGGTTTGAGTGATACTAGCAATAACAACATTGTAAGAGGTGGACAGTTGAAAAAGGAGGCCTCCATCCCCGTTTAATGATGGACGGTTTATTTTCAAAAAGATGGCCTCCTTTACTCCTCTCAAACCATTGTTCCTCTCTATCCAGGATGTGAGCATCTTCATCCCTGAAAGAGTGACCCCTGGCCTGGAGATGAGTGTAGACCGCAGAGTCCTGGCCTGATGATGTTGCTCTTCATGGCTGGGCCATCCTTTTGGCCAGTGGCTGTTTAGTTTCCCCAATGTAAGACTGATCACAGCCCTCCTGACATTGAACAGCATACACAATATCACTCTGTTTGTGCTGGGGGACTGGATATTTGGGATGAACCAGTCTTTGCCATAATGTATTTTAGGGTTTAAAAGCCACTGGGACCTTATGTTTAGAAAATAAATGTCTCAGTTTCTCTGATACTCCCGCAACATATGGAATGACCACTGGTCTGGTTCTGGATTCCTCCTTTTCACCTGATGGCTGGCTGGAGTCCTGTTTGGGTTTCTTCTCTGCTTTCAGGAAGGCCCAGTTAGGATGTTCACATTGCTCTAGAGCCTGTCTTGTGTGGGATTTCTCCTTCTGCCTGGCTCCTGAGTTAGTGGGGATGCTGTCTGCTCTGTTGTACAGAGTCTTGATGACTTCTAACTTGTGCTCCAAAAGGTGATGGGAGTCAAACTTCAAATACTTGTCTGTGTGGGTGGGTTTGCGATACACCTCAGTTTGCAAACGTCCTCTATAAGAAACTGAGACCTCACAGTCCAAGAAAGCCAGCCTGTCCTTTTTTACATCTTCTCATGTGAACTGTATATATTTATCCACAGAGTTGATGTGATCAGTGAAATATTGGACTTCCTGAGATTTAATTTTAACCCAGGTGTCGTCAACATACCTGAACCAATGACTTCCTGGTGTCCCTGAACAGGACGTCAAGGCTTTCTTTTCTACCTCCTCCATGTACATGTTGGCAACAATAGGAGAAACTGGAGACCCCATAGCACACCCATACGTGAAGTAGGTTGACTGCAGGCACAGTTTCAAGAGTTGACACAGTTACTCTGTGGAAATCGTGGTCCTGATGCTCAGAGTGGTGTCTGATTTTAATCTTAAACTGACCACCTCTACTGCATCATCAACAGGAATGCACGTAAAGAGTGATGTGACATGTCTCCCAGGATGTTCTGTCTCTTTGAGGGACCTAAGTGGGATGCTACAAGAATAATAGTCATAGTAGATTTAGGTAAAGCTGTATTGTGGTAAGGGCGCTGTACAGGTCTGTCGTGGTGAAGAGAGAGCTGAGTCAAAAGGCGAAGCTCTCAATTTACTGATCGATCTACGTTCCTACCCTCATCTATGGTCACGAGCTTTGGGTTGTGACCGAAAGAATGAGATCTCGGATACAAGCGGCCAAAATGAGTTTTCTCCGCAGGGTGTCTGGGCTCTCCCTTAGAGACAGGGAGAGAAGCTCGATCATCCGGGAGGGACTCAGAGTAGAGCCGCTGCTTCTCCATGTCGAGAGGAGCCAGTTGAGGTAGCTTGGGCATCTGTTTAGGATGCCTTCTGGACGCCTCCCTGGTGAGGTGTTCCGGACACGTCCCACCAGAAGGAGGCCCAGAGGAAGACCCAGGACACGCTGGAGGGACTATGTTTCTCGGCTGGCCTGGGAACGTCTCGGGATTCCCCCGGAAGAGCTGGCCCAAGTGGCTGGGGAGAGGGAAGTCTGGGCCTCCCTATTTAGGCTGCTACCGACCCGACCCCGGATAAGCGGAAGAAAATGGATGGATGGATGGATGTATTGTGGTAATTTGTTTGCAGGCTTGGAGAGGAGAGTAGAGGATTTCAGGACTATTGAAGATGATGGTGGTAATGGTGAATGGATTACAAGGTGGAGTGTGGAATGACAGAACTTCAAGGCTGTTGTATGATCACTGGTTGTAGGTCATGCAGAGAGGAGACAAGAGTTTTCCAAGGAGGAAGGTCCCAAGGAGTATTGGCTTTAAGGACACAAGGAGATCTGGCTTTCAGGGAAGTGAACCTATGGAATTAGGACTAGAAGAGCTGAAAGAGATATAAAGGTTAGCAAGCTTATCTCTGGACAGTGTAGTGAGTAACTGCTTGTGACTCAGGTTTTTGTTTATTGTAACACATTGGCACAAGTTTTATTGGAGAACATGAGCTTTAATGAAAATAGAATGAGTGATGAAATTCTGAGACCAGTGATTTAGACAAAGTCTTGACATGTCAATTTTTTCACCTCAAATGCAGTACATAAAGAAAACTGCAGTACATGAAAATAACCAACATATGTCGCTGTTTTGGACATTTCGGAGCATTTCAAGCTCTTCGAAACATTAGGCCATTTTCTGAGGAACCGTACCAAAGTGGCTCAGTGTTTCAGGATGTTTCGGTTCCACCATCAATTGGATAAAGTATTTCTTGGGCTGTCACTATGTACCAGATTACAAATGTTCCAGAGGTGGAATGATGATTCCACCAACATTAAATACTCAGGGGTTCATCAACCAGGATCAGGATTGGTTGTTGGTGATTGGCTCTGGAACCTCTGAAACCTGTAAGAATGTGGTCAATGGACAGAATACTGGAATCCCCACCAAGCCATCTTGGATTTAGATGTGGCAACCCAATTTTGGATAGTAACCTTTCATAGTTTCTTACTTCTTAATAACATTTCTTCTTAAAAGCAGTCACACACCATAATGGAAGTTGGCACATTGCTTATAGTTATCCAGCTCACAAAACAGACAGACAGATGTATTGAAGGAGGATATTTGCCCTAAGTTCCCTCTGCACTCTATGATGGTGGACAATAATGCCCTTTTCCTTTAGTAATGGAACAGCATGGTTCGACTTGACTCTGCATGGTTCTAAAGCTTTTCCACTAGTAACGGTTCATAAAACCGGTCCCCTTTTTCAGTACCATTTTCTCTCGGTTTCCAACTGGGCTGAGTTTGCACCAAAATGTGATGTCAGATCACTGTCGGTCACTGATTAGTCAGGAGGTGGAGTCACTGGCTGTTTGAGAAACTTTAACAAAAAGATCCGCTATTTGCAATAACTCAAACTCGAGGAGCGACTGGACCTATTTTAAATATTTTTAAAACAATAATGGCAACACCATGGTCTAATGCTGAAGTGCAGGCATTTTTTTGTGCTTGGTGGCTGATAACAAAATTCAGAGTGAGCTAGATGAAGCTTCACCGGTCCCCCTGGTCCTCTCCTCGGAGCCCCCTCAGACCGGGCAGGGCGTCATCTCCCCGGCTCTGCTCCGCCGGTCACTGCAAAGGATCCTCCATGCTGCTGACCTGCAGGAGCGTGCGAGTCCGGGGCTTGGGCAAGCCCCGGCCTCTTATGCTCCTGCTTTAAGGTCCGCTGGTCACTGCGGAGGACCATACAAGCTGCCGACCCATTGAAGTGTGCGAGGCTGGGGCCCACCCGAGCCCCGGACTCAAGTGCTCCTTAAGGCCAGACCGAGCCCCGTCAGACTGGCGGACCTGGACGGGTCTGGGATGGAGGGTGGAAATGGATTGAAGGAGGATATTTGTATTTATTTATTTTTTATCAGTGAAGATTAAAAAAATAAATAAATGGTGCCGGCTTTATGATGAAATCCTGTTTTGACTTTTATGACTTTATTTACTAATCTTTCAAAGTTAACTCAGCTGAAAAATCATAAAAAGGCACAAAATTATTGGATCTCTCAGGAATATTTCCCTCAGATATGTTTAAAGAAGAGCTACAGCCTTTAGTTAAACTTTATTCTAACCCACAGATGTACAAATCACAAAAACAAAAATTATACTTTAAAACAGAGCTAAAAATAATACATATATATATATTTGTGAACAAAAACCAAAATCGCATATGTAAATTGAACAATTAAAGTAGACACGAGTGCAAATACATGATGAAGAAAACATAAAATTTTTAATATAAATGTTTTTGTAGAATCTGGTTCATCAGAGATTTAATGGTGAACAAAAATTTATTAAAAGTTAATAAGCAGGATTTATATTGTTTAATTTGATCATTTTAATAATCTGTATTCTTTTTAATTTACTAGAAACTTCAAAATAAATTCTCACCCTGTATTGAAACCTGTTTCATGGTCTTACCACCAGCATTACTGCCACGTACTGATAAGGCGTGTGACGTCAATTTGAACCCCGCTCACTAGAACCGTGACTGAAAGTGTAATGGAAACACAGCTCGTACCGTGCCGAGCCGAGCCGAATCGTGATGTACCGGTACTAAAGGTACTAATGGAAAAGGGGCATAAGAAAGCCCAAACATGTCACAGACATTTCATTAGGACTTCAGGAAAAAGTAGCCTCGTGGAAAAAAAAGTGGCACAACATGTTTTCTTTAAGTAAAAATGGCAATTAGTTGCCAGATTAACAGCTTCTGATGATGCACACAGAAATATACAGCATATATTCACATCATGAGAGTGAAAAACGCTGCAGCCTGCTCACAGCCGTGATTAGCAGCTGATGTAAAATCACAGCTCCAGTGAAAAGCCCTAATTTGAGTCTATTTTCTGATAACTGCCTCATCAGCTTATCGCGCTCTCTGCTCGACAGAAATAGCTAATTTTGGGTCACTGATTTGTCCATAACAATGTTGAAAGTTGGGTTTGTCAGGAACAGCCTGAGCGCTCATTGTTCTCAGGCGGCAGCTTGTCCTTGAAGTTGCACAGCCTTCCAGGACAATGAGTAGATTTCATCCCCAGATGAGAGCACTGCCTCTGAGCACTTTGCGCTGGCTCATGTTCCTTCTCTATGGACCGGCCAGTTTTGGCAGGCTGTTTGTCAAAATGCCACGCAATTGAGAGGGCCCATAATAATGTGTTCACAAAACTGTATGCTTTGTTCATTGGACACCTGTCATAACTTATTATGTCAAATTCATTAATCTGCCTGGATGCTTCTGTTTTAGTAATACTAGTACTAGTTTTAGTAACTCCTTTAATACTTTTCAAACAAGTTATTCTCCAAAATTATTATTTTTTCATAATTTTTGCTGTTCAATTTGTTTTATTGTTACTGATTATTCTTCATCCATCCATCCATCCATTTTCTTTACCCGCTTATTCCATTTTGGGTCACGGGGGTCGCTGGTGCCCATGTCCAGCAGTCACTGTGCGAGGGGCGGGGTACACCCTGGACGGGTCGCAAGTCCATCACAGGGACACATAGAGACAAACGAGACAAACAAACATTCACTCTCTCACTCACACCTAGGGACAATTTAAAGTTACCAATCAGCCTAACATGCATGTTTTTGGACTGTGGGAGGAAACCGGAGTACCCGGAGAAAACCCACGCATGCACGGAGAGAACATGCAAACTCCACCCAGAAAGACCCCTGAACCGGGGTTTGAACCAGGGACCTACTTGCTGAGAGGCAGCAGCTCTACCAGTTGCGCCACCGTGCTGCCACTGATTATGCTTATCTGGATTAATTATTTTGTTATAACATTTAAAATACCAATTTGGTCTTCTCATTTGAATAATTATTCTTTTGTCATGGTACCATATTTTTCGGACTATAAGGCACATTAAGTGAAACAAAACAGTCAGATAAGTCAAATTTTATTCAACTCATTCACAATATCTCTCAACATTGGGATTTACCTGTCTAAATAAAGGTTGATTGATTTACATTGTTCAGTTGTACCACATAAAATCAGTTCAAGGTCAGTAAGCACAACCAGAATTACTACATAAGGCGCACTGGATTATAAGGCTCACTGTCAATTTTTGAGAAAATTAAAGGATTTTAAGTGCACCTAATCTGAAAAACACGATATTTCCCGGTAAACAGATTCTACGTCAGTGACTGGGTTCTGATTATTATAGGATGAATACATTAGTAACGTTGTTGCTGGTAGTAAACTGACTGGCTGGTGACCCGCTTTAACGAGTGCAAAACAATAAGTGTATTAAAGTAATGAGCACGTGACACCCTTTTTAATTCATTTACTTATACACGCTACAGTCCTTTAATTAGTGGTGGGATAAATCAATAGGATTGATCCAAATATCCACAAGGATCAATATGGAACAATATAAGTATAATAGTATCAATACCCTAGTTTCAGTTTTAGTCTGTGTATGTCTCGTTGTTTTCAAGTCTCGTCACTGTTTATTATTACTATTTACTTGGTATCAGATCGATACAAAATCTTGCAGAATCGCACACCGCTACCTTTAACGACTCTCACAAAACAATTTTGCATGTGCTTTCCTAAACAGAACTTTTATTTATTTATTTATTTATTTATTTATTTATTTATTTATTTATTT
>NC_056516.1:19387679-19427842 GCF_014905685.2 Nematolebias whitei
TTTATTTATTTATTTATTTATTTATTTATTTATTTATTTATTTATTTGTTTATTTATTTTTAAATAAGATACAGTTCAGTTTGTAGCACAACAAGTTGTTTGGGGAAGAAAAGCTCCGAGCTGAACTAAAATTTTGAACAGAAAATAATGCTACCCATGTGAGAGAACACAATATCCATGTGTTATTCTACTGTGTTTGTTTTAACCAGGGCTAATTTAAGTGACTGAGTTGTGATTTAGGACTGTTGCCTGTTTCCAGCTTGATTTTCATTCTGTTTCACCTTAATTCACACCTCCGTGCATTTGGCCAACACATCTCTCTTATGAGCCAGACAAACATAGACCCTCTTGTGAGGGGCGTGCAGTTTTAATCTAATCTGCATGTAGGCACAGAATGAAGCCTCTCATGCCGTTTAAAAAGCTTGGATCTCCACAGTTTCCAGAAGGCTTCAGGTACGAACACGCATGAGGCTGCGGATTCTGCTAGCTAGAGATACTCACCCGCTTCGAATGTTATCAGCCATTAAATGGCCATTATTAGTTGTTATCATCCCCATAGGTTGCCTTCAGACTGTCTCTCCTGTACCTCCTAGTAGGTTTAAAGGTACATTCTTATCACTGATAATAAGTCAAGGGTCAGGAGGTTAAGTTTAGGGTCAGTGCTCTGTGTCATGTGTAAGGTTAGGTTTAGGAAATGGGTTAAACAAAGCTGACAAAAAAAGCTTCCGGTTTTACACGTGGGCAACGCTGCACATTATCAGCGATAAGAACGTACATTTTAAACCGTACTAGAAGGTACAGGACAGTCTGAACACAACCTATGGGGATAGTAACAACTAACAACGGGCATTTAATGGGCTGATAACATTCAAAGCCGCTGAGATATTTGTGTTCCTTCATTTTCAAACAGTCCAATGAAACAGATGCGGAGAGGTGGGTTCATCTGTGGCCATATACTTTATAATACATTCACAATACAAAAATCATAATGGCAGAAACAAATGTATCACTGCAAACGCTTTTATGAAGGCCAACATAAAATGGCTGCAATGCTAATTCTTCAAATTCATGCTTTAATAATTTTTTGGACTATCTGAAAATCAAACACAAAACTTCGTATACATCATTATGTGTACTGAATGATTACATAAGCAAATGTAGATGACTAATGGCTGACAACAGCTGTCCAAAATGAAACAGAACAAATAAAATCACTATAATAATATGAATTATCAAGACTGAATCAAATGAACAAAAGAAAGACTGCAGTGAATATTATGTTGTTGATTCTTTAAATCAGAGGTAAGCTGTTGTTTCTGCTCTTTTCCTGTGATGATGCTAAGCTAACAGTGAAACAAAAAACTTTCTTCCTCTGTTTTCAGGTGTCTTAGTCTCACATCTTACTAAATATCAATAATTTATATCTACCTGATACGGACAATGTCTGTAAAGTAACGGCTGCATTGCTTCTATTGTTTTGATGCGTTGTTTTTTTGCACATAAAATTGAACTGGCGTCTCCTGTTTTTGCCTCTAAATGTCTTAAAGAAATGCACGTACATTTTCCGAAATGTCAAACTCTTGTTTGAAATGCTGATGAGGATAATAATTACAGGTATATTAAAAAATAATAATAATAAGGCCTGCGATAATGTCAAAATGTGACAGTCATGATTGAAGTTTATTGAACCGATGAAGCCTTTCCGTCTGAAGACTGAATTAGTATGTTTTAATCATGGAAATGCATAATGTCTCCATGAATATTCTATAAGAGATGAATGTGTTGACCTTCCACATGTAGGTGAGGAGTTAGCGCAGCTTGCCAGTGGAGAGGCTTTTCGATTTAACGTGAGGTGTTTCAGCCAATGAAAGAAAAAAAAAAACCAGCTTCTCCCTCTGAAACTGCCTCAAGGCCAAAGATACAACCTCGTTTAAATTATATTTGAAATTATGTTAACCTCATCATGGGCTTAACTTGAAAAAAAAAAATAAAACCTATGCATGGAAATCTTTCATTAATTTACCACTTTACAGTAAGGCTCCCCTTATACATGGCTAATAAATAGTTTATATATACATTATTAATTCCTCTATAAACACTTCATAAATCATTAATAACTGCTTATTATGCGTTAATTAAGGGTGACAGACACGACTGACCCGTTTCTTGCCAAATAGTGAGCAAAATTTGTTCACCTATATATTTCATCCAGAGTTGTTATATTAAACATGTCAGACTAAGTTACTACCTTGTAAACACAATAAGCTTTTGTATTTTTTTTAGGAAATAATATTATAATTTATCACTGCATTTATAAGTATCTACAACTCCAGTTATCTCTTGTTTATCGTGGGGGTTTCTTACCGTGCCCCCCCCACCCCCCCGCGATAAGTGAAAAACGGCGAAGTAGAGATATGGTAGTCCAAGTTCAGTTCAAGTACAGTAAACTTTGTCATGACATGTGCCAGATTGTAATCACACTCATCACCTGCTACTCCCGATCTCCCTCTTAAACTAAACAATTTACATTTAAATACTGTAACATTTTAAATAAACAATCCATACAGCATGGATCAATTAATTAAAATATTACAGTATCTACATTTTAATTGTAGAGAAGAGAAGAGGAGCAGGACATGAAAGGGTTAACCCTTCACACAGCTCTGCAGCACAGAGCAGAAATGTATTTCTTGATCAAATATACTGAAACAGCTGAAGTTCTAAAATAATTAGAAATAACTTTTAACACTTTTATATTTTGTGACTATGATGATTTTATGACGTGACATATTAGTTGGAAGACAAAAGTCGATCGGTGCATCTGGACAGCAAATGGTTAACTCTTCACAAAACCGATGCAGGAGAAATGTGTGTGCGTGGCAGAGGAGGAAATCAGCTGATCAGCTGCAGGAGGGAGCTTCCCCTGCACGTGTGGGCTGCACACATGGTGCAAAATCCATCCATCCATTATCATTTACCTGCTTCGTCCATTTTGGGTCACGGGGATCACTGGTGCCCATGTCCAGCAATCACTGTGCGAGGGGCGGGGTACACCCTGGACGGGTCTCCAGTCCATCACAGAGACACAGAGAGACAAACGAGACAAACAACCATTCACTCTCTCACTCACACCTAGGGACAATTTAGTTATCTATCAGTCTAACATGCATGTTTTTGGTCTGTGGGAGGAAACCGGAGTACCCAGAGAAAACCCACGCCTGCACGGAGAGAACATGCAAACTCCACCCAGAAAGGCCCCCGGACTGGGATTTGAACCAAGGACCTGCTCGCTGAGAGGCAGCAGCTCTACCAGTTGCACCACTATGCAAAATCATTTAAAATAATTTATTTTAAATAAACAACCCATGGCTAATCCATCAATCAGTCATTTGTGTCATGTCCAATCTTACTTTGAAGAACCGCAAATTAGCGAGAAACACCCCCCCCCCCCCCCAGCAAAGTGGTGAGGAACTATATTATACCCTAAAAAAAAAACAAAAGCTTATTGTGCTTACAAGGTAGTAACTTAGTCTGACATGTTTAATATAACAACACAATATATAGGTGGCAGATTTGACTCACTATTTGGCAAGAAACTGGTTAGTTTTGTCTCTTTCTCGCCCTTAATTAATGCATAATAAGCAGTTATTAATGATTTATATAGTGTTTATAAAGAAATTAATAACATATCTATAAACTATTTATTATAGATCGATAAGAGGAGGTTTATGTAAAGTGATACTGTTTATTTATTTTACAAAAAAAAACATGCTATGATCAAGTTTCCTTCAAAAAACACTTTTAGCAATCTGCCTAATCATTTCCAAACAATCATCGTTGCTCTGTTTTTGTTGTCTGTTGAAATTATTTTTTGAACCCCATGCATGCACACTATTTCCTTCCCTCCTGTTTTCAGACTTCAGTCTCACCACATTGTATTCAGAGCCAAATTACACTTGCAAATAAACACAATATTGTCAAAGAAGCCCTCAGATAAGCAGAGCATGTGTGCATGTTTGCAGCTCGGTGCAAAAACAGTCTGTTATTATTTTAATGAAGGTCTGTCACTTTTGTCAACGCGTCTTTTTGCAAAACTGCCACTCATTTGTCACAACTGTGCCATTGGGGGCCTGTGAAAGAATAATTGAATGAGATAGAAATAATGAAATAATATAAATGCTTTCATTTATTTTTTTTTCTCCTGTGGAGAAAAACGACTTCAACGGCCCAATTGTCCAGAAAATATGATTGAAGTGACACTGCGGTTTATTGCAATTAAAGGCAACAGTTAAACAGCTTTTGCAGAATTATTTGTGAAGGTCTGTGCAGCTGTAGGCGAAGCTAGTGATGCCTCTGATTAATCACTCATCACACAACAACAATGCTAATGAGCAACAAGCTGGATACGTCTCATTTGGACTTCAGTCATGGTCCAAAGTCTGGCCAGTGATGGATGAGAAGGGAACATGTGAAATGGTGGGCGAAAAGCCATAAATGAGTCCTGACAACTAATTAGTCTCTAATTAAATGCAGAGAGAGATGAGCTGATAATTATTCATGTGTATACAAGTCTTTATATTTGTGTAAAACATGCAAGAAAGTCATACTTTGTAAATTCAGCATTTCTTTTAACATGTTACATTTACTACTTGTAGCATCCGTCACAATTCAGAGCCATTTTTGTACTTTTACTATGTTTTTCCTCGACATGACCTGCAGTGTGAACAGATAAATCAAAGGTCGTTTGTTGCCGTCGCACATCCGCAAAGCCATCTTTGTATGAGTCCTACCACCTTCGTTCTCGCTCTCCCTTTTAATTTTTTTTCTAGTGATGTTTTCTTTTCTTGGCAACAGATCTAAACTCATCAAATATAACAGATTTTTCTTTTTCTCATCTTCATTGTTTAGTTGCTCAGCTTCACATTTGGCCAAAACATTGCCGCTCATTTTTGCTTGGGCCTTCATTTTCATCTCTATTTAGTCGGGGTGAAAACAATGTTTTTCTGCAAATTATAAACCCAGGAGAGACTCGAGACTCTTATTGGCTTAAGATTGAAGCGTAAATTGGGCTTTTGCATGCAAGTAACTTCACCATGAATGGGATTTGTAAAAAAAAAAACAAAAAAAAAAACATGGGGATGGCTTTGGTTAAAAAAAAAGAAAAGAAAAATGTGTTTTCTCCTTTCTGCCTTGTGCATGCACAGTTTTATTATACAACTACAAGCGTATCTGGTTGTAGAATTCAATGCCTATCAAATAAATAAATAAATAAATATGATAGAAAAACTGAATCTGTATCAGGGTCATGGACTTCCACAGCTCCACTTTGCTACAAGAAGCAAGCAGTTTGCTTCCATGAGATCTTATTAGAGAACTATAAAAAATGCAGCGTGTGATACACATGTGTCGGAAGGTTTCACCGTTTTGCTTTGCTGGTGCAGACTGTTCAGATGGCTCACGATGAACTCGCTGACCAACACTGAAAGCTTTCAGAACCAGCTTTAGAACTGAACCACAAAGCAACGAAGAAGGTGGAGCATATTTCTAAATCCACGGTCAGACATCAAGTTTATCGTTGCACTTTAAAAAAAGGAATGCAAGCCATCTACAAAACGTGATGCTCTGGGGAGTGATCTGCAGCTAAATCCAGACTCCGGGCATTCATGTAGGTTTTACTTTAATGCATGCAGCCTACTGAAACGTGTTTGAAGAACGTGCATAAAAAACATTCCTCATGTTGTTTAGGTCAGCTGCCTTTGTCAGCACGGTAATGTGCCTTTTCACAAACATTTTTACTTCTGGGATGGATTTAGGATCATTGCACATGAAGCTAAGACATCTTGAAAATTAGAGGACAAAAAAGTATCTGTTCTTTTCACATTCATTCAACCTTTATTTATACAGATAAATCACATTGAGCCTCAAAGACTCATTTACATGAGAGGCATGTTCTTTATATGTTCTGTCTGGAACTCTGTCTTGGCTCAATGAGGCTAGCCTGTATAAATAAAGGTTGAGTGAATGAATGGAGTGATCTTGTGCAGGCGGAGCATCGATTGGCAGTTTCTGGCCCTGTCCACACTACTCTGGATGTTTTTAAAAACAAAAAATCTTCTGCTGCATTTGTCATTTTAAGCATTTTGTTTTTAGTGGAAAAACAAACAAAGAAAAAATTAACACAAACTGAAATGTTTCAAATTGCTTTGTGAAGTGGTGATAAAAAAAAAGAAAGCCAAAACTGATTAGAAGAACGGAAAAAGAGAGAAAGAGATAGAAAAACTGTCTTATCAGCTGTGGATGAGTGGTTAGAGCAGTCGTCCAATGCGAGAGTTGGGGGTTCGATTCCACCAGCAGTCACATGCCGAAGTGTCCCTAGGCAAGACACTGAACTCCTCATTGCCTCCGATGTGTGTCCCATCAGTGTATGAATGTGATCTAAAATCACTGATGAATTTTAGTGCAGATATGTTTTTTTTTTTTTTAATTTGTAATAAGTATGTTAACACAAGGTCAACAATGCAATGAAATGTTTAGGATGAGAAAAACTGATTCAACTCGCTAAAAAAACAAAACTAACAAAAAAAAAAAAAAAGAAATACTAAAGCATGCATTTAAATAAAGTACTAAAAAGTGAAAAAACACATTTTTTTTTACAAAGTTCAAGAGAAATGTACTAAACTACAACGTGGAAGAATATAGCGGTGCAAGTAGGATGAATTAGTATAAATTAGTATTTCACAGATAGTAATATTGCTTGAATGCACATGCTATATACATAACACGTAACACACACTACACAGGTTGTGTGACAGGTTATTGCACAGTTAGTGAGTAACATTGAAATTAACTGTATTACAATGGTAAGGTAGTGACATACGTGATCCAGCCTCATAGTGCAGAAGCAATTAACATAGTAGAGTGCTGTATGGATGGGTAAATGAGGACACAGATTGTGTTGTAAAGTGCTTTGAGTATCTTGATAAGATAGAAAGGTGCTATATAAGGACAGTCCATTTACCATTTATTTTTGATTGCAAATAATGAAAAATTGAAAGATGAAAATGCATTTTTTAATTTTTTGGGGGGAATCAAGTTATTTTACAATGGCAACAATCTGTTCTCTAACTGGCCCTGCTTGGGTTAGTTGTACCTCATGAATCCTTTCGGAATTGAACTCTAGTCCTCCAAATAAAAGTAATTTAATGAGCTACGTACAACAGGTAAGATAGTATTTGTGCACAACCCTCCCCACAGAACTTCATTTCCAAATATCTGATCTACTTCAGTTCCTGTTTCTGATTCTCTCATGCCTATGTGGCTGCGTGTGCAGATTGAGAGCAGAGAGGGACAAAGGCTGTGCGTGAGTATCTGTATCTCAGGAGCACTACAGGAAATGAAAACTAAAAAAAGAAATGGAAAAAAAAAAAAAAAAAAAGGAATCTGAGAAGCACTTGTCAAGGGAGGCAGCTGCCATTCCTGACGAGAAATTAATAATGTATTCTTGCAAATTTGCCATGTTACTCTGAGTGGGAGGATTGGACAGGAGCTGCTGCAGACTGGAAGATGACAAGAATGCTGATCAACTGGAGGCAGAATAATAGACATAAACACACGTGAACATTTTTGTGTGAGTACATGTGTTCTGTGCGTCCACCAGGGGCACATTTGCATCAGTTTATTATACCACTAGAGTTTTGTGAGTGATTAAATTCAGTGTTGAATATTAATTTGCTAAATTCTCCAAAGTCTCTAAAAGAGTTCCTAAAGTCTTTAAGAAAGTGATCGGTTTCAGGAAACGGGGAGAAAAAAGACTGAAAGAGAAGTGTAAATGCTCTTCTTCCTTGGGCAGCGACATTTCGTAAATGATACCGCTGGAGAATTGCCGTCTCATACATTTGCATTATAATACAATCATCGGAAAAGAAAAGAATATATGCACATCAGGAGTGTTAACTGTCCTTGTGAAGCCGAGGACGCTAGGTACCCACACAGTGGCAATTGGGTTTACTGCGCCTTCATTAACTTGAAAATGTATCTCGCAGCCATAGGTTTCATACAGGCAGCAGTAAAATTCAGCCAAATCAGTCACATAATAAATGCTTGAATAAATGGGATTGTGTGTGAGAGTTAAACAGCACATAGCTGAAGCTGCCTTGTTATTACCGAGGCTGGGGATTTGCACTCTCCTCTGTGTCAGTTGAATATTGCTTTCCCGAGCGTGGAAGGTCAGCTCGTTTGCTTTACTAATATCCTCAGGTCCTCTTCTCATTCTCGAAGGCTTTCTCTTGTTACTCTCGCTGCATGCTGTCTCATTTGGCATGTGTGGATGGCCCCATAAGACCTCAGTGCTTGGATCAGTTTTATGGGTGGCTTCATCACAGCTCCATGCCTCTATCAGCTTTGCCGCAGTGTTGTCGTAAGATCACACAGTGCGCTCCACAAACAACACTGCACCCCCGCCAACTGTTGTAGGCTTTGCCGTGATCGTACCATTTCCACGTCCTGTCAACATCCATGTTCATGTGGACTTGGCTGTTCTGCGGCTTCCTATATGGGTTTAAAATCTCAGCTGATTTGATTGTTTTTTTCTCAGTAGTCTTATTTCTCATTCTGTTTATCTTCTTTCACTTTAGTTTGACATGATTCCTTCCTGGGTTGGCAAGCTTCCTGCTAAATATTAAATGTTACTGGTTGTGTTTGGACATGGCTTCTCTTTACCGTCAACCCCTGTTTTTTTATTTTTCTTAAAGTGATTGTTCTATTGAAACGTTATGAACAATTAATATCTTACTTGAGTGGATAGCTCTTTGGGTGAATATTAATCAGTTCTGAATGATGTGTTAATTTAATGAGAAGTCTGGGATTAACCCAGATCTAAAGGATTGCTCTCAAAACAACGCCGATCTGAAACATTTTCACTGTAGCTCTATAGAGGTTGAAAACAATAAAACGTGCGTGTCATTATCTATATTTTGGTTAATAAAGGCCAGAGAAACTTGCTTAAGGTCAGAATGTCTATGTTCTGAAATCATGTTAATCCTTGACAACAGTATATTTTAGAGATTGTATAATTTTATAGTAAAACTTTCATAAAGATGAGGACACATACCGCAGTTTTGCTGCTGCTTACAGAAAAAAAGTATGATCTGCCGTAGTTTAAACCCAAGTGCAGGCAGGACTCTGAGGATTCAGTAATTAAATAAAAGGTGTTTATTAAACACAACAAAAGAGCTGATGTGGCAGCAAAACTTGCATATAGGGAGATGATCAGGGGAGAAACAGGAACATGACACCGATATGGCTAATCCTCAGACAGGGGAACAACAATCAAATGCAGAATATAAGGACACACTAACGAGGGGACAAACACGAACACCTGGGGAAGGACAACAAGTGGCAGAGAAGGAACTGATTACGTGAGGGAGACACACATGAAGGAGCAGGAACAGACCACAAGAGAGAGACACACAAGGGAACACAATCCTCACAGAAAGAAAGCCAGATTGTACAGACTGAACGTGAAGTTGTAATTATTTTCCTCTATTTATCAATCTTTAGGTCATTTGTTTAATTATGATGTATAATACACACAGCAGTTTGTGCAAATACAATTTTATAAACCTTTTACACTACGGTCATTTCATCATTTCAAGACTTTATACATTGGCTTTTAAGCTTTTAGCAATAGCAGCTAGCTGTTGCACTCCCTATGCAGCCTGTAGTACGTTCAACAGTTATATCATAATTCTGACTTGATAATAGAAAGAAAAATGATATAAACTAAAACAGTTTTGGATACTGATTGATGACGGTTTGCTAAAACTATTTTGAAGACGTTTAAAATTTGAGTTGATTTAAGAAGTTACCAATCCGCTTCCATCTTGGCCGTGTATAGACAAGGGTCTGCAACCTGTGGCTCTGGAGCCACATGTGGCTCTTTGGTCCCTCGGCAGCAGTTCTTTCAAGCTTTGACTGAAACTGACATAAAACTGAAGTTTATTGTTTGTTATAACAACAACTAAAAAGGCTAGTTTTAGCAGCTTTCATGTAATTTATTTTGCAAATATATGTATTCACTGGTTAACTGGACATCATTAACTTCATCTTTAAATCACTTCTTGGTCTGCTGCCTTCATACATCTCCTCCTACATGTCTCTGCGTGAGTGCAGCTACAGCGTGCGCTCTCAGGACATTATTACATGCAGTGTTCCCTCAGTGAGGACTGAACTAGGCAAAAGGGCCTTTTCCTACTCCGCTCCTGTTTCCTGGAATATCTTTCAAAAATATCTGAAGCTCTCGACCTTGATCTCTCTAAGTGGCTTCAAACATCTGTTAAGTTCCTGGCAAAAATCCAATTCAGACATGTTCCTGTTTTTAGTTTTCTACACCACCTTATAATCTAGCTGTTTTCTTTGCTGCTTTTTCCTTTTGGTTGCTATTTTATTTTTATTTTGTTTTAAAATTTAAAAAAAAGTATTTTTTTATGATTGTCTATTGTTGTCATTGTTATCCACTGTTGCTATCACTCTTTGTTAAATAAATCAGGTCTCTCTTGTAAATGAGTCCCTGAGGCTCAATGGGATCAACCTGTATAAATAAATGTTGAATGAAAAAAAAAAGTGAATACTAGAAACATTACAAGGAGTAAAACATACTCACCTTCACTTTACAAGATACTTAATTTTTCTACAATAATACCAAAAAAATAAAAAAATAAAAACAAAATCACACAGGCCTGAAGTCTATTGTTTTAGTTTTTAGAAATTGGGTAAAGACTATTACTTTTTCCCCGTTTTTGCAAGAATCTCATCTTTTATTTTGACTTAAAATGTAAAAATATCAAAAAATGTTAAAAACCATTAGATGTTTTTACCTCTAGTGGCCAAAAAAGCATCCTCCAGCAAACAAAGTGGACCACGGGCCACCAGTTGAGAATCACCATTGCAGGTATTGCAGCTCCGGACACGTTTAATGTAGCGAACAAAGTGGCAGAAATGGCTCTTTAGATCATAAAGGTTGCAGACCCTTAGATCAGCCGTTAGTTTACAAATTTTATCAAAATTAGACTTTAAAGGCTATCTTGTTGATTGTTCATAACCTTACACAGAATTCTACTTAAAAGATTGGGAGTATTGTATTAAAACTCTGATCTTCATAAAAGGGAGATAGAAAAAAGTGAACAGGACAAATGAGAGGGGTTAAAGTCGTTATCAGCCTTTCTCTAAATAGACACATCCATAAATTATTGACACAGCCACCTTGTCCCACCATTTTATAGTTGGTTGTGAGTCACATGGGTTGACTCAATCTGTAAAATGAGAAAGATCAAGGAGAGGACAAAGCGTGACTCCCACTTTGATATCACCATCAAACTGAGTCATGTAAACCAGAATATGGATCATCCATCCTATAAGAAAACCTGTTTGATCTCATTGTGTACAGCTATTCTATGTGATTAGGTGGCTTAAATGAGTAAGACTGCAGTAAGATCAGGATATGTTTTGATATTTTCCCCCAAAAAATAAATAGGAATCACTTTAACACATTTTCAAACCTCTGTGAAGCTGATTAGGAAAACAGAATGATTGGAAATATATGTAAATTGAAATAATATAGATCTTTTTATCATAGAAACTTTGAATTTAAAGGTGGGTGGAATAACAATTTGTGAAATAACAGATCGTATACTGCATAATGCACAAACTATTAGACAAAAAGTGATTATCTCACCAGCTGTTTACTTATTCACTATAAATTAATTTATATTTGCAAATTTGTGTAAATTAAGACTGGAATTGTATTTGCATTTGTTGTAAAATGTCCTGACGAATGTTTGCATCCTTCACCAAATAATTGATTATATATATAGTCTGAAAGGTTTTGTCTAGGCTCGTGCAAGATAAAGCAACAATACCAACTGTACATCACTGGAAAAATGTTGATCATTTTAATTCATGTATGACAAAATTAGCACAATAAACTCATAAGTAGGACAATGAGAATCCATCTGAAATTTTCTTTATATAATTCAAGCAGCTTTTTCCTTTGGATATCGACCGTGATAAAGAAACTAACTGCAGAAACCCCGATCATTCTCGGTCAGGAAAAAGAAAAACAGATTTAGGTGCACGTTAGAGTGTTGAGCCATGCAACAGTCTACTTCCATATGCTTTTTGCTCAGTCACATTGAATCAGTGTGAATGAGTGAAAAGGGGGTTAAAGAGATTGAGAGAAGGAGCTTGAAGGACGATTTGAAGATTAAACATATCCTCTTACCATTTGGTCCTAGAGCTTGCAGGAGCCTAATACATAATCAAGTGTCACCCCTCTAGTTCTTCCCTGCAGCAAGAATCCTCTGCACAATCAATGCATTCCTTTAAAACACAACAAGTAAATTAATATCAACTTCATTTTACGGTAATTTGGGATGGTATTTTCTTTTGGTGAGAATCTGTGTCTGTCTTGAGTTCCTTCTTTAGATTTTGTGTTTATGTCCGTGTTTGTCCTGCCTTCCCCAGTGTTTCTTCCTTCATGTTGTCAGCTCCTGCTCCACCTGCCCCCAATCCCAATCACCCCAGGTGTCTGTCATTATGTCTTGTAAGTGTCCCTTTAAGTTCAGTGTCTTTGTGTTTTCTGGTTGTTCGTGGATTGTGCTCCCCACAAACATTCATGCTCTGTTTTCCTCTGTGTCTCCTTGTTCCATGTAAGTTTTGTTGTAATGTCAGTCTTTGGTTTTCTTGTTCAATAAGTAGTTTTCTTTATATCTTTGAGTTCCCCGCCTCTGTCTGCACTCTGGGTTCAAAACCAACTGAACAACTGATGTGCTTTTATTTCATTTGTACACTCAGATACATTTGTTGTACAGCTCATTGAAAGAATTGTTAATTTCTCGTTAAAATAGATTAACTTCAAAGCACTTATTGAATGTATTGTATATCTGCATGTCTTTAGTATGTGGTAAAATAAACAAAAAAGCATGTAAAAAGAAATAGTTTGTTGTTTATTTTACAAAGGCATGCTAAATGTCAATGGAACAGATTTGTTGGTATCCTAAAGGGACTATTAATCTTTGCATTAGAGTCATGTTTCAAACCAAGTGTTTGACCATTATTAACATCATAGATGCCTTCAGTGTATTCATCAGGGAAAGGTAACAAACAGCCACTGGGTATTGTGTGCACCACACTGAACATGCAGTAGAAAAAGCAACGAGAAGAGCTGCTTGAGGAACTTAAAAAAAAAAAGATTATAGATATCTATGTTAAAGGTAAAGGCTACAAGACCATTTCTAAGCAGTTTCATGTGCCTGTCACCAAAGTTGCCAATGTTAAATACAATTCTAAAGTTTATGGGCCTCACGGTTCAACCTTCCAGGATGTGGATGCAAAAGGAAGATCATCCCCAGGTTGATCAAATGGAGAGTGTGGATGATAGAACATTTTGAATCCCAAAGAGCTTCACTGAAGAAGACCCAGGAGGGCTCCACTATTGGCTGAAAACCACAAAAAACAGACAGCAATGGAAGGAGGAGCCGTCAAAGCGCATTAAATACTTCCCCTGCTTCTGCCTGCATTGGACCCTGCTCTGACATGTCAGATATTTTGTGATCTCACCTGTTTGGGTCGTCGGCCATGTATGTCCGCTGAGTGCCGCGGCTGAATGAACGTCCGTTTGGGCTGATGGATCAGTGGCAGTAGTCCATCTGAAGCTTAACTGAACTTTAACTCTTTCAAGGCTGGTTAGTGTGCGGTCAAATGGCCACATGTGGGTGGTGATTGTATGGCAAGCCATGTAGGCATATAATTCATAATTCAACTGTGCACGTCCCTGTCACAATGAAAAGCCCGACATGACCCGGCCCGCACACTAAGCACATTATTATACCGGTCCGAATCCGGGTCAAGCGGGGCTGGGCTCCGGGTTAGAAATGACAGGTCTAGTAGAATGTCCCTAAAGTTGGACCACCATCCCACTTTGTGGCACATTTAGATAAAATCGTATTGAGATTGCTTTAATTTGTGGAAGACTGATCTATTCATAGAAATTAATGAGGCTCCTATAAGGCAACGCCTGGGGGATTTGCATCAAAATCTAGTTTTAAAAATAAATAAACAGACATAGTCATCCCTACAGATTCCCTTTGTCTCCTTCAAAGGGAATCTATGGATGTCAGTTAAAAAAAATCAATGTCTCAAAATAACCAGAGAAGAGGACCACTGGAGATAAAAGGTGTCAACTTAAAGGCCAGCTGTATTAACTGCACCACTTTGGAATCTTCTTACCGGCTCCATTAAGCCCACAGATTTAATTCCATCTCTCGTACATCTCAAGGTCACCTGTGACATTTGCCCTGGAAAAATGTAACTGATTTAACAGATAGGTCACGCTGAGAAGGTCTGTTCCTTTGCCTGCATGTGCTTCCTGCACAGACAAAGGGAAGGGAAGTAGTCATGGGCGATTGGTTTGGTAATTTCCAGCGAGGATTGCAACGAAGAACAAAGTGGGTTTGAAATGTCATCTGTCATATTCTGTGATTGCATGGCTGGAGCTGCCCTTACTTTTTAAAAATTATTATTATTATTTTTTTAACACTCACACGTTCTTTAACTTCCTTTTCCCCATTCCACGCAAGTAGGACTTCAAACTTTCTTTCAAGTGCCAGGCCCTTTAAAAGTCAGAGGAAGGTTGTTGTGTGATGCGTCACAGTTCTTTCTAAAAGGCTGCCAGTCATGTAAACCTTGCAACTGAAACCTTCTCGAGCATTGATTGCATCAGGAAAATGTAAGTTGTGAGCACACGCACATTGAGCACACCTCTTTAAAGGTCTGTATTTTATTTTTCCATAACTTGAAAGACTACACACACTTGTTGCTATTAAACAGTGGTTAAATACATTTATCTCATCAAGTTCTTCTTTTGTTTGAACGATCTGAAGACAAATTTTGAGTCTTTTTCAGAGACAGCACAAAGTCTTCATTGTCCCAGATGAAGTCTACGTTAAGTTTTAGTTTGCATTTAGAAAATGGTAGAAGATCAAAACACATTTACTCTTATCGTTCAGTTTATATCTAAGTAAATAAAACCACAGTTTTGTAAATGCTAGCTCTACAGTAGGTTAAAAGATTAGTTTCTATACAGGTTGACTTATATTAAAGAAACTTTTTTTAACAGCTCTTTGCATTTTAGTCTTCAGATTTGTTTTGATACTTTTGTTTTGCAGGCTGCTTTTTGGCAGAGCACACGGATGATATTGGACTGAACTTTTATGAGGTAGGAATTATAATGGGCCTTTGTGTTCTTGGTAAATTTTATGACCTTTTCCCTAGAGGACGATAAAAAGTGCTGTAGCCAATCGGCAGAGCTTTGTGGCTGATCCACTGTCCTAAAGCATAGGCTATAAATCTGGTTAGATATTGTCGGAGCAAAACACCTAAACACAGAGGGATTTATGGATAAAGAAGCTAGTTCCACATGTGTATCAAGCACTTTAAAGTCACAAACAACTTTTAATGCACTAATAGTTTTTTTTTTTCTTTCCATGAACATAGACTGAATCCATTGTTGCAGATACATAGATTTAACTCCACAAATGATCAGTTAAAATGATTGACAACACATTTAAGTTTTAAAAAAGCTGCATGGCTATATCCCCCATCGCTTAAGGATGAAATAGTGAATGTTTCCAGTTTTTGACCGCAAGGAACAATTGCAGAAACAATGGGTGGCCAATGGTGGCCTTGGCCAACATAATTTAATCTTTGGCAACCCCACTGGCCACCACAATAATTTAAAGTTATTTTTCATCATTTTTTTAAAGTTATCCAGCTCACAAGGTGAACATATACAAATATGGTGGCATCCATATTGGATTTTGATGCAGCAACCATATTTTGACAATGACCTTGCTTACACCTAGATATAGCCACACACCAAAATGGAATTCGGTATGACACTTACGTTTCATATTGTCATACTCAACACATGGACAGGTGTTTATGACAGCCATCTTGGATTTTGACTTGGCAACCAAATTTTTTTTATGCCTATAGCCACACAATAAAACGTAAAACATCCATCCATTATCTTTTACCCGCGTCTTTATTTTTGGGGTCATGGGGGTCACTGGTGCCCATGTCCAGCTATCACTGTGTGAGAGGTGGGGGACACCCTGGACAGGTCTCCAGTCCATCACAGGGTCACACAGAGACAAACGAGACAAAAACCATTCACTCTCTCATTCACACTTAGGGACAATTTAGAGTTACCAATCAGCCTAACATGCATGTTTTTGGTCTGTGGGAGGAAACTGGAGTACCCGGAGAAAACCCACACATGCACGGAGAGAACATGCAAATTCCACACAGAAAGGCCCCCGGACCGGGATTTGAACTGTCGGCCTTCTCGCTGAGAGGCAGCAACTCTACCAGTTATGCCGCCATGCTGCCAAAATGTAAACCAGTACCTCACTTATTTTTCAACTTATTATGCTCACAACATATATCGATGAACAGGCAGAGGGTATTTCAAATCCCCCCTCTTCGCTCTGAGATGGGGGACAACAAGTGCTGGGAAACTCAAGGAGACACATCAGGATAAAACCAGGACAGGCTATTGAAAGCACAGTGCAGAACAGCACAAAATATAAAGGGACACTAATGAAACAAGAATGTCAGTCCAGTCATCAATCAAAACACTGAGTATCATTCATCTAAATTCAAAATGTATTTTACTACTTGGTGTAAACAATCACAATTTCTTTTCCCACAAACACTGCATGACCCATATATTATCAGATTTAACATTCATTCAACCTTTATTTATACAAGTTACTCACTGAGTCACGATGACTCATTTACGAGAGAGACGTGTTTTAACAAAGAACACAGATCAGACAACAATAGACAATCATAGGTCAAATCACAAATCACAAGGTCAAAGTCAAACATTTTGCAGTTTATTAACATTTTTTTGCTATGTGGAAAGAAAATCATGATAAAAAAAACATTTTGAGACATTTATATGTTAAACATTCACATGTATTTGGAAGAAATGTTATCATTGACCACAATAATTAGATTTTTGACATGTTCATTAAGAGTTAAAAAATAACATGCTGTTGCTAATGGTATTATGTTTTAAATGTGTCATTTTCTCTTCTTTGTTATATCGGAAAAGGCTCAAAGTGATGTTTGAATAATAAAAAAAAGATTATTCTGCAGCAGCCATACAATGATTTTTTGATATTACGACAGTATTACAGTAATTTGCTCACATAGTTTGTCTCACAGCCCATGAACAAAGATTCATTCATTCCTTCCTTATGTTTCCATGGGCTGCAAGAAGCTGCAGTTTGTCCCTATTGCCACATAGTGAGAGGTTTTATAAAACCTGAACAGGTCTCTAGTTTATTACTGGGCTGCTCCGTCAGAGTCCATTCTGCATCCCTGCAGTTGGCCTCGATGATCAAACAGTCACTATTTTATTTAAGAGAAATTTCTTGTAGCCTGATTCTTCTCATGTCACTTTGCACTTCTGCTCATCTTTATGCCAAGTGTATTCATTAGCACCGTTCTTAAAGTCCACAGAGTTTCCAAGACATTCTTAAGGTGTCCCTGGGCACTTATTCTGCTTGGACACAGTAAAAACATCATTCCTGGCTCTTAACTGATATACAAGTGATTGTGCACCCAAGGTACTGTCTTAGATTTGAGAAAAGATTGTGGTGGATAAAAAATAAAATAAAATACATTTTTCTCAGTGTTTGCCTGATTCTAATTTAGTCTCACCATTTATTTGCTACATTAAAAAAGTACACTAAAGTTATGATATTAATCACCCAAAAGGACCATGACAATACAACTGTACCAAAAGTGGTCAAAGTCAAAGAGGGTAGTAAGTTAGGCTATAGAGATCTATCTAAATATCAATATTTTCAATATGAAATGTTTGTATTGAATCAGATCAAAGCTAAATTGATGAGATCATTACTTTAATTTACTTATCTCCTCTACTTTAGTCACGGGGATCACCAACATGAGGGGGCTTGTGGCTATTCAAGGAACTGCAGCTGTTGGCATTGTCTTTATTTTTCAGTTCAATTCAATTCAGTTTATTTATATAGAACAACACAGTTGTCTCAGGGCACTGTACAGAAACATTCACATACATAGAAAAGCCAATTAGTAAAGTTCTCTATCTAAGGAGTCTGGTATCTAAGCTACCAGACTATTGAAGCTTCACTTTGTCGCAGTCTCCCATCCTGAGCAAGCACAAAGGCAACAGTGGGAAGAAAAAACTTCCATTTTGAAAGGAAGAAACCTCCATCAGAACCAGGCTCAGAACAAGTGGCCAACTGCTTCAGCCGGCTGGGTTTCAGAGGACAGGAAGGAGAGACAAACGAACACAGAATGGCAGATCCAGATGTACAGGTATACTCCCTATTGGAAGAAAGACAAAAACACATGTTAAGAATGGAAAAATAATTACAAATAGAAAACAGGTTGAGCAGAGTAAAGACAGTAGCATAGTAAACAATGTGGTCAATCTGTCCTCCAGCAGTCTAAACCTATAGCATCATAACTAAGGGATAGCTCAGGAAACCCAAGCCAACCCTAACTATATGATTTATTAAAAAGAAAGACTTAAGCCTAATCTTAAAAGTAGACAATGTGTCATCCTCATGAACAGAAACTGGAAGTTGGTTCCACAAGAGAGGAGTCTGATATCTGAAAGCTTTGCTTCCCATTTTGCTTTTGGAAACTCTATGGAGCCCCTCAGGTTTTCTCTTTGGATCAAAACTCCACACTACACACATCCACTTGTAGACCCTCTGTAAATACCCCAGAGAGCATCAAGGATCTTGCTGAGTTATCAGAAGAGCAGCACTCGAGTCAGATCAGTCACAATGCTTTCAATGAGACTGCTTCCTTCGATCGATTTCCTTCTTGTCTCTTTCTCCTTTCATGTCTTTATTTTTCTTCAATATGTTGTGTAAAAACTTGTCATTTTGTGTATGAAACAGGTGGTGGGTCATGCTAGTATTTTGAGTTCAAATGATTAACAAAATAGTCTATCTAGTGTAGCCACAGTTTAAGATTAAGGTGTGTCATTGTTTAGAGAAGGGAATGACACTCTGGCATGTCCTGACTAAGGCCATGCTAAAGGGTAATGGTCAGTATGCATAAAGTGATCCATCATGCAGTCTGAGTGAGGTTAACCTTTTGCTTGTCCTTATTGATTCACCTCACCACAGAATCTACAATGCTATGGATTGTGGATCTTGTTTAATCTGTGATTTTTTTTCTTTTCTTGCTATTTGAGTATTTTACTTATCACAGAAATGGCCAAGTGACACATAAGTTATTAATAATGCTTTGTCTGCTGGTAAAACCCTTTATATTCATCTTAGCTGTAGTAGAAAATGAGACAGAAAGAACAGGCCATGCCACTTCTGCTAGGCGAGGTGAAACATATGGTGCATTTTTAGATCAATGAACAGCTGCCTGCATTGATAGCTGTCACTCTTTATGGCCTTGTGTGTCTCGGTGGAGTCAAAAGATGTTGATATCTCATGTTAGCAGCAGCTATTTTTTTTTATTTTGTCTCTCACCCGTGACAAAACAGTCTCTACACCAGCTTGATACATTTGAATGCGTAGGAATGTTTGGCTTCAGGCTATGAATAGTGTTCTGTAATGAGATTAAAATGCTCGAGTGACAGGTCCCTATTTGCCCAAAAATCAGTATAAAATGGTTTTGTGTTGCAATATGATTTTCCTGTTTTCACTCATTCTAGCTTGTTGCACAAAGGAAAAAAAGAAGGGTGCTATGTGCAGAAACATGAGAAAATTAGGTATATTATTTCTCAGCCTATGGATGGAGTGTACACAAAGAAGAAGTTAAAACACGCCAACGTACTGAGTGCCTTAAAGCTCCAAGCAGCCTCTGCTGGATGTCATTTGGTGACAAGAAAAACACGCCCAGTTTCCTGTACTTCTTTCAAAGGGCCGCTGAAATATGCAGTAGTTTATTAGATTAATGTTATTAGTTCTAGTACTTAGCATGAAGTATTAGGATGACACTGGAGAGGAAACTGTTATCCAATTTTACAGGCAGTCTAAAACTGGGACTTTTAATCTCTCATGTTCCAATCTGCTCTTTCCTCCCACACTAATCTCATCTCTTCCAGCTGGAGTGCGGGCAACAGAGGAGCTCCGATGTTGCTCCAAGGAAGAGGGTTAATCTGAGCAGGGGGCGCCCAAGATGGCTGCTCTGGTCCCAGGCCAGGGGCATGAGCTAGCTCGCTTCTTCAGCCATTAGGTCTGCTGGAAGCCTGCTGTGGTAAGCAATTATCACAGCAATTTTTAGCTCAAAATCTGTTGTAAATGTAAAAGTAATAGTAAATCAGTTCTACTCCACTCTTAATTAGCAGTCTTAAGTAGTCTGCTACATATCTCGGGATGATTTTAGACTCTGAGTTTTAGTTTAACAAACAAATTAACTCGCAGAAAAGCTTCTTCCAGTTAAGACAACCTTGTGGGACAGAAGCTGTCATTTCATGTATTTGAATCCATAAATACAGGTTCACCCATCCTGAGACTTTCTTTCTTGAAGATTCAAGTGAAAAGAACACTCTCTTTTTATTATCATTACTATCTTACAAATGTTGATAATCAAAGTGTTTTAGTTCAAACCATTTTAGATGTTGCAGTGAACTAATCAATTTTATTAACTGAGTAATGATTTTTATTCTCATGTTAAAAGCTGTTGCAGAGTAATTATGCATTTTTCTGAGTTCTGCTTTTGAATGAGCAAGTGTGTGCGTTTACAAGGTTACAGTCAAACGAAAAACAAGTTGTTATGTTAAAACTGTCATGTTTTAGAATCCTCTCAGACGTAAATAGAGATGTTTTGCACCTGTTTCTTAAACACGCCACAACAAACCCTCTCGGTCTGTGAGAACATTTCTGAGCTGTCCCATAACAATTCTCGCTGTCTCTAACCTATTACGTCACAAAAACACACCCCTTCTGGTCGTTTCTGACCAATGAAAAATCCCAAAAAGTGAACCGGGAAAGAGCCTTTAAAATGTCAGTACTTCCTGGTTTACACAGACTCACGGAGTTACAGAGTTGGAGAGTTGTCAGACTTCAAGAGTTCTGTGGGAGTTCTGTAAACTACACGAGAGCTAAAGTTCTGATGGAGTGCTGTTGGAGTTCCTGACATGACAGCAAAGCTCTTCCGAGTTCCATGGGATTATAACATTTTCCACTGAGGTGAATGTGTGTCGAACAGAGCCTCGCCACTACTTCTGACGGGCTACAGCCATTCTTAGGAGACGCTGCACCGGTAGCGTTAACGGAACACCATATCTGCTGATTATCATCAGAGAGGTAATGGGTCAAGTTTCCTACCAAGCGTACCGAGGCGAGCTGGGCTTCTGATGGAGAGTGTCGGTTCTGGTAACATTCAATTTCCCTCAAACCCCATCCTTTACTCCCTCTAAACTTCTTTCCATCTTTAAACTTTCCTATGAAGTAGAAATTCTCCCAGATATTTAGAAATGTCTGTGTAAAGTGCTTATTCACTCCGTGTGGGTAAAAGATCATAGTTGTACAGTTTTATAAATGTCTGTGGTGCAGCAACGGAAAAATCATGGCCGTATGATTTTTCCTGATTGATTGCTTATGTTGTTATTTTCATAATTTGCCAAATTAATGTAAATGTTTGATGTTAAATTTGATTCTGTAAATAAATGACCGCATTCATTTTGATGGGTCAAATTTAAATGACGTCTCACTTTGCATTTCCTTAAATTCAATGCACGTTTTATTCAGTCCAGAAAAATGAGGAACTCGCGTTAAATGATGAATATATCCCAGCATCTGTTCATCTACACAGCCATGCCTTCGTTACAACCTGACTAGACTACTGTAACATGGTTTATGTTGGGGTCAGTCAAGTTTCCCTGTCTTGTCTCTAGCTCATCCAAAATGCTGCAGCTTGACTCTTAACAGGGACTTGTAGGTTTGAGCATATTTCACCATTTTTATCCCCCCCCCCCCCCCCCCCTGGCTCCCTGTACGTACCAGAATAGATTTTAAAATTCTCCTATTAACCTTTAAGTGCCTTGATGGCCTTGCACTGTGGGGATCTGTGTCTGCCCTGCTCACCTGTTTGCCTCCTCACCAGGTGTTTTGTATTTTTGGTAATTAGTGGCTCCCCTTTAAATGTTTGAATGTCCTGTGTCTCAGGAGGGGAGCATTTAAGTCTTGCACAGACTAGGGCAGACCTCAAAATGCACGGAAACTGTGCGCACTCTCTGTAGACGGTTGAGACTTCATACTTGAGTGTTCACCCTGAGTGGTTGCAGACCAGCTTCGCAAACGAGGGGCGTTTACCTTCGGGGAAAATTGAGTTTGCCGATTGGTCATTTGCTGACATGCCTACTGAATTGATTGACAGGTTGCAAAAACAAACAAAACAATGAGAGCTGGCAGGCAGCAAGCCGCAGCGGTGTTCTGTGTTTATATTCTGTTAATAAAAGTTCTAAAAAACAAAAAACAAAAAAAAAAACAGGGAGCCCTGGCCCTGCAGCCCATACATCAGACCGGCCCACCAAGAAATCTTCAGACCCTCCCGCAGCCATGCCGGGCCTGATTTTAATTCACTCGTGAAAAATTACTTAATTTCTGACAATTTCAGTCATGGCATCAACGGAGGAGGAGGAAGAGATCACTTGCCTTTTGGCAAAAAAGAAAAGAAAAAAAAGAAAAGGCAATTAAACCAGACTATGGATGGAGAAGGGGAATTTAATACATTGGTGTCACATAGAAAACAGTCCGTTGCTGGGCAGTTTGTTGTGCAGCACCAAGTACGTGTATGTAATCGTAAAAATTGAGCTTTGCACGGACATGCCTTGTGGGCATCCATTTCGAGTCTAATCCAGTATGTGAGGACCTCCGCGGACTAAAGCGACCATATGTTATTTTTCAGACGCTCAGATCATCTGATCAGCTGCTTTTGGTTGTACAAAAACCAGACTGAAGCTCAGAGGAGGTTGGGATTTTTCAGTTGTGAGCCCTACACTTTGGAACAATCTGACCTACTCCCACCAACATTAGACAGGCCACTTCACTCCCAAAACATATCTGTTTTCACTGACTTTTAACACAATGTGATTTGATTTGGTATTTTATTGTTCTGTGTTTTTATGTTTTTCTTTTGATGCTTTTAATAAATTTTTGGCATTATGTTTTGCTTTATATTCCTGCCATTGAATTTTTGGTTAAGCACTTTGGTAACAGCTCCTCTTATAAAATGTGCTTTATAAATAATTTGACTTGACTTGGTTTAATCAAAATTAAGAGTAAATATAAAAGTTGTAAAACCAAAAAAATCTATCCGATGACTCAAAAGGTATCGGTTATGTATTGAGTATTGTAATAAACACATGGATGTTATATTGAGACTGTTCATATAGACCTTTTCAGCCTTACTGTGAGGATGTTTTATGAAAAGCTCTGAATATTGACTAGCAAGGCAAAGACCAATGGGTATGAAGATGTTTACTTTAAAGTGCTGTCATTTTAAAGTTGCCACTCACATAGAGCAAGATTCCACCTTTGAATCCAACAAAAGTCCATCAGTTTTCATCATTCGTGGTAAAAATCTGTTCACCTATTTGAAAATATTTAACATTAAGTGTGATTTATTTCTTAGCTACGTTACATGTCTTCATTGGTGCACTGCCCATGCTTCCATTCTTTCAGTGTGATGGTTTTCTTCTTTCACCTGTCAGCCTGAATCTGGAAGCCTTTTCTTCATTGTAAAAACAAACAAACAAACAAACAAAAAAACAAGTTTACTTATTTGGCAACATCAAGGCTAAGTTTGAAACTATTATTCAGAGCCCGCCATGCAAGCTTTTGACTCTCAGAAACGTATCATCTGATTCTGTTATGGCTTTACATCTGCCAAACTTTTTCCCATCAGTTTTCATCATCTTCAAAATGCCTTTTGTTCACAGCTTGTATTTTTGAACAGTTTTAAATTTAGAAAATTTTACACTTCTAATATTGTGGTTTTGTATGGTTGACAAATGAGGGTAATTCATACATTTTGGTTTAATTAAGATAAAATACATTCCCAGTTGTTATTATTTATATTTAGAGTATTAGGGCCACGCTAAGAAAAAAAAAAAAAACATTACGAGAAAAAAATTGTGAAATTGAAATAGTGTCAACTCACCCACAGCTCCAATGAAATAAACCAAAAATCAGCTTTAAAAATATAAACCATAAAAATCTTATTAAAATAAACACAGTTACTTTACCAGAGCAAAAAGCATAAAATCATTAATTGTGTATTATTGAACATCAGATCTCTTTCCTCTAAATCCCTGTTAGTTAATGAACTGATAACTGATCATCATATTGATTTATTCTGTCTGACAGAAACTTGGCTACAACAGGAGGATTTTGTTAGTATAAATGAATCCACTCCTGTTAATCATTTAAATTTTCATGTTCCTAGAACAACTGGCCGAGGTGGAGGAGTAGCTTCTATGTTTCAGTCAGTATAACTGATTAATGCCAAATTAGTTATTAGTTATGATTCTGTTGAATCACTGTCCCTCAGTCTTTCTCATCCAAAATGGAAATCAGAAAAGCCACTTTTACTAGTTGTTATATATCGTCCACCAGGCGCTTACTCTCAGTTTTTGTCTGAATTCTCAGAATTCTTAACTGACTTACTATTAAATACTGATAAAATCATCATAATGGGTGATTTCAATATTCATGTAGATGTTGAGAGTGATAGCTTAAGCATAGCCTTTAATAATTTAATAGACTCATTTGGTTTTACCCAAAACGTCTGCACATCTTCTCATTCTTATCATCACACTCTTGATATAGTTCTAATTTATGGTATAGAGATTAAGGACTTGGTAATAGTTCCTCAAAATCCTATTCTGTCCGACCATTTTTTAATAACCTTTGAGTTTACATTAAATGACTACACAGTCACTGAGAGCAAATTTCATCTCAGCAGGTGCTTATCAGAAAATGCTGTAACCAAATTTAAACAATCTCTTCCATCAATGTTTTCCTCTGTCTTGCAGAGTAATGCATCAGAGAACAGAGACTTAGATCATCTAGTTGATCATCTTACAACTTCAATGCAAACTTCACTTGATAAAATTGCTCCACTGAAAAAGAAAGTAATCAATCAGAGGAAACTGGCTCCTTGGTTCAATTCTGAGTTACGTACTTTAAAGCAGGCATCTAGAAACCAGGAGAGAAAATGGCGCTCTACTAATGTTGAAGAATTTTATTTAATTTGGAAAGATAGTCTGCTAACATATAAAAAAGCTCTCCGTAAGGCTAGAACTTTATATTACTCATCTTTAATAGAGGAGAATAAAAATAACCCTAGGTTTCTGTTTAGTACTATTGCTAGACTAATTAAAAGTCCCATCTCTGTTGAACCATGTATCCCTACAACTATAAGTAGTGATGACTTCATGAGATTCTTTATAAATAAAATTATTTCAATTAGAGAGAAAATTCAAACCATCCTTCCTTCTACTATCTCTAGTCCCCTGTCAAATGAGGCAACTTGAAAAATTTCACTAGAGCCTGATTTATGTTTGGACAGTTTTGTCCTGTTGAGCTCTCTGAATTGTCAAAAATAATAATCTCATCCAAACCATCCACATGTCTGCTAGATCCCATCCCAACCAGACTGTTTAAAGAGGTATTTCCCCTAATTATTGTCCACATTTTGGATCTACGTAATTTGGCTTTAATGAATGGTTATGTACCACAGAGCTTTAAGGTTGCTGTAATTAAATCTTTACTTAAGAAGTCTGACCTTGATTCAGAAATTCTGGCCAACTATAGACCTATATCTAATCTAACTTTCATCTAAAAAATTCTAGAGAAATTAATTGCAGGTCAGTTGTGTGAACATCTACAAAGAAATAATCAGTTTGAAGAGTTTCAGTCAGGGTTTAGAGCTCATCATAGCACAGAAACAGCACTAAGTCGCTTAAAAAAACAACAACACTTTTTTACTAAATCCTATAGTTAGGGTTGGCTTGGGTTTCCTGAGCTGTCCCTTAGTTATGCTTCTATAGGCTTAGACTGCTGGAGGACAAAGTGACCACACTTTTTCACTTTGCTGCTGTCTTTACTTACTCTGCTCAACCTGTTTTGTATTTGTAATTATTTTTTTCTATCCTTAACGCGTGTTTTTGTCTTTCAGGTCCACCTGGACCTATATCTGGACCTCCCATTCTGTGTTGGTTTGTCTCTCCTTCCTGTCCTTTCAAACCAGCCAGTCAAAGCAGATGGCCACTTGTCCTGGGCCTGGTTCTGCTGGAGGTTTCTTCCTTTTAAATGGGAATTTTTCCTTTCCACTGTTGCCACTGTGCTTGCTCAGGAAGGGAGACTGCAACAAAGCCAAGATTCAACTTGTCTGCTGGATTCCTTAGATAGAGAACTTTACTAATTGGCTTTTCTATGCATGTGAATGCTCCTGTAAAGTGCCCTGAGACAATTTTGTTGTGATTTGCCAGTATATAAATAAACTTAATTGAATTTAAAAGTACAAGAATAATGTTTACAAGAATAAAGTCCTAGTATTACGAGACTAAAAGTGTAAGAGAATAAACATGTGTGTATTTTAATGAAACAACAAAACATTTTTGAATGGCACGCAGATGTAACCACGTACAGCCTTGCAGTCGACCACTGCCAGAAAGCTCCTCTTTCACAAAAAAAGCTATATCTTCCAAATCCATGTGGTTCTTTCTTTGAAACAGACATAGTCATTTGCACAATTGTTTCAAAGTCCTTGTACTGATAATAATCTGATGATGATATGCTAACAGATTAAATATCTCCTTATTTGTAAAACCAATACCAAAGTATAACTTAACAAGATGCTCAACATTCATCATTTTACCGCAGTGTTCAGACTGCTTTTTAGTGTTGGAGTTCTGATAATATACAACTTTATTCTCAAAATATTAGCTTCTTAAACTTGTATTGTTTCTACTTTATTCTCGTAATACTATGACTTTTTCGTATAGCTTTTTTTTCTTAGTGTGTCCCTAATACTGTATTTTCCGCAGCACATGTCACACTGCTGTATAAGTCGCATCAGTCCAAATATGTTAAAGTGGAAATAAAATGTAGTATGACATATCCTGAGATATATTCATACATTAAACGGGTTCACTCATCTTTCTGGACTGTGTGATGTACGTGCGTTGAATTTAACAGAAATGTGGACGTGGGACGTTAATTATCTTTGACTCACCAAGCGAGTGGGTCATTTATTAACAGAATCAAGTTTAACACATCACACATTTACATTAATTTGGCAGAATATGAAAACAACAACATAATTAATCAGCTTTACAACCAGGAAACCATACGGCCATGGTTTTCCGTTGCTTCACCACAGACATTAATGAAAACATCTGGATTAATTTTCTAGCAGAAAGGAGAGTTTAAAGATGGAAAATTGAGATTTATCTTACAGAGAGATGTGTGAGGGAATTTGTCTGTTTAACCAGAACGTGCACGCTCCTTCGGAAATCAGCTTGTCCCACAGTACACTTTTGGTGAAGGTCGACCTTTACCTTTTCTGAAGATAGATCAGTTCCGGCGTGGAGTCTCACTTCCAACCACTGTTCAGCGTCTCAGTGAGAACAGCCAAATACCTCGAGAGCCGTGCGAGGTTATCCAAACAGAAGTTATAATTCCCAAAATCGTCTCTGGTTCAGCTTGTTTGGCTTAGCAGCATCCATGAATGCCTGCGTTTGCATTCAGGAACTCCCAAACTCTCTGCATTCTGGATTCCAAAACTCTTGAACTCTGCAACTCTGAACTCCAAAACTCTGAACTCCAAAACTCTGAACTCCCTAGTTGAACTGGGAAGTGCCACATTTAAATGGGCTCTACTTCCGGTTCATTTGAGAGCTTTTGATTGGTCGATGGACCAAAAGTAGAGGTGTGGTTTGTGATGTAAGGTGTTATGGAAAGTCAAGGATTGTTTAAGAACAGACAGAAAGATTGTTGGAGAAAACCAGTCTTCGTGGCGTCGCTCCACCAAGTATCTTGCTGTAAAAGTTAAACATGACATTTCTTTTCAGTAAACTTTTAGTTGACCGAAACCTGAACTTTGACACACTTACAAATTTGCTCCCTTCAAAGCAGACGATCAAGAAATTGAATCATTACTCTGTAACGTACTCTAACTTGATTTCTCTTTGAATTTGATTAAAAATCATTACTACTGTTTAAGTAAATAAAAATGAGTAGTTCACTTCAACATGTAAACATTGTTTGAACTAACACAATTTGATTATCAAAACATTTGTAAAATAGTAATGATCATAGAGAATTGTCTTTTCCACTTGATTAATTCAAGAAAGAAAGTCTCAGGATGGGTTAACCTGTATTTCTGGATTCAAATCACTGAAATGACAGTTTCAGTCCCATATGGTCAGTTTTGACATCAGGCCTAGTCCACTACAAAAACATAAATCTGTCGCTTTGCCATATAAGTCACATCTATTATGCATCACCGCTGACGTGTCGCGTTATTTAGGCATCACTGCTGACAACCTGGAAATGTGGTCCGAACCTGGAAATGTGGTCTGAACCTGGAAATGTGGTCCGAACCTGGAAATGTGGGGCGGTGTTGTGCTAAAAATCAATTGGCTACCAAACGGTGGCCACGGGAGCGTGCATGGGAGGACTTTAACAAGAATTTAACAAGATTAACACTTAAAAACAATTATTTGTTAGCTCATCATTATAGTAAAGGTGTGTCTCAGTTGAACTTTTACTTAATAAATGCACTTCAATGGTCAAATTAGCTGCATTTCACAGGGGCGGCACAGCAAAATAAAGCTGATTTAACAGTCGCTCCAAGCATGATCCTGGAGCTGGACGAAAGTGGCAGACTTTGGCAAGCCAAATGTGTCATTAATAGCCACTTTTATCTATTACATGACACAACAGCATGCTATACTACTCGAGTGCCATCTAGTGGCTGAAAATAGTAGTCTTCAATATTTTCAATGTCAGAATGAGTGAAAACGGTCATGTCTCAGTCAAAAATTGGTTTATAAATATGGGGGAAAAAAATGCATAAATAAGTCGCTTCAGTGTATAAATCACAGGGTCTTTAAATTATACAAAAAACTGCAACTTATAGGCCAGAAAATATGGTGCTCTGTCGTACATTTCTGATCAGAATTAATTTTATTTACATGTTTAAAATATGTTCAGCAGCACAGTTAAAAGTGTTCTAAGTAACTGAATCTGCCTTTGTGCTTCACTTACTACCTTACATCTAGATTCTGATTGGTTGGATTAGGATATGTGAGGTCAAGACCAGGAAGTGTTTATTTATTTATAAAAAAAAAAAAAAAAGTGGAATTGCTGAAGTGTGGAAATGATTAGAGCTACTGTTAATAAAGTCATCTGTTTGCATTCTTCTCATCTTTATATCTGTAGTGATCTAACCACCACACAAGGGCCCCTCACATTACAGTATTATGTATTGGTCTTACTGTTGTTTGTTTCCAAGCACATTTTTATTGAAGTTATAAATCAGAGAATTTTTTGGAAAAAATAATCTTCATCTTCAATTGTTCCTCCTACTCAATGAACAATTTAAAATTTGGTGTCCCTTCAGTACAGCAATGGCAAACAACGGTCAATTCTCAGAATACTTATATTTGTGTAGTATCATAGTTGTTGTTCCATTACGAAAACAGTGCCAAACTAAACAAACATGTTCATGCAGAGTTCAGCTAATTAATATTAGCCCATGTAATGTTCTTTCAGATTGGTATGTTGTTTTTCAGACAAAGTTGTTTTATATGCCTGATTGAATGATAAACAAGACCCGTGCTTGGCTAGCCTTTATACAGAGATTTAAAAAGTACTAAAACAATGTACTCAAGTAAAAGTACAGTTCCTCTAATGAAAATCTACCTAAATACAAGTAAAAATACTGTATACCTGGATTATTGAGCATGGACTTTGTTGATTTTGAAACAGTTTGACATAACTGTCGACGAGGAAGAGGGCCGGCACCGGAGGAGGGGACGTGCCAAAGAGACCATCTTAGCACCAACATAACTGGTTTGTTCCACTTTGGAGTAAGCTGTTGGGGGGAAGAATCAGTTTTGTGTTGTGTGTTTCTTTGACTGATGAAGCCTGCTGGATGGAAGGTGAAACGGTTCAGCACAGCAACAACAACAACAACAACAACAACAAAAAAGAAACTGTCCAGATGACCTGATTGAAAATTGTTAAAATTACTTGTGTAAAAATCTAATCAAATACAGGTACATTTAAAATATTCAGAATATTGTGAAAAAGCTCATTTTTTTGTCATTCATTTCAGAAAGTGAAACTCATTTACTCATTACACATAGCATGAAATATTTCAAACCTTTATTTCTTGTATTTTTGATGATTATGGCTTACAAATAAATATATATTTCAAAATAAAAACTCAGTGTCCCAGAAAATTAAAATATTCTACAGCCAGCTTTTGGTACCTTTGTCAGTGTGAGCAGGAGCCAAGTCCTGTTGGAAAATGAAATCAGCATCTCCATAAAGCTTGTCACCAAATGGAAGCATGACGTCTCTGAAATGTCCTGGTAGATGCTGCGTAGATTGTGGACTCACCCGCAAAACCTCAGTGGACCAACCCAGTAATGTGTTAAAAGGTTATTTTGGCTAAAATAAAGATTTTACAGTGAAATTAATTTTTGAGGTATATGTGGAAGACAAAAAAAAACACCCATAAAAGCATCTTTTTTTTTTTTTTTTTTAACAGTCGTAGAGAGCTTGTGCCTTTCTCCAGCAGTTCTAGTGTGAGAGGTGGGGTACACCTTAGACAGGTTGGAAGTCCATAACAGGTCCACACAGAAACAAACGAGATGACCATTCACACTCACACTCACACCTAAGGATGACTTTTTTAGTTACCGAGGAACCTAACATGCATACGTCTGGAGTATCTGGAGAAAACCCTTGTGTGCAGCCGGAAGAACATGCTCACTCCCTATAGAAAAAGGCCTGGAGGCAAACATGCACTAACCACTTCTGTCCACAATTTAATATAAAATTACTAAGCATGTCCACAAATGATGTTTAAAACACTTGGAGTATATAAATTGTCATTGCATTGTGTTCTGCATACATTAACCTATCAGTTTACAAAAACATGTTGAACAAATCACAAAAACATCTGGTAGAAAACCTCAAAGGAGCTGACCTGCTTTAGATTTTGATTACAGCTCACTCTTGTATCTTGTAGGTTCCACATTTACAATGACAAAAACGGACTTTTAAAACAATGAAATATATGAAAAAATGTCAGACTTCTGTTAAAAATTCATTTTTTAATGTAATTTTAATGAGATTCTGACGCTCGGTCAGTGGATTACCGAAAAGCTGGACTACAAAGACAAGCCACAGACACGAAGACACCTTCTGACTGTGCTGAGGAGAAAGTCTGAGGTTTCAGAGTGACAAAGGGAGATTTTTTTTTTTTTTTTTTGCCTAAGTTCACCACAGGAACAGACTGAGCACAGTTTCAGCTTAAACAGCCAGTTAATTCTTTTAATAAGATGCCACATGTTAAAATCTGACTGAAACAACATTTATATATCATTATAGTTATACCAGCTGCTGTAAGATTTTAAACAGATTGTCAAATGAAATAAAACTAAAACTTACACCACAATCCTTAAAGTAATTCAGTACTACGCATTTAGTTGCTCAAATGTTGAAGTTTTAACTTTCAAGTTTAGTCCTAATACAAAGTTTAATCTGGTTTATACACATTTATATTTTAATATAATAAATATGACCAATGGATTCTAGTTTCAGGTAAAATTATTTCTATTGACCCAAAATGTGGTTTGTTAACGCACATAGTTTTAAATTAAAGAAATATGAGAAATAAGCTTAAAAAACTTTGTCTTAAGAAGCTGTGGTACATTAAAACAAAATGTATGAATTTGGAAGACATTACCATCAGAACCATGCATTCAAACTTTAATGGCTAATCATTTTACTGGGACATTGTTTTCCAACATAATTTGAGGACGACAATAAATCTTTAAACACCTGTCATGGAATGAAAAATCATCTGATAAGTGAATGTAGCAGGTTTACTAAGTCCACTTATCGATTCTCAGATTTGTATTTAGACGTGAGCTTTGACGTTATTGATGCTCTCTTTATATAATCACATTAAGTTACAGCATTAGTTAGCCTATCAGCTGCCACAGAGCTAAATAACTTTTAGTTTTAAATACAAAACAATGATACACTCACCACCATGTGAGGCTGTGCAGGTAAATGAGAAGCACTCGATCTCTCTGAGCTAACACAACTAAACGTAGAATGAAGCAGCTTCCTCTAAATAACTAACTGGCCAGGAGTTTATTTCACTGTTTAGTTTGACTTAGAAGTGGTGGTGGAAGTTTTACTGCTGCCAGTTACCAGGCGACGAGCCAACAAGAGCATATTCTGAGTTTCACTCTGGAAGGACAGGACTCACAACAGGAAAGCTCCTTTGTGTCTTGTCAAAACTTCTAGCCGGATCATACACTGGCTGACTGGTACAGAACAGACCCTGACACTGACAGACACTGCATGTGTTATGGAGCACAGTTTTCCTCCACCTGAGTTTAATTCACATATCTGCAACCAACAATGTTACTCAGTAAAGGATAGATTTAAATGTACTAAGTACAGCATTTGTTTGGCAGAGTATTAGGGCCATGCGAAGAAAAAAATATACATTACGAGAAAAAGTCATAATTACGAGAATAAAGTTGAAGTATTACGCACATACAGTCGTAGTATTATGAGAATAAAGTCATAATATTGCGAGAATAAACTCGTAATACGTTCCTGGGTTGGCTTGCACCTGCTGTGGACAGCCTCCAATGCGAATCATTGTGTTCATGAAGTAGTCCGCCATCACTTTTGGGTCACTGTGAAATATGCCTCCATCCACAATATGTCATGACTAAATTTGTCAATGCAACCATTAATTGCAATGCCATACGGCTTCAGTTTATCATAAAAATCCAAATGCCACAGTATGTTGGGCCCCCTGCTATTGTGCTACTGACGTCAACATTCAGCATTTTACCGCAGTTGTAAGACTGCTTTTTCCGTGTCGGAGTTCTGATAATATTACAACGTCATTCTGGTGATATTACAATTGCAAATTACACAAAATTCAAACTCAGAGTGGTGTGAGTAAATGTAATTTGCTACTTTCCACAGCTGTCATTAGCCTAGCATGGCTGAAAGCTTCAGCACTTTTCTCTTTAGTACATCCATACTACTGTATTAAGACCTATTTGACAAAACATCACTTCAAAATTACCCAATAATCACCTTGATTTACTGAACAGGTGATCAGATATCTGCTTTGAGCTGTGTTGCCATGTGTTGTAAGAACAACAAATAAGCTGTATAGGTCACTGTTGATTTACAAGATTGTTGCTATGTTCGGGCTGTTTTCTGCATCATAAGATATTCATACAGTCACACACAAGGCCAAAACATTTTAGAAGGATTTAGAGGCAGTATGTGCACATATACCCTATTAGTTTAGCCATTTAGTAGATATTTAATCTCACCTGTACTTTCATATGTAAAAGAAAATACAGATATTCATGTTTATGTAATCTTAGACATATAACCTGATACAATTTTTGGCTTTGCCTCTGTTTGGAATGCACGACATTTTCTAATCACATGCCCAAGTCTAATGTTTTTCCTGCTCTGTTCGACTAACTCAGTTTTTCCTGAAATGTGCTGGCTTTTATTAACACATTAGTCTGCATTATGATGAAAGAGTGAGCGTGCAGACAGCTGAACGTGTGCGCGTGACTCGCCACAGTCCTCCTGCTGCAATCTTATTGTAATACAAGAAATGCATGCTGCCTCACACTCTGCTATTTTCGTCTCTCCTTAACACTCCACCCCGACCCCTTCCCCAACACATGAACATACATATACATACACAACGACATCTGCCCAGGCACCTGTAGAGGTTTTAAAGCTTTGCCAGCTGTCCAGTCAGACCAAGCTCTCAGTTCCAATTTTTGTCATATCTACAATGGCCTCCTCAAAGCGATGTGTTTAAAGATGGTTTAATACATGCAAGTATACAAGTATACAATATGGTTGCACACTTGTGTTGTGAAAAAATAAATCACGCTCATTGCACATCTATCCTTTGAGGTACAAGTAATTAGTTGTTCTTAAGAAAGTATGGATTGAATCTTGCTGTTCCCACAGAAGCTGAAAGTAAACATTTAATCTTTGAGGCTTTAGATAGTTTTAAAATTTAAAAGAGTTATTCCCATTACTCTTTTTTGAAAGGGGAGTTTATCCCTTGGCTGTCTCTCGTGTGTTTGTACCCTTGTGCTCTTACTCTGCTATCACAAAGAGACACACAGCCAGTGGGAGACCATGTTTGTATTCCCTATCTGTTGCCACCACATCTATTCCCCCCACCACACCACACCCACACAATCCACATTCATCTATCTGCACTTCTCTATTATACCTTGTTCTATCCTCTTAGTTCTGTGGGGAAACTTTTCTCATCTGACTATTGTCTCAGCTGTCACCTCTCTGTCTTTTTTTTCCTTCTCTGCTTTGCTCTCGTGTGCTCTGTCCAGCCAGGGTTTCACTTTGTGTTTGGATCTCCACAATTTTCATTCCTCCTGTTTTTTGTTATTTTTGTTGTTGTTGTTTTTTCCCCATGTCATTAATATTATTTCTTATATGCCCTGGAATAAAATGGCCAGAATAAAATTGGATACAGTTGAATTTATCAGTTAATTGTTTATAGGTACTGTTTACCTGTTTAGTAAAAAGTAATGTAATAATTTATTTTCATTGCTTGCCACAATAAGTAGTAATTGCATGTACTTCTATAACAGATTTGACAAGATCAAAGTTTTGTATTCACATGTTCAGCTGGACACAAAGGATGTTTAACAATTTTTATTATGTTAAAATCGCTGGTAGGAGTCTGAATCCTCTCACTGGACTGGTCTAAAAGAGAGACCACCATTAGTTAGCTGTAGGTCTCAGAGAATGAGATTACCCACTAACCTTCTCAGATAGGTGAAGAGAGTTTGATGCAATGCAGAGCCAACTCCCAGAGCTAGGAAGAATGGTGTCAATGGTGTCAATGGTGGTAATGACGTCACCGAAAGTGGTGGTCAAGCAGCTGGAGAGAAAGGCCTTTTATGCTGAGAGTTGATCCAACAGAGGGGCAACTTTAATCTTGGTCCAAGTGGTGGAGCAAGGGGAATCCAAGGTCAGAGAATTTATCCAGAGGGGAATCCTTAATCCAAAAACCGATGGGCACAAAAAAAAGTCGTAGTTACCAAAATCTGATGAGCAGAGCAAATCAGACATGAAGCAGACAGGGCAGAGAATTGAGACAAGAAAATCAGGCAGGGGCTTGGAAAAAACGCTGGACATCCACTGACAAAAAAGTGTTTGATAATCTGGCAGAGACTTGGCGTCTACGGACCTCTAATATAGAATGAGCAACAAGTACAAGCAATATTCACGGGACAGTGGTGAGACGTGTTGTAGGAGTGACAGATAGCTTCAAGGTGGAGGTGGGATTGCATCAAAGATCAGCTATGAGCCCCTTCTTGTTTGCTCTGCTGATGGACCGACTAACAGATGAGGTCAGGCAGAAATCCCCATAGACTGATGTTTGCAAATTACATTGTGATCTGTGTTGATAACAGGAAACAGGTGGAAGAGAACTTGGAGAGGTGAAGGTATGCACTTGAAAGAAGAGGAATGAAAGTCAGTCATAACAAGACAGAGCACATGTGAGTAAATAAGAGATAGGCAGAGCCTAAAGAGGGCCGAGGTCACTAAAGTGCATGAATTGCAGTACTTGGGATCGACTGTCTAGGAAAGTGGGGTGTGTGATAAAGAGGTGAAGATGAAAGACTCTAGGCAGGATGGAGTGGATAGAGAAATGTTACAAGAGAGTAGTGAGACCAGCTACAGTATGTGGTATAGTTTGAAGACAGTGACACTGATAAAAAGACAGGAGAGAACATAAAGTGGCAAAGGTAAAGATGCTGATAATTTCCTTGGGAGTAACAAGGATGAACAAGATTAGGATCAGAGGTACAGCACAGATTAAATTACTGAGAGATGACCTGAGTGAACTTTGTTGGATTTTTACCTGGATTACTGAGCGTGACCTTTGGTGTTTTGAACCACTTTGGCATGACTATTTCAGAGGAGTTGATGGAGCGGGCCCCAAAGGCCATCTTGGAACCAGCAAACTTTTTTTTTTTACACTATTAAGAAAGCTGTTTGTGAGAATCAGTGTGTTTGGTGGCTCCTCAGATTGAAGAAGTCCTTTGGATGAAGGACAAAATGTCACAGCAAAAAAAGAAACCGTCCAGATGACCTGACTGAACATTACTGGATTTTTACCTGGATTATTGAGCAAGAACTTTGGTCTACTGAGAGATACAGTTAGAGAGGCCAGACTGGACATTTCCAGTGGGTATATTGGTAGAAGGATGTTAGAAATGCAGTTGCCAGGAAAAAGACAAAGAGTAAGGCCAATGAGGAGATATATGGATGCAGTAAGAGAGGATATGGAGGTAGTTGGAGTGAGGACAGAGGATGCAGATGACAGATGGAAATGGAGGATGACTTGTTGTGGCAGTCCCTGATAAGGGAACAGCTGAAAAAAAGGACATGCATCTAATTGATTAACATCTGGAGCCGACTGACTAAAGTCAGAAAACACAAATGTGTGTTCAATTTCATAGATATTCTGTTAAAAATTAATAATTGCAGGGCCATCTACAACTGATTAACTATTGGAGTTCACTAGTTCACCCAATGCAAGATAGCCACCGCAACAATCAAACTTAGCAAACCAAAATATCTGTAATAATCAATTTTACTAAAATTGAACTAAAATTGAGTGTTGCCGTAGCTCAGCATCATTCCCAACAAATAGTGCTAATAGATCAAGTTAAATATTTGTTTAAAACTGTTGAATGCAATGTGGTGTAGAGGCAGTGCAGCCGACTCAGGACCCAAAAGTTCCAGGTTCAATCCCTAGTCATTGCACATCTCGTGGTGTCTCTAAGCAGCACACCCTATCCCCAACTGCTCCCCAGGCACTTTATAGCTGCCCACTGCTCCACCTGGAGGTGGATGGATTAAATGTAAAGAGAAAATTTCACCATTGTATGGGAACATACAATGGTGACAACACATAACACATTATAATTATTATGTTAAATTTATTATTAATTTATTTTTATTGTTACTACTATTGCAACAACAGCAACAAAAACAACAACTACTACTACTGTTAATACTACTATTACTACATAATAATAATAATAATAATAATAATTACCAATAATTAATTATAATTAATAATAAGTAATAATAAATAATAATGTTATTTATTAATCTAATAGAAATGTTGTTGTCTGGTTGTAGCAGTTTACACTGCTAATAAGGCAAAGATACCATCAGATAAATTTTGAATAGTGTTGCACTTGCATGCCGTTGCACCTGTGTTGCAATTCAGACACTCCATTTTCTCATGGAAACACATGTTGGTATCATGGTGGAAAGTCCTCGTCAAACAGAGACTGTGGAATGTGAGTGGACATAATTATGAGCCTCCTTACTTCAAATCAATCTAATTACCACATTGTAGAATGTGTAATGTTATTAACTGTTGAAATGCCAAAGATGAACTTCAGAATGAAAAACTGAAACATAGCAGTGATGACCTTTACACAAAAGACAAATTTATTTCAAGTTTCCTTTGTCATCAGTTCCTATGTACAGCTTAATTATCTTTTGAAAGCAATTCTAATAGTCACTAACCTTTAACCATTTCCTCTGTCATCAAACTTCCAGGAAAATGTAATCTTTTTTTTATTTTTTATGATTTTTTTCTTTGCTCCAAAGCTCCACCTGAAAAGTACAGTATCCTTTAAAGTGATGATGGCAATCAAAACCCATATGTGACACATGTTGATAGAACTGTCACTTCTTCTGATGATGCTAGTGACAGTCTTAACATTCTGTGACATTTATGTCAGTTTGGCGAAAGGATAGATGAGTAGAAATTCCTTTTTTTCCAGGTAATTGTGGCTGCAAGATGTCCTCATGGCAATGAATTTCACTTATGGATTGTGCAACAGATGGTGTTGAATTTCTTAGATTCTGGGCTGAGCAGTGGTTTATGTATGTGTGCACAAATAAGCATGTGCCAGATTAATATACGGTTGCTATAGGTGCTGAATAGATGTGCAGTAATCACAGTGTATAGAGTAATCACCATCTGGCATCCAAAAGACATGAATCTTCCCTTTTTGCATTTTTTCAAAAATGCAATCTCCTATAAACAAAACCTTCCTTTATTCTCAAGATCTATCTGTTGGTGTGAATAAGAGGTTAGTCACTGCTGCTTTTACAGAACTTTAGAAGAAGGATTAAATAAATATCACACACAAAATAAAATAAAATAACATACAGTATGTTTGAAGCTAAAAATGTTCCCACATACCAACACAAAAGCTGCTTCTCAACTCTGAAGGTAATGTAGACTAGACAACTGTACCAAAACATTTTACTAAAGGATGTAAGAGCATCAGTGATTGGATCTATTCCAGACAGAAACAGTTTCATGAGCAATGAGAGTTTCTAAAATAAAATGCTGATTGGAACACAACACACAGTGTGATTTTGGCTGACAAGCCAAAGTGAGCAATCTGAAATAAATTGTTTTCTTGTGGAGATAGGAATGCCTCAAGGAAGGACAGCTATCACAAAAAATGCCTGAAATCTTTCCTCAAGTCCTCTGATTTTTCCTGATGCATGCTCAATAATCCAGGTAGAAAAATCTAAAAAAGTTAAGTCTGGTCCTCTGAACTTTTTTAGATCCTCTGATTTTTGACTGGAAGCTCATATTACCAAATAAAGGCAGGTGTGACTTCTACAGTTCAATCTGTCAGATCACTGTATACACCTAAACTTACAGAGGCAATGCTACACCGTTAGTGCAAATCTTATATGGAGAATTCAAGCTCAGTCATCGTAAGGCACTTTAGATTGGGACTTAAACGCTTTCTGGTTGCCCTGATGTGACTTTTGAATTGACCAAGACAGGAAGGGGGTTGAAGCTAGCCGATTCCTGGAATTCCTCTGTGCCAAAGAGCGAGATATCAACAGAGACTGAACAGCTGACGTGAAAAAGAAAGCTGGGGCCCAACAATGTGATGAACTGATAACAATAGTGTCCAACCTCCCGGTCCCTGGATCAACAAACAAATTTATTACCAAGAGAATATTGATGATGACACAGAGAAACTTTCAATTCCTTAAAAATAATGAACTAAAAAGAGGACCACTAAAGTGAATTAAGTTTTGTAACTGACCCAAGGGAGACATCCGTCACACATTTAATGTGTTGCACTCCATGTCAATCCAGCTGAGGTCTGCTCCACACCTCTTTTAGTTCTGCACTGCCTGCTTTATTTCTGAAAGCTAACATCTGTGCGGGAGATGGCCAACTTCAGCGCAATTTATGAGGGAGTATAAAGACAGACTCGTCTGTGCCCATATTTTGTAGAACCGTTTAATGAAGAACCTAGACTCCAATGAACAGCTGTCAAATCAGTTGACAGGAAATCATCAGCAGTGTGAAAGAAATCAAACAATATTAAATGTTAAATTACTAGGGTCGTATTATATGGTAAACAAAATGATGTGTGATAAACTTTATCATTTATCAACTTTATCATATATTACAGTAAATACACCGGTGCTGCTGTGGTAAAGTCATCAATATCCTGTTTCCTGTAATTACAATCACTGCACAAATGATGCAAGAGTGTTTAGAAATTATAGTTGCATTTTTGCAGTTTAGAGCACTTCCTTCTGGAATATAAGAATATTACTTTTGAAATAAAAATGTAACTGCGCAAATGTGTAAATATTTTTAAATCAGTGTTTACATGAATTATATATATATATATATATATATATATATATATATATATA
>NC_056516.1:19427942-19438428 GCF_014905685.2 Nematolebias whitei
GTCCCACATTCAGTTTGGGATACGCCACCAAGAGTTGAGGAGATTGGCAAGGCTAAATTACTGTGGGACTTCCATTTCCAGACCTACACACGTGATGGCTAACCAACTGGACATTGTGGTGATCGACGAATTACAGAAGAATGCAGTTGTGATACATGTAGCAATCCCAAGTGTCTGTAACATCAAGAAGAAGGAGCATGAGAAAGTTGAATAATACCAAGAGCTGAAGGAGGAAATACAGAAGTTGTGAGTCGAGGCTTCAGCAGTCCCAGTGGTCATTGGGGCGCTCGGTGCTGTGAACTCCAAATTAGAAGAGCGGCTACCACAGATCCCAGGAACAATCTTATATATCTTTGTACAGAAGAGTTCAGTCCTAGGAACAGCAACGATACAGTATATAATAAATTCTATGTGTTGTCATCATTGTATGCTCCCATACAATGGCAAAATTAGTTCTCTGCATTTAATCCATTGCACCTGGGATACACCCAGGTGGAGCAGCGGACAGCTATGTAAGCGCCCAGGGAGGGTGCAGAACCCTAAATCTCCCAGGCTTCTGGTAGAGGGTCTGAGTTTGAAGCTCAAGTGTATATAAATATATCTGAACAGATATTTGCTGGCAAGATTAGAACTCACATTTCTACCTGACATGAATAGGCAAGAGCTTCTTTTTTTTTTTTTGTACTGGCATCCAGCCAACTCAGTATACCCTTAACAGGTAATCAACCTTACTTAACACAAAGGTAGTTATACCTTAATCAGTTTTCCAGATAGTGTACAAAAATCAGTTGTGATGGTACAACCCACCCTCTGACCACTAACAGATTGTCCAAGATAAGAACTGTGCCAACCTCCCAGATTTCTCATCAGCTGCACATTCCACTTGGTAGTAGTATGTCTTTCCTTCAAAAGAATGGGAAAGTGGAAAAAAAAAAAAAAGAAAAGAAAAATACAACAATTTACATTTTGTTCTCTCTTTGATCTGTGGCCTCTTTGATGGTCAGACTCATGCATTTTTACCCAGCTTGTATCTCTCTGGAGAAAGTTTAGTAGGAGTCAAATACAGAGCAGAGAAGATCCAAACAACAGTTTAGGTAATTGAAGTGGAATCTGGGTTCTAATGACTCTAAGCATCTCTGTTTCTTTGGGGGGCTGGCTGTCTCTTAGCAACAGCAGTTTTATCACGATAGAAACCTTGGCAGATGCAAAGTGTTATACACCAGGGCATAATTACGGGGGTTAAGATCAAATCTTTAATTGTGTGGAGAGTGTGTGTCAGTGTACAACTGCATAATAAACCTGTTTTTATTGGTTTCTACAGACGTTCCTTTGAATAACAAGAGTGTTTGAGGCTTGTACTTTGTTGTAATTTAGGGATTTAACGAACAATGAAAAATCACTTCAAGTTTTTATTGCTCTGATGAAATGAGGATCATGAAACACCTGGAAACCTTTTTAGAGGTCTTGAAATGGGCATTGTGAAAATCTAACAGCTTTTAGTATTTAGTGGCACACTGTTTGGACTGTAAAATAAACTTGGAAAATGTAATTTAACAAAAAGCCTCCTAAGACTGATCCCATATGCACCATCCCCCAATAAAAAAATAAAAGAATAAAATAATAATACCACAAACATATTTTGCAGGTCAGGGTAGTATCATGAGTTTTGCTGCATTTGTTGAATAAGTCAGTTATACTTAAACATTGTGTCTTGGATTTCACCTAAAGAAAAAACATTTTGTTCTCTGACTGCTGTAACTTTTATTGGCTGAAAAGTTAACTGTTGCTTGTAAAGTTTATTGGCAAGAAGCTAATAAAACCAACAACTTCATTTGCTTGTTAACAGCTCATTTTTAAACAGAAACCGTGCTTAAAATGCTGCTCAGGATGCTTTTAATGTCGGCATCAAATAATTTTACCTGCCAAGTGACAGTACAAACAATTACTATTAATTTAAACAGTTTTTTGTTCAATGCAAGCAACAGTTTTTTTTTAATAAAAAACAAAATGTTTTTTGTAAAATACATATACTGGCATTACTTGAAGGAATACATATCAAACATAGCATTTCATGCCAGAGGTTTAGGCTAAGATAATTTTAGATTCAAAAATAAAAGTTCTTGTAAATACTGTCAAATTGAAATTAACTTTATGCCCAACCTTTTGTCAAGGTCAAGGTACTTTATTGTCATTTGCATCACATGGTACATTTGGTGGAACAAAATTGTGGTCCCAGTTACATCCAACACTGTGACACTGTAAACTTGTAAAACCTCTTAGCACTTGAGGTACGTGTTGTGGATGACTCAGTATTTAGCTCAATATTCATAAAACATAACTGAGGTACAGCTCTTTTTGTGGCGGCTAATGTGAATTAGCTGTGGAGGCTGAACTGGGTTGACTCCAAGTGTTTATTAGTTGTAGATGTACGGTTACTTTCTGAATGTTTCATTGAAAGTCATTAAGTGGATTATGAAATATTTTGCTAACAGAAAAACAGTTGATTCCAACACTTATTGGTTATAATTGTAAGTTTTAAGCCATCTGCTCACAGACTCATGTTCATGTTTGTGCTGATGTTCAATGTTTTATGTTATGAGTGCTTAGTGTATATTAAGTTGATGTTTTTCTTAGTTCATATCTTAGATGTTATTACTGTTTTTCTTATACATTTTATTGTTGGATGTAACTGGGACCCCGTGTACATAATTTCGCTCCACCACATGTACCACATGAGGTGCGAATGACAATAAAGAAACTCTGACTCTGACTCTGACAATAGAGCTCAAAGTAGACATTTGAAATGCTGCTCAACTACTGCCACACAAACCTTTAAGTCCATCCATCCATCCATCCATCCATCCATCCATCCATCCATCCATCCATCCATCCATCCATCCATCCATCCATCCATCCATTATTGTTACCTGCTTCTTCCTTTTTGGGTTGGGTATTTGCCATCATATTCAATGAAAGTTGAACATTAAGCTTCATGTCCTGATATAACCTCACTGTGTAAGACAGATTGCCAAGCTCTTAAGCATTGCCTGCTTCAAATAAACTTTGAACAATGAAAAGACGGAGATCTGCCTCCCATCAAAATGAAAGAAGAAGAAAAAAAAAAGCAAAAATAGAAAGTACCTTTTAGAGATTGTTCCTTCATTATTCAGATCCCTAAAGGGCAAAAGAGAAAGCTGAGAAGTGTCAGATTCTGATCAAACATGATCAAAGTGCATTACATACCTCAGCTGCTAAATGCAGCCTCATTCCTTGGCACTTCTGGGTCAGAGACCATTTTACTGTAGATTTTGTGCATGGAAAATAAAGTATGAGAGTGCTTGCAATTCTGCTTTGCCTCTCGACTTTGCGTGCTTCTCTGTGAGTTGAATGCCAGTAACTTCTCTTTATTATAAAAGCTTTTCACACACCTGAGCTTTCTTTGCTTCATTTCAGCTTCTTGATTGGGCCCAGATGTCCATATGAAAATGCCATCAAACAATGAGTGCACTAGCAGCTCATTTCTCGCAATTTCCTTGCTCGCTCTAAGTCAGCTGGTTGCTGGCAGGAAACAGACGCAACAAACAAACCAGGGGGAAATAAAATGAAGGGGGCAGTGAAGAATATGAAGCTTTGGCAAATGTTGTACTGCATCATGAAGCCAAATGAACATGCATAGGTTGGCCTATTTGTGCAGGAAGTGTCTTCCAGAAGTCAGACTTACATGGACCATTTCAAGTGCTCAAATTGATACTGGCACAGGTTGGTCTTCAGCAAATGTACTGTCATTAAGTGTTGATGCAGACATTAAATAATGTGTGCAGCCAATAATACAGTTTTGCAAGACATGCACATGCACATAAGCTGTGATTTTCATGCTTTTTAGGCTGCCACTTGGTTGCAAACACTCAGAGGTCAGTGAGAGTGCAACAGAAAATTCACGCAATTTTGTGTCTTCAACTACCTATAGTCACCAACTTACACAACAAAGTGGTATTTCACTGGGTTGTGACTGTTGCTGACAAGACTTTAAGTTGTCCATCTTGGCACTTTTGAACATTTAAAAACTTTTGTGCCACATATTTCCTTTCAAAAAGGATGAGTGGCAATGAGCGTCTCTATCCTTTTCAGTTTTGTTGCAGGTATCTGCAACCCATCCCCTCTGAAGCTGTATTTCTACCCTAGCATGGGGCCTCTCCTAAGGCATAAAATGCTCAGGTCTAAAACTCACATCAATGAAAACAATAAATAATGAATAATAGTTCAGATTCTGCCTATCTTCATTTCAAGGTGTGCCACACTTTTTATTGTAAAAATGTAAAGGCATTCTTGCTGGAAATGGATCAGGTTGTACTTGAAGCTATGCAGCTAGCTGCTATTGCCCCTATTAGTGACTGCAATGCCCACACAATGTAAATAACTTTGTAAATCAAAGTGACAGTGGTATATAGGTTTTAAAAAAGTAGTGTCCACATGATTTTTTTAAGCTCAATCCTAAAATGACAACAGTTTACTTTGAACTTGACCCTGCTCTGTCTAGATATTAAGTCAAAATTTCTCCAAACTGAGGTTGTTAAAGATTGAATTACAAATTTACTATATGTACGATATTAATTGTTGAATAATTTCTCCCCTAGGTCCAACCATATGAATAATGGAGGCTCATTTTAAGTGTCTAATCACAATATGACATCCTTCTAACAAAAGTGCTGGATTTGTGTTCACAAACGCAATAAAACTGGCTTATCCTGTTTCTCCCCACACACATTTTTTTCACTGTCTCTGTCAAGATAAATGGATTTCAAAAGAGAAAACAGTTATTTAAAAGTGTCGTACTTACCTCCAAGGGTATTTGGTTCAAATTCCTAAATTTCCCTATGGGCTGTTTGGGTTGCTGCATGCTGCAGCTTAGCTCGTTTTTATCTCCAGCACTTGAAAGTTTAATATTGACGTGCCATTTACTCTCCCCTTTTCAAGTCTGAATCACCCTCTATATCTCATGAAGGAATAAAACCCAGACCCTGTGGAGGAATCGCTGGATAGTTTGTCTTGATTCTCTTTCATGTTCTGTCAATACTCAAACACACTAGATATGTAAAGATATTTGTCAGAATATGAGTAGATTTACTTTGAAATGGAAGTCTAAAAGTTTGAATTTAATATTGAAAGGAAGAAATGTATAAAAAGAAAGATGCATGATTTTGTCATGTCACAAACTATTACTATTAAAATTCATTAATGTCTTACTAATACTTTTGTCTTATATCAAAGTGAAAGTTATTTTTATGCTTAGCCAGTTTGATTTGCGTTGACTTTTAAATAACTTGCATTACTTTCATCATGCTAAAACAAATACTTTTTAATTTTTTTTCATTTCATCTTTATTTAACCAGGCTTGTACTTGTACACTAAGAACAAATTCTTGTATACAGTGCTGGCCTGGCAGCACCAACATGCACTTGTAGCGTAAAGGGAAGGGAAACAATACAGTTAGGAAAAACAATAAAGTATAGTATTCATTAAGATGCAAGGAAAACACAAATTACATTAACAACAGTTCATTGTCAAAGTCAAAAGACAACATTACTAAGCAAGAGAACGTTTGTAGGTGTCTTTAAAATGTTTTTTTAATGAATTTTTAAAGTAGAAACTGAGACAAGTGAGGTGAGACCCAAAGTTTTTTAACGCAGATTCCAGTCAGATGGAGCTTCAGAGGCCACAGCACTAAAGCAAGACTTGGTCTTTAGAGTTGTTAACCACAAATACTGAGAGGATCAGGTGTTATACTTCCAAACTGGTGCTAATTGCAGTAGCTGAGTTAAATATGGAGGTGAATAACCCAGCAATGTCTTATAAATGGGGGTAAACCAATTAAAATCACAACAAGTCAGTAGAGAAGGCCATTTAGCACGAGAGTAGAGGTGACAATGATTGTGTTCTATAAAATGTATGTCTGATCCTGATTGCCTGATTATGTGTATGTTTTGTTGAAGAAACGGGTCATTTTAGACGTCACATAAATCTAGAAAAGTCCAGTCATTAGCAGCTGTGCTAGCAGCGAGTACTATCTTCCAAAGACACTAGTCCTTGGATCTGCCACTGAACCCTACAATGCCCCTTATAGGCTGATTCTTATGTGGCTGCAGAGGGGAAGTGCTACATTTATTTAAAGAGCTACAAAAGTGGGGACCATTTACCTTTCTTTATTTAGCTCCTCAGTTCATTTGCTAGTGACACTGATAATTAAGACTCTTGTTGAGTTAGCCATACCTGGGTCTTCTCCTTTGACTTTGGAACCTCAGTGTCAAAGAACTGGCAATCTTATGTGAATCTTGCGCAAGTATTTTATTTTATAGAAAACCACAAATGAAAAACTTCATTGGACTCTCTTGTGCTTCTGAATCTGCTTAAAATCTCTGTTCTTTGCTTTCATGTTGCTTGGTTTGGTCTCAATTTTTCTCCATCCATTTAGCACAACTTTGGACTTAGGATGTCTGGGAGAGAAGCTTTCGAAGAGATGTACTGTACTGTCAAAAATCAAGGTACAAAGAAAACGGTAAAACATAATTGTTTTTGTTTTAAAAAATCATTACAAATTTCTGTTATTTTGCTCCCCATCTTTTTTTATTGTATTTGATTGATTACATTGGTAGCCCTGCTTCTGAGTATGTGGCTTTTTGTGGATACACTTCCATTTTCTTTGCTCAACGCCAAAATCTATGTTCAGCTTCCCAGTTTGTCAGAGTCAGAGTTTCTTTATTGTCTTTCGCACCACATGTGGTACATATGGTGGAATGAAATAATGTACACAGGGTCCTGGTTACATCCAACAATAAAATGTAAAAGAAAAACAGTAATAAGATCTAAGCTATGAACTAAGAAAAACATGAACTAGAAATACACTAAGTACCAATAGCATAAAAACAATACGCCTAACAGCAGCACGAACATGAGTCTGTGTGAGCAGATGAGCACGCATGAACACATCAACATGAAATAGATCATCAGCAACATGACGTGATTTTTCACAGTGATTATTCTGGTTAGAGATTCATGAGTCTAACAGCTTCAGGGTAGAAGCTGTTCCTCAGTCTAGTGGTTCTACACTTAATGCTCCTCAACCTCCTTCCTGAGGGGAGTGGGTAAAAAAAAAAAGTGTGTGCTGGGTGAGTGGGGTCCTTCATGATGCAGGTGGCCCTCTTCCTGCATCTGGAGGTGTAGATGTCTGTGACGGTGGGGACGCTGACTCCAACAGACTTCTGTGCAGCCTTCACCACTCTCTGAAGAGCTTTTCCTTCTGCAGCTGTGCAGCCTCTATGCCACACGTTGATGCTGGAGCACAGGATGCTCTCCTGTGTACACCTGTAGAAGGAGGTGATGTTATAAGACAATCATTAAACCTTGATTCTTGTTCTGTTTCCTGGTGATTTTCATTTTGCAATTATTTATTTTTTGGAGGATACTTTTTTTTTTTGCAATTTCAGTCTGCATTTTGTCTTTTCGGATGTTTCATTTGTTCACCAACTCCAAAGTCAAGTTACTCTGACAACTTGCTTGTCTCGTTATGCTTACCAGACCAGTAACCTTTGAGACAGCTAAAGTACCAATTGTCTAACTTCAAAAACATTTATGTTAAAAACTTGTTCTAACAAGAATGCAGTGCACATGGTGAAGTGCACTGCACTGCCAAGATCTAATGTTTGTCTGCAAATTGACAGAAGGAAGATATTTGAGTTTTTGATTGCTTGATCAATATTTTTGTCCTTCATTTCCATTTCCATCAGACAGCCAATTACTAGTCAATCTGCCAGCTTGTTTCTGAGCCAAAATGTCCAAATTTTATCTCCAGCCATGATAAAGTGAAATTTGTATCGTGTCTGTGCGTACAATAATGCATTTATTTCTCTTGTATAGTAAATCATGACAAATGTGCTTTTTAATACAAATTGCTTTGTTATGCTATTTGAGTGATCTCATTAAACTAAGACAAAAGGAGGGGAAAAAATAATAGAGTTGCACAACAACATTGCTTCCTAGGCACAGTAATGTCAACTCCTGTGGGCATGTTCTAAAGGTTGAGAGTGATGAAAGGCAAGGTAACACCCTGTGGGCCAGCCTCTAAAAAATGCCTACAGGGGAGCAGAGTTCTGCATTCTCAACAAGTGAATTTAAAGAACAAAAACTGAGATTTCTTCCTTTCTGGGTCACAGGGGTCACTGGTGCCCATATCCAGCTATCACTGTGCGAGATGCGGGGGACACCTTGGACAGGTCGCAAGTCCATCACAGGGACACACAGAGACAAACAATCATTCACATTCTCCATCACACATAGGGGAAATTTTGAGTTACCAGTCAGCCTAACATGCATGTTTTTGGTCTGTGGGAGGAAACTGGAGTACTCAGAGAAAACTGTGCATGGATGGACAGAACGTACAAACTCCACCCTGAAAGACCCTCGGCTGGGATTTGATAAAAAATAAATAAATAAATAAATCCATTATGTTAAATATTTACTCTAAGACCAACTGTTGCTTCCAAATTATATTTTAGAATAGCACAAGTAATGGCAGTATCAACTAGTTAGAGCACTTCCTGTAAATCTTAGAATATGTCTAGCAGGATGGCATCATTATCTCTGATGGAATAACCATGTAATTAGAAAAAAATCAAAATCAAAAACCATTCTAACAAGTAAGCTAATCGTATTACAAAATCCAATATTAAAATATCTAAACTATCACTTTGTAAATATGAGCTGTTTTAATTGCAAGTTTGAATTGCATGTGCATCAAGAAGGTTCTGAATGCTGGATGCAAAAATTATATACTTGGATGAAATAGCTGAATTTTTTGAGCAACTGAAGCTACAAGTAAATCAGTTTTTGTCACATGTAAACAAAATGTGCAAAGCAGAAATAGTTTTCAAAAACATTAAATTAATGTGAATGATGCAAAACATTGTGACACAGTTATAAATAGAAAGGGAACACATATTCTGAAGTCCTAAGGTGACAATGACATCACATGGGATTTAGAAGTATGAAATATCAAGTGAAATTGATCCTAACCAATTCTGAAGAGGTAACATGATGATTAATATTATATAAATGTTAATTCATTCACCTGATTTAAATAGAGCACACATATCTGCTCATTCATTGAGATCCAATACACATTCAACACTTCACACTGACAAGAATGGAAATGATGCTTACTAGGTTGAGAAATATTTTGGACATTCTTTCCCATTTCACAGAATAGCCAATGAGATTTGCAAGTTTTAATCTCTGATGTCGCAATGTAGCACGGTGGTGCAACAGGTAGAGCTGCTGCCTCTCAGCGAGCAGGTCCTTGGTTCAAACCCCGGTCCAGGGGCCTGTCTGGGTGGAGTTTGCATGTTCTCTCCGTGCATGTGTGGGTTTTCTCCGGGTGCTCCGGTTTCCTCCCACAGACCAAAAACATGCATGTTAGGCTGATTGGTAACTTTAAAATTGTCCCTAGGTGTGAGTGAGAGAGTGAATGGTTGTTTGTCTCGTTTGTCTCTATGTGGCCCTGTGATGGACTTGCGACCCGTCCAGGGTGTACCCCGCCCCTCGCACAGTGATTGCTGGACATGGGCACCAGCGACCCCCGTGACCCAAAATGGAATAAGCGGGTAAAGATAATGGATGGATGGATGTCGCAATGTTTGTTTAAAGAAAGTCACCAGAAAGCAGGGAAGGGCACAGCAGTATGTATGATAGATAGATAGATAGATAGATAGATAGATAGATAGATAGATAGATGGATAGATGGATAGATGGATAGATGGATAGATAGATAGATAGATCGATAGATAAAAACTAATTAAAGTGATAAAAATCCAAAGACATTCTTTTGAAAGCAATTTTAAATTGTAACACGGAGCAGAAAGCTAAAGTTGTTTTTCCTTACATCCAGTGGGCGGCGCAGAAAGAGCAGGTGCTACAATCGATAGTAGCTACACAGGCACACCCAAGATCGAAACAAACACACCCTAGAGAAGTCTCCCATTGCCCAGCATAAGACTTTCATTCCATTGGCTGGGATGGTTGCCCGGTGAGGGTACTCCTGGTTCTGCGAGAAAGCAGAATATAATTTGCAAGCAGAGAGGTTTGTGAGCAGATATTTGATCTATGCAGAGATAAGTTTTTCGTGCAAGCATGAAAATCTGAGTGTGAACACAAAAATTTGAGTTAGCACAGAGAATATCTGAAAGAGAGCAGAAGTTCTGAGTGCATGCAATATAAGTTTTGAGAACAAAGAGATGAATTTGTGCTTTCAAACTGAAAATATGTGCTCTCAACTTATGTCCATAAAATTCCCCCAAAAAGATACGCACTTAGCATTGCACAACAGGAAGCTCATATTACGGGTGAAATGTGACCTACTGTGGTCACTAGGGGGGCCCCAAGACCATTTTTTCCTTTCTGGATGTATAGAGAATGGGTTCTACATGATCACTCATAT
>NC_056516.1:19438528-19440182 GCF_014905685.2 Nematolebias whitei
TATATATCTATCCTGAGTCCTTGCCTGCCTGCCTGCACCATTGGGTTCACCAGCACCAGCCATTTGTGACACCCTAGATTTTATCTTCTAATATTTGAGTTGATCGATTCCTACAAGTATTAGTGTGTCTTGATTGATTCACTTCTCCTTTTTAAGCTCCATGTGGCAAACCTAGTAAGGAAACTGAAAGTTAAATAGGGTTTCTTTTTCAGAAATAGATCCTGTCTAACTATGAATCTACAAAGTAGGAAACACCTTGTAACTGTGACTTTTCTTCCATCTATTTACTATGGGGACATCATTTACATAAATGCTTCTGCAAGCACTTTGCAGATGTTGGACGCTGTCTATCACAATGCGCTAAGATTCATAACTTGCTGTAACTACCGTACCCAGCATTGCACCCTGTATTCGCTGGTTAACTGGTCATCATTAACCAAAAAAGTCCATGCTCAATAATCCAGGTACACAATCCAACAATTTTCAGTCAGGTCATCTGGACAGTTCTGTTTTTTTTTTTTCTGAAACATTTCACCTTCCATCTGGAAGGCTTCATCAGTCAAGAAAACACACAACACAAAACTGAGGAGGGGGCGTGCCAAAGACACCATTTTAGCACCAGCAAAACTGGTTTGTTCCACTTTGGAGCAAGCTATTTGAGGAAAGAATCAGTTTTGTTGTGTGTTTCCTTGACTGATGAAGCCTTCTGGATGGAAGGTGAAATGTTTCAGAAAAAAAAATAGAAACTGTCCAGATGACCTGACTGAAAATTGTTGGATTGTATACCTGTATGATTGACCATGGACTTTTTTGGTTTTGAAACAGTTAGGACTGTCAACGAGGAAGAGGGCATGCTCCAGAGGAGGGTGTGTGCCAAAGACACCATCTTAGCACCAACATAACTGGTTTGTTCCAGGAGTAAGCTGTTTGGGGGAAGAATCAGTTTTGTGTTGTGTGTTTCCTTGACTGATGAAGCTTTCCGGATACAAAGTGAAAGGTTTCAACAGAAAAAAGAAACTGTCCAGATGACCTGACTGAAAATTGTTGGATGGTCATCATTAACTTCACGCAGACTCTCTCACTTGTACATTTTCATCTTTAAACCACTTATTGGTCCGTTGCCTTCTTACATCTTCTCTTACATGTCACTGTGTGAGTGCAGCTACAGTGTGGGCTCTCTGGACATTATTGCATGCAGTTTTCCCCTCAATGCCGACTGAACTTGGCAAAAGGGCCTTCTCCTACTCTGCTCCTGTATCCTGGAATATCTTGCAAAAAAGATCTGAAGCTCTCAACCTTGGCCTCTCTAAGTGGCTTAGTATTCTAGTATTGTACTTCGCTTTACAATCTAGCTGTTTTTTTTAAATACCATTTTCTTTCATTTATTCTTGTCAGTTTACATGCTTGCTTTTACAAAGTATGATTGTCCATTGTTGTCATCATTCTTTGTTAAAAATAGGTCTCTCTTGTAAATGAGTCACCCAGGCTCAATGAGACTAACCTGTATAAATAAAGGCTGAATGAATTTCACGTTTTCCAAGATTCATTCATTCAACCTTTATTTAAACAGATAAATCACATTGAGCCTCGAAGACTCATTTACAAGTGAGACCTGTTTGGACAGACAAAACAGCGGTTAACTGGACACATGTAG
>NC_056516.1:19440282-19457310 GCF_014905685.2 Nematolebias whitei
CGAGCTGAGGTATTTGTGTTGGGACCCAATCAGTGGCAGAGACAGCAGCTTTCACCATTGGGCCCAAATCTTTAGCTTGATGTGTGGGAGCTAAAGCTAACGAGACGTGTGGGATCGCTTCAGACGACATCATGTACCACTCCAGTTGAGATGGTGTGAGGTTGACGTGAGAAGCTACGCCTTGTGGACCAACTATGAGCCGGTCTGATATTAATGGCCACTCAGTGTCCTGCAAGTGCTGAGCAAAATGCTCCCTGTAACAATCGTCAGAATCACGGTCATAAAAAAGAGTTACATGTAAAGGATCTAGAGGTGGGACATAGGGACGCAGAGCATCAAGCCATGGCTTCCACAACAAGTAAGCAGAGTAAAGTCCTGTGTGTTCAGGTGTCTCTGGGCGCAGCAACGCCCAGTAAATGTCAGCTACTTCCTCATGTATCGGCTGTACCAAGCACTGTGATGACAAAGAGGAGGAAGAAGCAGAACAAGTCCAGGTCACACCACTTGGTAAGGTAACACGTAAACCAGTTTGTTCACACATTATTGTTGCACCAAGTTTCTTTAACAAGTCTCTTCCAAGCAGGTTGACAGGTACACGTGTGGACAAAACAAATGGATGTGTCACTGTTTGAAGTCCTGCTGTTACTACGAGAGGTTCAGTTAGAGACAGTTTTTGTTGCACCCCAGCGAAACCGATCACAGACACCGTGTCAGCACTGGCATGTTCATCAAATCCCTGCTCATTGAGGGTTGAATAAGTAGCTCCAGTGTCCACGAGGAATGATAGATCTTTATTCATGACCCTCATTTTCACCATAGGGTCTGCTCCTCCCCCTATGGTGTGATTACTCTGTGGGGTGTGTCATTGCTGGTAGTATCCACCTGGTGGCGCCCAAGATGGATCCTGCTGGCCAGAGGTAGGTGCCGGTGGCGCCATCTGGTGGTTGGGAGCTGAGTAGTGATGTGCTCCTCCTCTTTGGGCGTTGGCCTGCTTGTGATAACAATCTCTTGCCCAGTGACCTGGTCTGTGACAGTAATGGCAAACATCTGTTGCTCTGCCTCCCTGCGTGTAACCCCGACCGAAACCTCTGCCCCGAGACCCCCCTCTTTCTCCCCACTGCCCTCTTGACCGTCCCCGAGGGTATACAACAGGAAGCGGGGGTTGGGCAGTTACAGGACACTGATAAGCAGCATCAGAACACTGAAACACAGTGTCAGCTTGTACCATCTGTTTTGAATCTTTCTTAGTTTGAACTACATCCCTAGCCTGTTTCAATTGTAGCTTTAAGAGCTGCGTTTGCATATCTTTCAGTTCAGAGGAAGTTTTAGTCTCCTCATCAGCCACACATTGCAGATGATGAATAAGATGCCTTTCCCACTGGGCAGCATCTGCTGTGGGTAAATCAGGGTTAAGTTTCATTGCCTTACTGACTGCTGCGGGCACACCATCCAATATTGCTTGTCTAAAAAAATACTTTTGATTTTCCCCTTGAGCATGGCAGTAAGTTCTGTCATACCAATCCTGTTTACACACATCTAAATATGCAGTGGGGTTTTGACCAGGCTTCCAGGTGAACTTAGGAACCCCTGTACCTTCTGGAAGGGGATAAGCCTGTCTGAGAGCGGCGGCAAGTCTCTGATACTCCAACAACATGCAAGTTGAGTCAGGTATGTTTCTATTCCAGCCTGCAGCCCTCTCTATTTCATCCATCCTAGTAGAAGTTACACACCTTCCCAATAGTGCCCTCATGTCTCCCACAGCTAAATTAATACCTTTAGTTAAGGAGTCCACTACGTTTAACCACTTACTTCCTCCTTCTGTGAGGGGAGGGAGTTTGTCTACTAACGCCTGCACATCACCTAGCGCAAGAGGTTTATAACGTATCTGATTTCCTGCCTGCAGAAGAGGAAATGAACCAGTACTTAACAATGGATCCACGCTTTCAACAGGGTTAGAAGCGTGATCTGGTGGTGGAAGAGCTGCCGACAAATCAGAAGTAATTCGTATTGCTTGTGGCCAAAAAGGATTCTGTACGTGTGTCTGAGACGGGGCAGGCAATTGGTGAGTACAGGTGAGCGGGTTTTGAGACAATCCTGCACGATTCCTCCAACCCTGCAAACCCACAAGCAGGCCCTCTCCATCATGAAAGCTGTCAGAGGGAGGTGCTGAGGATGCAAGGATGGAAGAAGTGTGCGAATCAGGGTGTCCTGAGGGATTAACAGACTGACTCCACCCATCCTTAATCACCCATTGCTGTGTGCTGTTTATATTCCCTTCACCCTCTGTGTGGAATGGTTTATTGAAGGACTGTGTCTTCTTTCCTGGTGCCGCAAATAGTTTTGTTTTAACTGGGTCTAATGACTCCCCCATCTGCTGCGAGGGGGTGTCATTAACCCCCTCCACTTGTAACGTTCCCTCTTGAATGTGATATATGGGGTACATTCCTGTGGGGGGAGGTGCTGACTGATTGCCACTCCGGTTGTAAGGAGGGGGATCTGAACTACCCATTTCCTCCACCTTTTTCATAGGCTGTTCTACCAGCTGCTGTGTTCTCAACAAATGATATGAACCTTGTGCTACAAAAACCAATTTCAACCACTCTTTTCTTTCATAAATCACTTCTCTCATCAACTTTCTGTATTTATTCTTATGCAAGGCATTTGCTTCTCTCTTTTTCTTGTCAAATTTATCCTCATCACTCGAGCACTCTTTAATTTTATCCCACATCAAAGATATCACATCTTGTTTCTCTTCTGCATTATTTTCTATTTTTTGTAATTTTTGCACGAGAGCCTTTTTTAGCTTTTTATCATATTGCAGCAGCTCGAGAGCTTGTCGCACTATTTCTAATTGCTCTTTTACCGGTTTAAAACTTTCCTGCTCACATTTTTGTAACATTACACGCTGCACATCTGTGTCCATTCTCACAAGAAATCCAACCACACAGCACACGTTTTTTTTTTATTGTCACTGGAAAATTCTGGAACTTTTTTATTTTTTCTTCTTCTTTTTGTACACATTCACACTGTGGTCTTATATTTGACAAAAACACAAACACAGAATAGACAAACAAAATACTGACCACATTATCAACTTACACGCAAGTCACAGACGCCAGAAATATTTCACAATGGTCACCCTTGAAAATGTTTTTTTTTTTTTTTTTTTAAGACAAAATGTGTTGACTCCCTTTTAATCTCCTAGAAGACAGCAATACTTGTGAACCCGTGACTTCTCTCACCACAGATCATATTATTTTATTCAACAAATCTAATTATTAGTTCTGATTTTATTTTAATCTATTCGGTGCGTGCGTCGTATTTAATTAATTAATATCTCACCCAAGTCCCGTACTCACTTAATGAACTTCCAATTTTTAAGTAAGCTTAAATTAACACTGTTTTAAGTTAGACACCACCCTAACGAGTTTACAGTTCAACTCTGTCTCAGAGTTACAGAGGTAGCGGCGGATAAATGATTTTATCCTACAACCCCACCCCCTCTGGTCCAGAATCTCGTCAGATTCTGGTTGGCGCGACAATTGCGTATTTTCCCTGGGACTGGTTTTATTTACTTTATCTTTATTCTTACAGTCGACATAAACTTCTCTATTTAAAACTATTTATTTTTTGAGAGTCAACCACACTGAGCAACAATTTGCCTATTTGTAAGTCCAATTTACAGATTTCGTATTTTAACAGGCTCTGCTTACCTCCTTCTGATGAATGACGCGTCAGTTCAGTATGGAAGACTCCGCAGGATAATTATTTCTCACATCTCGGTGGAACCTCCATTTTTGTTGTGATTTTCTTATTTCTCCACCCGAGTTCTGTAGTAACCGCTTCAATCCTGCAGATATCAGTCAACTCATTGCACATTAAATACGACAATGGCACCTTTAAGTTTATGAATATTTAATAAGTAAAGTAACACAGAAGTAATAATGTTGTCACAGATTCACAAGTATAAACAGTGGGTTAGTTAAATGCAGTCGTTATTTTATCATATTAAATCTGGATGCATCCCTTAATCTGAAACAATACAACCTGCTTTTATCTTTTCTGCTCCAAGCTCTCTGTGTCTGCTGCATCCCTCTGCTTCATTCTGCTGCTGGCACACTCTCACACACACCAGGACAGGCGTGTTCACTTCTCTTTGTCTCAGAGAAACAGGGGCGTTCCTTCACACAGAATAACTAACTTTTTAGCGCGCTTTGAGTCTGTCTGGATGTGAATTGGTCAGAATCCAGTCCAATCAGAAGTGGTTTACATCGTGTTACATTATATAAACAGGAAATGAAGAGCCTCTTCAAAGTAAAACAGGAAATGGGTCAATTTCAAAATAAAATAAGAATTAGGAGTCAGATTCTAAAAGGAACAAATATTATTCCACAACATGTTCCTGTGCTGCTAACCACTGTGCAGTAGCGGCTGGCCAATAGAGGGTGCCAGGGTGCCGCCCCACCACTCACCGCATTACCTTGATAAGAGATAAATAAATAAATAAAACTAAAATAATAAAATAAAAACATTTTAAAATATATGTATATATTTTTTAGTTGTGTAAGATAAATATTTTATAGTTAATAGGTAAAGTTTTTTCGTTCAACAGCATTGTCTAATTGGTGAAATATTTCTGCCCTGGGGTGCAAATGTCTTTGCCCATAAACTCTCGTTAAAAGTTGTAAATGCACAGTTAGCTCCTCTTCAATACAAGAGATAGGACCATTCTGGACAAACCTCTTCTTCACCCAGAGTTGAATGCACGGAACATATCATTCTTCCGGAACATATCGTTCTTCCGGAACAGATCGTTTTTCCGGAACAGATCGTGCAGTAACTCTCACAACCAGGCTATGTGTAAGAGAGGCTAGCTTCTGCAGGTAGGCCTACTTGAAATTTTTTGTTTCTCTCTAGCTCTGTAGCAAGGCACACATGTTTCTTCCCTCTCCCTGTTCTCCTCCTGCTTTTTTGCTCTCTGTCTGTGTATCAGAGAAGCTCTTATTTTTACACATCTTTCAAAATGAAAACTACTGTTTTGGATCTGACCAACTAGACTTTCGACGCAAATGACAAAATCTTTTCAACAAAGCAACAGGGTCCTAGAGAATCCTCATCTGCTCGGATGACACGCATGCAGCTGGATATATGTCTGGAGGTTATGTGTCTACCTCTACTATTGATCGGGGATGCCGGAATTTCATATAACTGGAGTTATGATAACAGATTTCATGTTTTTGCAATAGTCTGCATGCTAGTTTATCAGCATACTAAGAAGATAGCCGCAGCTAATTTTAACCTTGTCAGGCTGCTGCCTATGTGGAGGTTTTGGTCATGCTTTGAGGACTCAAAATCAGCTGATTTACGAGCAAAACCATAAGTTGGAAGAGATTTGAATTGCAGGCCATCTGCGGCTTTGGGACTCGTCAGCATGAAAATGACCTTGAAGAGGCTCATAAGCACGGACCAGTAGAATGCACCCTAATCTGGACATTTTGGACCTTGGAAGTATCAGTACAAACTCAAAGGCTGACAAGAAAAAATAGTCTGCCTGAATAAATCAACAATTGTTGCTTATCTGAATCTGACTCCCCGGTTGGCCTCGAAACATGCCAACTTATCAATTTCTCCAGGCAATCCCCCCCCTCCCCCCCTTCTGCCAGTTTATCAGAATTATGCCAGCTCAAGATCATCTCATCTTATCAGGACAATGGACTATCTGTTTAGTGCTTCATGGACTACCTCATAGTCAAATACACATGTGACATGTTCATAAATGTGCATGGTTGCACAGTTTTTTGATCTTTAAAATCATGTCCTTTTAGGACAAGGTGTGAAGAGATCTTTTTTGTAATGCCACTACCCTTTCCTCATGGCTTTGTCCCTTTTTCTATCTAAGAAATGTATTCTGTAAAGGATAAGAAGGCTGTGCTTTATAGCAGCAGCTACGTGCACTCTGCCCATCTTTCGGACAACTGTACGAACATATTCTCATTGTATCTCGGTGCAATGATAACAAAGCTTGTTCTGATTCTGATATGCCTCTCGACTCTGTTTGTGAAAAAAACTTTAAGCTGATTGTGTATTCTAAAAGTGGGAACCGGTGAGTTTGTTTGTTTCTGGAGCTAGCGTGTTAAAAAATAAACTAAAAATAATTATCAAACATTAATACATATATATATATATATATATATATATATATATATATATATATATATATATATATATATATATATATCTGTGTGTGTTTCTATTTTAGAGTTATAGCCCCCGCTGGAGAAAACTCCACCAGGAGCCACTGTGTCGAAGATGCAGTCCCTGATCCTGATGCGTTGTGGTCACTTAGTGAGATAGTCTGTAATCCAGGAGACCAGATGTGTGTCCACCTTGTCTCTTAATAGCAGGGGTTGGATTGTGTTGAAGGCACTGGAGAAGTCGATAAACATGACTCTCACAGCACCGTTTCCCTTGTCTAGGTGAGTGTGAACCCTGTGTATAAGGTAGATAATGGCATCATTCACCCTCACCTTCACCCGGTATGTGAACTGTAGAGAGATATAATAATACCAATCAACTTTCAGTTGCTTTTGTTTAAAACACTAAAATGTTAATGAATGGTATTCAGTTGTAGTGAACCAGATAACCTCAAATCTACCAGATGGACAGAGACTGTTATTTTCATTGATCTGAATAAGTCTGAACCATCTGATGAACTTTCTTTCTTGAATTAATCAAGCAGAAAAGACAATTCTTTATAATCATTACTGTCTTACAAATGTTTTGATAATCAAATTGTGTTAGTTCACTCAATGCTTTACAGGTTGAAAAGAACTACTAATTTTTATCTTTACATAAACAGTAAGTAATGATTTTTGGTCCTCATTCAGAGAAGAAATCACCTGAATATGACTTTCTTGATTTTCTGTCTGAAATGAGCAAGCTGTCGTAAGTATGTTAAAGGTTGGTTTTCGGTCAACTAAAATGTTTACCGAGAAAAATGTCATGTTTTACTATTTGAAAAGATTACAAAGTGTGAGACTCCACGAAGTCTGCTGTTGCTGCAATAATCTTTTCTGTATGTTGTAAACAATCCTTGACTTATGATAACATCTTACGTCACAAATCCACTCCTCTTTCTGGTCCTTCCACGAATCAGAAAGCTCTAAATTGAACAGGAAGTCGACCCAAATAAAATGTGGCAACTTCTCAGTTCATGAAATGAAGAAGAGAAGGAATAGAGAATTATGGATTCCAGAATTCCAAGAGAATGAGAGTTCTGAGAGATGTTGGAATGAGAGCTGACAACAGGTCCGATAGTCCAACAGAATGAGCAGATTGAGAGTGCAGCCGGTTATGAAGAGTTTGGAGTTATGAAGAACCAGGGACGTTTGGGATTATAATTCTGTTTTGAGCTAATCAACGCACGACTTTCTGAAGGTTTGGTAGCTCTCGACGGAGACGCTGAAACGAGTCAGAAAGGAACTACATCCAACGCTGATTCATCGTCAACAGGTAGATGGTTCTATTTTGACCAAGTGTACCGTGAGAAGCTGAGGATCTGACGAAGCGTGCAATTTCTGGTTAAACAGATTAAACTTCCCTCACACAGTTCTCTGTAAGATAATCTCCTTTCACTCTAAAACCCACCTCTCTCTCATAAATCAGTACAGATATTTTAGAAATATCTTAAGCAAAGTCCTCAAATCACCGCCGAGTGATTTGAAGTTCATTTTCTGTGAAACTGTCTGTTATTATTTTCATATTTTGCCAAATTAATGTAAATGTTTGATGTTAAACTTTGATTTTGAAAATAAATGATTCCATTCATTTGATGGGTCAAAGAGAAATAACGTCTCTCGTTCACATTTCTGTTAAATTCAATGCACGACATTTACAGTCAGAAAAATGAAGAACTCGTGAAAAGTATGCATAAATATATATCCATATATTTGTCATACAACAAGTGACACGTACCTCACGTGTCTCACTACACAGTGTAAAAAAAAAATCACTAGTTTTTGCAGTTTGTCACGAACAGTTGCATCTATGTGAGATACAAGATAAGTTGAAGGTTCCTGACCAGCCATAATCTCAACTTTCAGTATAGTTGGCTCATACATATACAGTACTGTAAATATTTTTAATTTTTTTCTATTGATTTAATCAACTATAAACTTAAACAGTACCTTCAAACTTTTTTTTTAATGAAACATGTGTCTACACTGTTTGAATGCAGAAAAATCTGATGTTTTCAACTAGTATTATTAATGTCCATTAGCCCAGTCAGTGAGCACGACAGTTAGCAAAATGTGATTTTGCAGGGTGAAACTAGAGCATGATTAAGTCAGGTTTGGCTTCATTCCTAAACTTGGGTTCCAGATTAAAAAATAAATAGAAGACGGAGAAAGGAGGCAGAAAAATGTAAGTTTTATAATGTTTAGGTGGAGTGCAGCTGGCAATACTAATTTTATCGATGTCTGTTACTGTACTAAAAGAACGGCAAAAGAACTCTGGGGTGCATGAAGTAAAACTGTAAATATTACAGGCTGCAAACGTGTGATTTAGAATGATTTATGAAACAAGTAAAACAAAAAACTTTAAATGGTTAATCTGACCTAAAGACTTTCTTTACTGAGTGGCAAACAATTGCTTCAGGACTTTTAACACCACTGCATTGGTCTTCACAGCCTCCTTGCACCCAAAGCTCTACTCACATCTGGCAGTAACACCTGTCCTGAGTGATCTGTATACAAGAGGACATCTAAAGGTAGGTCACTTCACACTCAGCCTGTGTCTGAAGTGACCACTTGTGATCCTCCATTTTTCTAACCTGATACAAATACAGTATTTTTTTAGTCTTTTAGACAAGAACAGCAGCAAGATGTCAGACAGAAAGATCATCTTTTATTTGCATTTCACACCACTTTGAATGTGACCATATGAAGCCCAGACTTTTCCCAAATGAGATCTGAACAATCAGATCACAACATGTTCTTGGCATATCTTGAGTACATTCCCACCTGAACTTAGAGCTGCCCATTTGTGACGAGATCAGCCCAGACACGTTAATAGAAGTTGAGAACAAGGCTATAGAGAAACTGGCAGCTTTATCTGCAGCCTAATAAGTGTGACTTTTTTCTCTCTTCTTGAGCTCTTCCGTCAGCTGGTCTGTTTCTTCAAAATGTCATCATTATAATCTTTGTAAATGGTCAGGGACATGACCTCGTGTGCTACATTCTCTTCAAAGACCACCTTAGTCTTTATTCTGCCTTTTAGCAGCTAACACTGTTCCTGTCACAACCTATCTGACATTGGAGCTGCCATTACAGAATTCATACTTCGTGTTCATTTTCACCTCTCACATGTCTTATGATCACATGTTCCCTTGAAAACATGGAATGGCTTCATTTGGTTTGTCAAAGTCCCCAAATTCTTAACATTTTAAATGCCCAAAATTCAAATTGTCAATTTAAACTAAATGTTTAGATCTTACAAAGAGGGGTTTTGTGGAACAGAAGTGAAGAACTATTATATTATCAGTCGTAAATAGCTCTTTGAACAACCACCGTTTGGAGAAAGACAGTTTTATACTGACTATAATGATGAGCCATATGCTAGTCTAAGCAGTGCAGGTTTGTATTCTATTTTATAAAACATTGCACCTCTGATATGTTTCTATTTGGTGATAAATTATAATTACATATAATTTTCTGGTTACTTCCAAAGGAAAAAAAAAACAAATTTCTGGAATAATTGTATAAAACATATGGCGGTGGAAAAGATCATAAAATTGCATCAGCAAATAAAATCATTAAGATTGGAATTGCTTGGCAAATACACCAAGGAAGTCCACTGACCAACCTGAGGGAACCAGCTGAATAAACACTGTGTCATCATTTCAGGACTCTTGGGTTCTCATTGGCGTTGTCCTTGGACATTCCCTGACACCTCTCGATAATGTTTATGGATTTCACCGGAGGGAAATGTCTGATTATTCTATCCTCTTCAGAACTCCTACAGTGCCTCCGAGAGCATCCTTGAACACTCTCACCACACTTTTTGTCTTCCCCCCTCCTTCCCCCATCTGCGGAATGTCTACGTCACCATGTGCTTGTATGTGCGGGATGTTTTTTTTCATTATCAGGGTCCTTCTTCTCAGCCAAGTAGAAAGAGTTTGATTTTTTTCCCCTCCAAATCCTACATGTGTTCACTTTCACTACTTTTTTGTCTGTCTAAACAGATCTCACTTGTAAATGAGTCTTCGAGGCTCAATGTGATTTATCTGTCTAAATAAAGGTTGAATGAAAAATATAAGTTGATAGAACTTAAACTCCATTTCTCCAAATTTCTATGTTTAAGTGCAACAATAAACTGCCTTTTCCTCCTAGCGGATGTATTTGGTCACTTGTAAATTCACGTTTGCAGTTATCACAGCCATTTCCTAAATAGAAAAATAAGCTATTGTCATGGTGAATGCTGATAAAACGCCAACAGTAGTTATTAAATTGTGCCTGAAGCTGAATGTGACTCTGCAAGTGACCAGTAAAGCAGCTTTCAAAAGGCACAATGCATTTTTTGTTTTTGCAATGAAAATGCAAATGCCAAGGAAATGGCAAGTAACTGTTAGATGCTCTATCACCAGATGGCAATATTTGCAAATCTTATATTGTTATGCAAAATACACACATCAGGCACACAACAGATAACAAACTGGATAAAATCCTTTTGACATCTCTGAGTAAATCACCCCCAAATCATTTTGCCATAGTGTCTTCTATGCAGAAATACACTGATTCTGACAACTAAAATAGCATGAAGCCACTGGAGACTCACAGGCACAGTTGGTGTCACAATGACAACTCAGTCAAGCTTATGCGAACTTTGTGCCCCTGAAACATAATTTGGATTCCCACTGGGTTGATACTGGTATCAGCTGGACGTGCGTTTATTCTTCAGGATGGTGTGGAGTTCAATTTTTTCTGTACTTTTATGTGCTGTTTATTATTCAAAAAAAGACCAATATTTGAGTTTGATGCATTTTTTTAATGCTGTGCTCATGCAACCATGGAGCGCTCATATGTGAATTCACAAACCCATTCAGTAACGTGCCTTATTCTAATCACGAAGAGATAATGTGGCTCTCTATTTCCCTCACTTACCCACCCACCTTTGTGCCCCCCTGTGACGTTATACTGCTTTTGTTCTCCCACCATCTCTGCTTCTGCGGGCTGTGCACTGATGAAAATGTAAGTGGTTGTGAAAGAACGGTTTAATGCACGGGTGAATTCTCTGGGCTCTGAGACTCTGGCAGAAGAAAAATACAGAAATAATCAATCCTGAAGTCAAGAGACCAAAGTCCAGTCAGTAGTTGTACTGATACCTCTCAATTTTTATGCCCTCATACAGTTATTAGGGAGTATATATAAAATACTATATTTTTACTGGAGGCAGGAAATAAAAGGAACTGTATGTTGTAGTTTGTTGCTGTCTGGAGAGGTTTGAACAAAAATGCTAGATGCACTTTTTTTGTTGTAAATTTGACTCGATACCACAGCTTTGCTGTTTGCCCGTGAAAAACATTTGAATTATTACAGTTTGGAAAGTTATGCTTTCAAAATTTACATACATAAATTCAGTTTCATCAATCTGAAAATAACCCACCCAGAAGCTAAGAATCATTGTTAGCTGTATAAACTTATTTAAACATGCCAAGTTTTACAGTGACTTTTACTATGGATCCCCCTCTATGGTGAGTCATTTCTCAGTGTGAACTGCCCTGTGTATTTTTAGGAACGGTGATAAGTTGAAAGCCTTAAGTGCATGCCTAAAATGCAAAAGCAAGCTGGTACTGACATGACTTTCGTTTATGGACAAGTAAGTATGAACTAAACGCAGGACTGAGTGGAATGCCAAAAAGCCCACCCCCTCCCACCTCCCTACATCCACCCATCCACACACACGCACACACACAAGGGACAAGGATCTGACAATAAGCAAAAGAAACGTGACAAGTATTTCTGCCGAAGGGGTTGAAGACAAACAAGGGAGTCAAAATAGTGGAAACAGAATGCAATGGAACAACCTGTAGACTGGAACTAACGTAAAACTAGAATACCCAGAAAACATTGAATTTATATCATCAAAACAAAGAGGGATTCTAGCCAAAAAAACAAAACAAAACCCAAGACAGACGAAGAAAATATGAACACAAAAGCCAAAACAAACATCAAAACTGTAATCAGAAATCATAAAATGTAAGATTTTTACTTTTTTCCCAAGTACTTAATTTTAATGACAAAATAAGAAATACAAAAAGTTTAAAATGCATATGTGAAATGCATTGTAATTGGATCGTGATGATTAGCTTACAACTTACACCCAGGTACAGCATGCTAACATTCTTTATAACTATGTTAAACTTAGTTTTAGACATTATACTTGATGCTTCATCCATCCATCCATCCATCCATCCATCCATCCATCCATCCATCCGTCCGTCCGTCCGTCCGTCCGTCCGTCCGTCCGTCCGTCCGTCCGTCCGTCCGTCCGTCCGTCCGTCCGTCCGTCCATCCTTCCATCCATCCATCCATCATCTTCCGCTTGTTCCAAAGTTGGGTCACGGGGCAGCAGCTTGAGCAGGGAGGTTCAGACATTTCTTTCCACAGCCATCTCTTCCAGCTCTTCTGGGAGGATTCCAATGAGTTCCGAGGCCAAATGAGAGACATAGTCTCTCCAGCGTGTCCTGAGTGTTCCCCAGGGTCTCCTCCCATTCGGACATGGCTCCTTTCACTGTGGAGGAGCAGTGGTTCTACTCCGAGTCTCTTCTGGATAACTGAACTTCTCACCCTGTCTCTAAGACAGAGTACAGCTACCCTGCAGCGGAAACTCATTTCAACCAACTGTATCCTCAAGCTCATTTTTTGGTCACTACCCAGAGTTTGTGACCATAGATGAGGGACTGAGAGAGACAGAGAGCTTTGCCTTACAGCTTAGCTCCATCTTCACCACAACGGACCAGTGCAGAGTCCACAATACTGCAGATGCTGCACCAATCCGTTTGTCAATCTCGCACTTCATTTGTCCTTCACTCGTGAACAAAACCCCAAGATGTACCCTTGACATGAAAAAAAAAACCAATCCACCCTTTTCCGACTGAGCACCATGATGTTTAACACGCACAATGCCAAAGGAATAATTTTAAAGCATTAATCCTGGAAATCTTTTTTGCAGAAATGGCACATAAAGAAGAGTCATTAACAAGAAGTACTTTCTTAATGCAAAATGTGACTAAAGTTTTTTACTATCTACTTTACCTGTAAGCATTTTCTTGAAAGATATGTAGCATCTGCAGTGATGGTACTTTCTTGATTTTTGTATGAATGTCTAGAAACAAACTCGAGATGTGCACAACAACATTTCAGCTCAAATATTATCAGTCTGCAATACAAACTAAATTAAATATAATAATTTATACTTAAAACTGTTGGGGGAGTGATTTTTGCTCCAATAGAAACAATATAACCTGCTGCAAACTACTTTGTATCCCTTTACCAGCAGTGTTGTTGCCATGCCAACTGGGTTGTGACACAATTCACTGAAGACTGACTAAAAAAAATAGTTTTACTGATTGAGTTTATTTATTGAATCAGTGATTGCAGTAAACAAATTTACATATATATTTTACTTGTCTGATTGAGGTAATCAATACATTTTTTAATACATGGGTTGACAATATCAGGGAAGCATGCATAGGATAATATAAAGACATGGACAAACAGCAGTATATAACCTACAAATTTGACTAGTTTTTATACAACAATGGGTTGGATGGGTCACAGACTGGAAACACAAAAAAAGAGCAAAAAAAGAAATATAATCTTGTAAAAAGTTTTAGCACTGCTTCACAACAAGAGCGCGCAGGATTTGAATTAGGAGGGAAGTATGCTGTTAAACATGAAGAAATCTGAAGGGAATGAGCATCAATCAATATTACGCTACAAGGGGACCAAACCTTTTTTGACAAGACGCTGAAAAAAATCATCCAGTAGCGCTAAGACCTGAAGATGACCTGTTGTGGTCGGTAATATTGGATTTTGCCGCTTGGAATGCCTTAGTCCTAAATAAGTTACTCGACCAGAGAACAAGAGCAACAAAAAAAAGGTCTCAAAATGCAACCGTGATGAGAGGAAAAAAAACCCAACAAGAATTGGGAAGCCAAAAACATATGGATAGTTCCTGGTGTATAGTCAGTTTCGATGTTTGCACGAGATATGAAAAGGTGGACAACCCAATGTTTTATGCATGTGTGTTTTTTTTCCTCTTATTTGAAATGTTATGTCATTCTCTAATTCCATATTTGCAGTTTTCATGGCTGCAAAGATCAGTCAAAATAATTCTCTCTGGAATAAATTGGTATGAGTTCATCATCATCCTTGGCAGCACGACAGCTCAGTGTTTAGCACTGTTGCCTCACAGCAAGAAGGTCCTGGGTTCCAGCCCAGGTTGGACCTGGGGTCTTTCTGTCTGGAGTTTGCATGTTCTTCTCGTGCTTGCCTGGTTTTCTCTGAGTACTCCAGTTTTCTCCCACAGACCAAAAACATGCATGTTAGGCTGCCTTCAGGCCCAGGCCTCCCTTGCAAAAGAGATCTGTGATCTCAGTGGGATTTGCCTGGTTAAATAAAGGTTAATGAATGAAAAATCCTTTTTGCTTACATTCATAAATGTATAGGTTATCTGCACCTTTTCTAATCAAGAGCCAAAATGACCTGTGCTTTTCTTGCTAGGCTAAGCAACAATACAAATTAAACTCTCCACTTAACATATTCCACATTAGCTGATTTTTAGCAGGAATCTTTAGTTCTGCTCTCATGTGCTTGACATCATTAGCCTATTCATTATGGTCATCAATAAACATGCCAGGCAAATTTTAATTAAACTGACCTAGCCATCTCACCTTATACTCGGGTTTGACAAATTGAAAAACAAACTTTTTTTAATCTTAAAGCTAACTTTTGAATTTAGCAACACATCTATATTTTTTGGTTGGCCTGGGAACGCCTTGGAGTCCTCCCAGAAGAGCTGGAAGAAGTGTCTGTGAAAAGAGATGTCTCTGGGCCTCCCTGCTCAAGCTGCTGCGACCACGACTCAGCGTTGGAACAAGCAGAAGATAATGGATGGATAGATTTATCAATGCATTGCCCATTAAATCACAACATTAAAGTGATTGAACTACAATCAAACTGCTGATCAAGTAAACTTCATTAAGTGACATTGCACAAGACTGTATTTTATTTGAAGCATTACACTTTGTATAAGGATTTGTTTGTGCTCCTGAGACAGAGATTTGCTTTTCATTTCTTCACGTGGGATTGGGTGTAATTTCATAGTTTGTCACATCTCAGACAAACAGTAGTGTCTTCAGTAAACACAAACTTATATGGTATATGCACACTTCTTAATATTGTCTGTCCCCAAATTCCATTCCCTCATGTGTGCTTTATCTTGTCTGCAGGAGAGAGTGTTTCTGAAGATAAACAACCACTTTGTGCCACCACCCACAGGTACCCATCCTTATCAGTGGTCAGCAAGGCACTCTGCCCACTCCAACCACCTCCCTGTACCGCCATTCTCCTCGACCTTGTGACCCCCCTTCCCCCTCACTCCCACTTCTTCACAGCCCACCCTGCCCCTGTCAGACTCCATGCTGATTTCATCTTGCCTTATAACTGAAACCAGTTCACAGTTGTTCTCACTATCCTCTATCACTGCAATGCTTCTTTAGCCTCTCTGCGCCAGTGATACAGCATGCCTCCTGTTAGGACTGAGAGAAAAAAGCCATTTATATTCACAACTGAGACATACCATTTGGAGAAATTCAAGGTTATGTCCTTTAAAATGAACTGTGATAAAATGTGTTATTCCTCAAACTGCTTATTTATTTATTTATTACCCTTTATTTATACAGGTAGTTTCATTGAGTCACAAGAACTCATTTTCAAAAGAGACCTGTTTAAGAGCAAATGGTGGGGGTTAAGGGACTTGCTGAAGAGCCTAGAGTGGGGCAAATGAGGGTGGAGGCAGGTGTGGGTGTGTCACCTTTTCCATACACATTTTGATGTTGTCAGTCCGAGGAGTTGAACCTGTGACTTTCCGATCACTGTCCCATCTTCTCTAACCTCTGTTCCACCACTCCCTCAAAATAGATAAATTAATGTAACTTAGGGCAAGGAAAATATTTACAATGTATTGATAAAAAATGGTATAAGACTGCAATGTTTATGTACTTTTAAAAGCAACAGAAAACTAAATCCCAGCTGTTTGAACTTTTATGGCTGAATTTGATTCAAACATTCCCTTGAACTCAGTGTTGAATTAAAAACGACTTGATGTTCAAAGGTCAGTCCAATTTGATAAAGTATGTTTCCAATCATTGCTCATTAATTATTACAACAAAAATGAGTGGCATAACAAACACTGATGTCAAAAAAGTTAAAATCCAGAAATAATATGATCTATCTTGAAAACATTAATTATGAATATGTTTGTACAAACATGGCGTTTTTTTTGTTGCGGGCAAATAAATGCAAGATACAGCCTAGATCATATGTGTCAAACTCAAAGCACGGGGGCCAAATGTGGCCCTCGTTGACATCTTATCTGGCTCCCAAGATGATATGTGAAACATAAAATATTTATCTTGAATTTTTTCAGTAATCTTTGATTATGATGTTGAAAGCACAACAGAGAACATCAGATGAGACCAATCAAACTCTTGTTGAGGAACCTGTGACCAAGAAAAGATGCCGGGTATCTCATTTGCGTAATGTAGATTCTGAAATTGGCCCTTAGTTTAAAAAAGGTTTTACTTTTGGCCCCCTTTTGTAAGTGAGTTTGACACCCCTGGACTAGATCGTTGCCATTTATGTATATATGTTTTTTTTTTTTTTTTTTTTTTTTTAATAGGATAGGAAAAAAGAAAAGACAAAGTAAGACTCCAAAATATAAGAAATATATACAAATAGAGCACAC
>NC_056516.1:19457410-19458466 GCF_014905685.2 Nematolebias whitei
TTCAGTTACATTTAGGTTTTGAAGCCTGGAAAAGGTGTCTTGTTAGATTGTGATTGACAGCTTGTTAAGAAGCTGAGAAGATGTTTAGGTGGGACTTTCATATCAGCCTTACAGCCTTGCATGCCTTGTGCTCTGACTCAGGTTCCAAAAATAAAATACGACAGCACCTAAAAACATTTTGGGTTCAGTTCGGAGAAGTAGAAGTTGTTGGCGTTGCTTCGTCCATCTTTACTTATGACAACTGAACCAAGCGGAATGCTGTCAGCAACTTCTTCTTCTTCGTCTTTGTCTTTTTCTTCTTTTGGCTGTGCCCTTCCTCAGGGGTCATCCCAGCAAACTAATTCCCACGAAGACTTGGTGAGTGTTTGTACGCTGGATGCCCTTTCCCTTCTTGATGCAACTGCAAACTAGCAAGCTACCACGGCCCTCTGTGTGGAGCAGAGGGCTGCCATCTAGGGCTGATGGAGGAGCAGATAGTGGGGGTTAAGGGCCTTGCTCAAGAGCCCAGAGTGGGGAAAACGGTGCAGGTGTGGGTGCTTCACCTTTCCCACTCACATGTTTTCTTATGTTGTTTGTATGGGAGGGTGGGTGAACTGGAAAAATTCAAATCAAAGGCTTGCCTTCTCGAACCTCTGCATCACCAACTCAGATCTTAAAACTTCACAGCATTTCATGTAAACACTAGTTCAAATACAATTACTTGTTGTTGGACTTACATTAAACAATTTCTATAAGAATTTGTGGCAATTTGCAAGTGCAAATAGCAGCAGTGGCTAGCTGTGGTGCAGAGTTTAGCCTGGCAGTGAGTACCTCATGCCAAAATATTATTATTTTGACAAACCATATACCATTTTACTTTTATTTTTAGATAAAAAGCTGTGTTAAGATGGCACCTCAGACTTGCCCTTAGTTTACCAATCAGGTGAGAATGAATAGTGTTATTTATTTATTTATTTTTCTCCAAATTGAGGTTATTTAAAGGGCTACAGTGGGTAAGATAATCATTGCTCTTAACTGGTTCTTAAAACCCAACTTCCAAAGACCCAAACTATCCCT
>NC_056516.1:19458566-19464065 GCF_014905685.2 Nematolebias whitei
GATAGATAGATAGATAGATAGATAGATAGATAGATAGATAGATAGATAGATAGATAGATAGATAGATAGATAGATAGATAGATAGATAGATAGATAGATAGATAGATAGATAGATAGATAGATAGATAGATAGATAGATAGATAGATGGATAGATGGATAGATGGATAGATGGATAGATGGATAGATACTTGTATTTGAAATATACTTCATTGGAAAAACAAATTTGCATTGCTTCCAACATTTATATGCAAAGGTTAGGAGTGTGTCTTTATTCTCAGATGGATAATGAAAGATTTTGGAAACTCCAGTCATTAATTTCTTATCAATACATAATTTTAATTAGTCAGCTGTGAGAGGTATATTCAGATTTTATTAAATGTAATATTATTATTTTTGTCTGTGTGATGCCTGCTGCAATAATAATTACGTAACTATGGAAATAACCCAAAATAATATCAGTAATGTATTTTGTCCCCATGTCTTTTGCACTATTTAATTTATGCTATCACATTATGAAAGTAATTATATTAATTTAATGAATAATTCTTTCCCAGCTCTAACTGATTGATATGGAGCTCAGCATGTAGCTCCAACTTTTGATTGTCATTAATGTGGTGATATTTTTTTTAATTATTATTATTAATAAAGCTTCTTTAAAAAAAAAGCATTTTACTCAAAATAATCATGTTATGATGTGGTATGGCACGCTTTGTCCAAACTTAGGAAATAAAAGAAAAAACAGCAAATTAAAAAAAATGTTGGTACCGGTAGATGTTAAACACATAAATATATAAACAAATAAAGATAAAATTCTAATTTTAGCATTGATTAAGAATAAGTTTCCATTAAAAAAAAAAACAAAAAAACAAGCATCAAACTCTACTTCTTCATCATACATTTTAGTTTTTAAAATATTCTGCACTATTCCATAATTTCATATTTATGTAAAATAAATAAATAAATAAACAACTAATAGCAATTAAAGCTTTCCAATACAAAAGTGAGGTAAGTAATTTTTCCTCTGAAAAAGTGAAGACTATTAGAGGAAGTGCAAATACATCAAGTTTGTATCCTTGTTTGTAGGTTATGTTAACTCCAATTCTATCCCTACACCCAGATTTTTTTTTTAATAACAATTTTATTTAAATGTTTGATTTTGTGGAAGCTTGACTCTCACACCTAACCTATTCAAAATTCATTTATTTATTTATTTTTGCCTAACAATCATCAGCAACCACAAATTTTGATACGACTGCACTGATTGAAAAGACTAAAACAAGAGTTTCACAATTAATATATCTCCATCTGATGCATAAACACATACTGAGCCGAACACTTCATCTGGATTTAAATGAACAAAAAACACCTTCTGAAACTAATTTAATACAAATCTATAAATATTTGTTTTCATAATCCTGCTAATAGACATAAAGTCTAAATTATTCTGTATGCTGCATCAAACATGCATTCATGACGAAGTTTTCAAAATGTCTGGGGTATTCATGAGGCTTCTCAGCCACCTCAGATGAGTCATGGAGCTGTGTTGGTGTCCCATGGAACCTGAGCATATTCAAAAAGTAAAACTGCAAGATGCACGTAGCAGGTGTATTGGGTTCTGGCCAAGATAACGATGGAAGGAGTGACCAGTGTTTCCTGTCACCAAGTCCAATCCAAAACCTTTCCTTGAAGGAGGCTCACACACACTCACTAATCAAGTAAAAGAAACCTAGCAATAGTATCAAAACATGTAACAAAAAAAAGGTACTGTGTGTTTTTTTTTTTTTTTTTTTTTTCATCTTTCATCTTCTGTCACTTTAAACGGCTTCATTACCGTTGGAACATGAAATAAATTTTGAAAATTTGAGAGTTGTTCATGACAAGATGCATGAAGTATATATGCTCAATAGCTCATAAACATATTTATTTCCTTAATACATAAATTTCCCTTTTAAGAAAAGGTCAGGAAGGATAATGAGGTATAATGATATTTTGATGAATACAATCTTAAATCTAGCTCTGTTTCCTATAAATAATTTAAGTCTAGCCCTTTTTAACTTCGCAAATATACTTGAAAAGTTAAATAGCAAGAAACAGAAACTAAAAAAGAGGGTGTGTGTGTGTGTGTGTGTGTGTGTGTGTGTGCATTTGTTCTACACTCATCTCCATGCCAGTGGTCACTCTTTCAGGGATGAAGATATTCACATCCTTGATAGAGTGAAACCCTGGTTTGAGAGAGGAGTGAAGGAAGCCATCGTTGTGAAGAGAACCCGTCCATCAGTAAACAGAGGCGGAGGTCTCTGGGTTCAACTGTCTCCCTCTTACAATGCTGTTATTGCTAGTATCACTCAGCCCTCTGTGAACAGCTAGTTCTGGCTGTCAGCAGCAAAATGGTTGATCCACTATGAGAGGGTGCTGTTTATAACACTGAGTTTCTTGCAGCTTCTCAGACTGAAGAAGTCTTTTGGATAAAAGATTAAATGTTTCAACAAAGCAAATCCCATCCAGAGGACCCGACTCAACCTTGTTAGATTCCCAGACAATTAGCTATAAATGTAGGAAGTACATACAATTCTCCACATTTCTTTTAAAGCCATCCATTTTATTGTTTCTTACATTCTTAAAATGTACCAGTATATTCCTGAATTTAGTTATTGAAACTGAAGCCGCACGTTTCACAGATGCTTATAACTCTGAAATGATCATTCAGCCCCCAGTGTTTCTCACCACCACGGAGGCGCTGACATCCCAGTTCAACTCTGTCTGCTTAAAGACTCTGGATCATGTCGCTCTGGTTAAAACTAGAAAATCAAAACTCAGAGCAGAACCGTGGCTGAGTGGCGTCACCAAGTCCGTTAGGCAGCAATGTAGGAAGGCGGAGCACAAATGGAGGAAAGACAGGCTGCAGGTCTCTTTTCAAATACTTAAAGAGAGTTGGCGCCGTTATCAGAAAGCAGTAAAAGCTGCTAAATCCAAATACTTTTCTGATATAATTACCTCAAACTCTCACAACCCACGTGCTCTCTTCTCCACCCTAAACTCTGTTCTCCACCTCACTGAACCATCACCTCTGGAAGCCTCGACTGAGCTGTGCGAGAACTTCTTACATTTCTTTTTGGAAAAAATTGCGACCACCCATGCTCTCATTTCCCCTCCAACTCATGACCCATCCATCCCACCTCAATCTGTAGCTCCATTTGACCATTTTGAACCCATCACTCTATCTTCTCTAGAGGAGGTCATGTGCAGCTTGAAACCTTCTGGTTCCCCCTTTGATGTGGTCCCCCCTCGACTACTAAAGGAGGTTTTTCCTACTTTAGGTCCGTCCATTCTTGCTATAGTAAACAGTAGTCTATCTACTGGCGTGGTGCCAACAACCTTTAAACATGCTGCTGTCCAGCCTCTCCTGAAAAAAAAAAAAACCTTGACCCCTCAGTCATTTTCAACTTCCGGCCTGTCTCCAGACTCCCATTTGTTTCTAAAATACTGGAGAAAATATTTGAGTCCCAGTTGAAGTGCTTCCTGGAGGGTCACACCATCTTAGAGCTATTCCAATTTGGCTTTAAACCTCTCCACAGCATTGAAACTGCCCTATTGAAGGTTTTTAATGACATATTCAGATCCACATATACTGGTGAGTCTGTGCTGCTTGTCCTATTGGATCTCACAGCTGCCTTTGACACTATTGACCATGAGATCCTCATTGCTAGGTTGGACCAGTGGGTGAGCATCACAGGGTCAGCCCTCAATTGGTTCAGATCCTACCTTGCTGACAGATCCTTTTGTGTCTCCATCAAGGATTTTAGTTCTGCATCGACAGAGCTTAAATGGGGGGTTCCGCAGGGGTCCATCCTGGGTCCCCTCCTGGGTCCCCTCCTATTCTCTCTATACCTGCTGCCACTTGGCGCTATTTTCCGGAAACACAACATACCCTTTCATTTCTACACCGACGACTGTCAAATTTACTTCCCCCTAAGACACAATGGTACATGCTCTATTCAACCTCTGCTTGACTGCCTGGCTGACATCAGGGACAGGATGGCTTTAAACTTCTTAAGTTTCAATGAAAATAAGTCTGAAGTCATGTTGTTTCCTCCCAATGACACAATCACAAACAACTGCATCGACCTTTCCACTCTAACCCTTTCAGAAAAACAGAGTCACTAATCTGGGAGTGATAATGGACCCTTCCCTGAAACTTAACAATCATGTAAACATGATTGTTAAATCATGTTTCTTCCAACTGAAGCGGCTGTCTAAACTGAAGCCCATATTGTCCAAAAATAACCTGGAGACAGTAATACATGCATCCATTACATCTAGGCTTGATTACTGCAATTCACTCCTGTTTGGTATCAGTCAGACCTCCATTGCACGACTACAACTGGTCCAGAATGCAGCAGCTCGATTTTTAACCAGTACAGGCAAAAGAGAGCACATTACACCAGTTTTGGCCTCACTGCACTGGCTACTGGTTCACCTTCAAATCCAGTTCAAAATACTCATGTATGTCTACAAATCGCTGAACAGTTCCCCCCCATCTCTCTGATCTGCTACAGCCGTATGTCCCACCACGTTCCCTGAGGTCAGCGGACTAATTGCTCCTCACAGTTCCAGGAATTTGTCTTAAGTGCAGAGGTGACAGGGCCTTCTCTGTAGCAGGACCAAGACTTTGGAACGAGTTATCTCTGCTCATCAGACTGGCCCCCTCCCTCTCGGTTTTCAAATCCCTTTTAAAAACTCACTACTATTCAGTAGCTTTCAACACCAGAGGATCTGTGTTTTGAACCTGTACGCTCCACACTGGATTGTCATCATATTTATTATCGGCATTGTTTTTAAGTCTATATTTTTGATTTACTTCATTTTGTATTTTGCTTTGTGTGTCTGTTGTTCTGTCTGTACAGCACTTTGGTTGGCCTTGTAGCTGTTTTAAGTGCTCTATAAATAAAATGGTATGGTATGGTGTGAAGCGGCTTTGGAGCTTTCTCCATTTTATTCTTTCTCTGTGACATTTTATGTGACTGAAAAAGGCAGAAACAATATTTTGCCATTAACAGGTCAATTGCAGATCTTTCCCAAAGCATGTGTGGGCTAAATTTCCATAGTGGTTGCTTTCCATGCTCATATATGAGCAATTTCTCTACCTTGTTAGGCAAAACCAACCTGGCAACAGGACAAATGAGAGAGCTCATGCTTCATTTGCTGTGGCAGAACACATCTGCCCCCCCTCCCATTTAAACAGATTTCCAATTTTGGTTTACCTGTGCCAGGCCAATCAGAACCATTTATCTAACATTGGTTTCGTTTGATATGGTGACTGTAGGAAGGGGAGGGGAGGCACCATAGAGCTGCATCTTTAAAAACAAAACAAGCAATAATATACAATCTAGATGTTTGTGTTGGCTTTGGTGTGTCTGGAACTTTGTATTGTCATTAATTATATTTGCTATAATGCATTAGTAATTAGTGAGCATGTCCAATAGCCCCAACAGTTTTAT
>NC_056516.1:19464165-19467848 GCF_014905685.2 Nematolebias whitei
ATAATATATAATTATTAACTGAGACATTTAGTAATTTTCTCCATTCTACATTTGAAACTGCTGTGAAACACATCCCTTTCCCCCCACAGGATGCCAACTTCAGCTTCACCACAAACATTTTCATTACACGCCTATTTTGTCACATCTGTACTTTGAGCTGAAATGCCATCAACCTTCCACTGCTGCATGCTCTCTTCTGGATTTAAAGCAAGCAAATCTTATTTACTGGAAGAATACAACAGCGAAGCAGCACATACTCCCACAAAGACACATTTATGAGTATACAAGCACACGTTGAAATACTCTCAAGTTTTGTTTAATTAATTAGGAGACTTACTTTTGACAAGATTACAAGTCTAAATCCTTGTAAAGCCTCAGGCAAATATTTTTTAATCATCGCATCATGATGCAAATAAGCTCTTGGAGTTTAAAGTTGCTGTCATCACTGGAAGATCAACCATCTTTAAGTTATAAATAGCATTTTACTACAGGTAAAACATATTTCATATCTAATTTTGACCTTTTAATAGACCAAATCTATCCATCCATCATCCATTATCTTTACCCGCTTGTTCCATTTTGGGTCATGGGTGTCGCTGGTGCCCATTTCCAGCAATCACTGTGCGAGGGGCGGGGTACACCCTGGACGGGTCGCAAGTCCATCACAGGGCCACATAGAGACAAACGAGACAAACAACCATTCACTCTCTCATTCACACCTAGGGACAATTTAGAGTTACCAATCAGCCTAACATGCATGTTTTTGGTCTGTGGGAGGAAACCGGAGTACCCAGAGAAAACCCACGCATGCACGGAGAGAACATGCAAACTCCACCCAGAAAGGCCCCTGGACCGGGGTTTGAACCAAGGACCTGTGCGCTGAGAGGCAGCAGCTCTACCAGTTTCGCCACCGTGCTGCCCAGACCAAATCTAAAATAAATAAATAAAACATTAACAAAATAACATTAATATATTGAATATAAATTATGAGATCATCTCAGTTTCTCTCATAAAAAATTATTTTTGATGGCGATTACATATGTGGCCACATTAACAAAATACTCCATTGCAAACATCAATATCTTACCTGTTGTAGATAACTTTTTGAACAGCCTCAGTTTGGAGAAGTGGAGTTTGTTAATGACCCATTTGACAAGCTAACAGTTACACTGCAAACTCAGGACCAAAGGGGATTGCTGTCATCCTCAATTAATTCAAATATCAAAAATTGTATTGCTTTTTCTGGGAAACTAATTAAAAAAAATATTTACATCACTATCAGTGGAGTGTTACAGAGTTATTAGCATCAAGTTTATTGGCTATTTGCAAGCACAATTAGCAGCAACGGCAGTTGGAGTAATTTGTTTGCAATACAGAACATTTTATTTAACTTATTTGTTTATTAATTACATGTATTTATGCAAAAAAGACAATGTTTCTTTCAACAAGTAACATGTTGAATTTTGAATCTGACATCAAGACAACTATAAAATGCAGAAAGTATATCACAAAACTGTCATAATGTTTGAGAAACCTAAGTCTTAAATAACACTTTCATACACAGTAATTCAATTTTTACTAAATGTGTTTTATTCTATATTTTTTGAGCATCTGCAGAGGTGGAAAACGTACTGAAAATGTGTACTCAAGTACAAGCACTGTTACACTTCTTAAATTGTACTCAATTCCAAGTAGAAGTAATATTTAAGTAAAAGTACAAAGTAGTACTCTCAAAAACTACTCAGAGTATTAATTACTTGATGTTTTATTGTGTTGTCAATAGAAGTCATTCAGTTTGATTTACTGTATATAATAAATATAAATATAATAGCTACATTCAAAGATTATTTCTCAGACGCTCAGAAGCTTCGTCTTATTTTAGTACCAGACAAACCAATGACAGTGACAATATCTAAGATCTTTGCATACTTAGACTAACTAATAACCCACACATACAACCAATAAAAAAGCAATATCTAGGTAGTTGTAAAACCTCGTATACCGCAATATGTTTTTTGAGATTAGATGCTGAAGTCCTGTAGCTGCTATCACCGTAGAGATCGAAACAAGTTTACATCTGGACTCTGTCTCCTTTTCACCCTCTGTACATGAAAGATTCCTCCAGGTACGGCCACGGGCACTCGTCCTCAGCCTTTACCTCGTCATTTTCTCTGTTGACAGTTTGTCCTCTGTCTCCATTTTGGCTTTTTCTCCAAATCTTCAGTCCATAAATACTGTAACTCTCTACGGAGTTGTCCTTTTCTTACATCATAGGTAATTTGTGCATTTGTGATCTAAGAGCCTTATTGGCTACAAAGATGCAGGTGAACAGTTTGAATATTAATTCAAATTGCGGCCATACTCAGTAGACTTCTGATTTTAAACATAGTGAATTAGATTACGTGTTTTAAATTGTACTTAAGTATGAATAAAATTACACACTTGAAAGAAATACTCATAAAAGGACAAGTACCCCAAAAAATCTACTCAATTACAGTAATGTGAGCATTTGTAATTTGTTACTTCCACCCCTGAGCATCTGTAATGTCTGACATAAAAGAGGGGGGTAATTATTTACTTAAATATTTTATGGTTATGTGTAGAATTACCTTTGGCTCTCTCGCTTGTGTCAGATAATCAACAGAACTCATTCTAGAAATGTTGTCTTCACTTTTAAACTCTCATTTCAGATGTGGAAAAGTGTGTCTCTGTGTGTGTGGGCACACATAGAGACGCCTACACAGTCTTGCTTGAATCTTGCAATACTTTTATTGGTCTTTCCTGCTCACCCCTCAGTCAAAAGTGGAAACCGTGTATTTATTCGAGGCTGGACAGAAGGTGGATCCACACAGTAAGCTCAGGTCTGTTCCCTGCATTCTAGTTGTGCATCTTTCCTGGTACCTTCATGCTCTGCTAGTGATCAAAAAGCCTCAACATGCCCAGTTCTAAAAACAAAAAGAAAAGCAATGAAAATGCATTGATTACAGATTTAATACTCCTCGTTAGGATGATAATGGGCTAGACACATGAGATAGGGGCTTCCTCCTAACAGGAGGGAATGTGTTTGCTTTCTGTTGTAAACAAATTTAGCATCTTTTTTTTTTTACATGTTGTAGGTTTATAGGACTTTGAACAAACATTCTCCAACAACACATGAGAAAGTTATTGTAAAAGAAATTCAATAAGTGGACGCCTACACCCCTGTGTCTGCTTGATTTGTTTGCTCATACCTGAGTGCAGGCTGATTGGTGAGATTATTTTTCTCTTCCCTCCACAAAGCATTCTGAGACTGCACTCCCAATTAACCTATGTACACAGTTAGCCTGTTCAGCCTCACTTCTCCAGTGGGAGCAGATTAAAGTGAGTGTTCTCAGAGTAATGAGTAATTTACTGTTATAAACACACAATAATTTGATGTTGAAATAACAAGATTGCAAAGGTTACTGATTAGTGCATATAGACACCAACAGTCTCACCTAAATCATGCAACGTTTGCCGTTTGCATGATGTTTTTAATTAAATTCACTTTTTTGTCTTGCATATCTGAGGCTGCACTTGTTTGACACCAGGATCATTCTGCGTAAATAATTAATCATACTTGATTCAGGTCTTACACCCCAGAGGCTAAAAATGGTCACTCTCAGTTTTGCTGTCCTCTGAGGCCCAGATTACTTCATATACTT
>NC_056516.1:19467948-19474096 GCF_014905685.2 Nematolebias whitei
TTGTATGCTTGAATTTTTGCTTCTACTTTTTTCTTTCTTCTTTCGGCTGCTCCGTGCGTTCGGGGTCGCCACAGCAAACAGTCGCACGAAGACTTGGCAGTTATTTTTACGCCGGATGTCCTTCCTGACGCAACCACAGACCTCCGAGCTACCACAGCCTTTTGTGTGGAGCAGAGAGCTGCTATCTAGGCCACCTGGAGGAGCAGATGGTGGGGGTTAAGGGCCATCCTCAAGGGCCCAGGGTGGGACGAATGAGGGTGGGGGCAGGTGTGGGTGCTTCACCTACCCCACCCACTTTTGTGATGTTGTCGGTACCAGGGCTTGTACCGGCGATCTTCTGATCACAGGCCCGCCTTTTCTAACCTCTGCGCCACCACTCCCCCCATGCTTTTACAAAAACATAATAAAATATAGACACTACACCTACGTTGCCAGGTAGTACACCTCATTGAAAATGAAAATATAAATAATGTACAAAAAGTGAAACTGTTTTGTCTGGTAGATATATCATGCACCATCACCCAAAGGTCAGATACAAAAGTGATTCAGTAGGTAATAAAAGTTCTGAAATAGCATAATGCATCAAATTTAATAATTAAGGTTTTACATGCTTTACATCACTGCTTTCATTGTGATCATCATCATAGTCATCTTTTCCAACCATAAGACACACATACTCCCAGTAGGACTCAATACCCACTTGAACAATTTATCAGGCAAACCAGTAAAGTTCCATTTATTTAGTAATTTCATGACTGGCTAACCTTCTTTCTCTGGGGCATCTCTGACTCAGTAAGAGCTCTCTCTATATGTGTTTGTGAGTGCATTTGTGCTTATCAAATAACACACATCACTTCAATTTAAAACCGTTTCTCAGAAATGTTCTTCTCTGCTTCTGCCCACATGAAGACATTTTTATGTACAGTAGCTATCATTTGTGAACAGAATCTGTTTAAGGATCTTCACAAGTTGTCTACTTTGTGCTTTAAAAGCAGAGCAACCTCAAAAAACATTGTTGTTCCCTAGATCGCATTAGTTGATCTATGAAAACAGCAAAAAATTAGATAAAGTCAAAAAAAGAAATAAGTGCATGTGCTGAATATGAAGTGATAGTTGTGCCTCCGGGGAAATTTAGGAATTGTTTTACAATTAGCATAAAAAGCTAATCAGTAAGGAAGACTAAAGTTACAACTAAAGATAAATTAGGCAAGTAGTCATTATAAAATCAAAGATTTTACTAGCACTAATAAATGATTGTGTTGCATGGCCCCTAAATCACTAAAGTAATGAATGACTGTAAGTGATTATTTATCTCCTTTTTTTTTTTTAATGGAAAATTTGGCAACAAATAAATAGTTTAGACAGTTAAAGTAAGATTTTGTGGAAAACCGAAAAACAAAAGTCTGTTGGAAATAAATGAGCATTTATCCACCAGCTGCTTTGGCTTCCTGAGTGACTCGTTTAGACTGGAGAACAGCCAAGAGCAGTTGTTCAAACAATCTCAGTGATCTGGAGGTTGAGGTAAAGAAAGATGAGTTCAGGAGAATATTTAGGTGCCAATCTGCGCAAAGCCTTAATGAGGAAATCATATCTATGATTAATCCTATATTGGAGAGATGCACACAGAAGATTAATACCGTCTCTCTCTTTTTGGTGGCAGGTTGGAGTCTGTTCCAGCTGCAGACAACAAATATAACAAAATACAGAGAGTTGGAATAATCCAACCTTAAGATGATTTACTGTATGAAGTAAGGGATAGACTTCAACTTGACAATGTAAAAAAAGTAAAACAAACAAAAGAGTTCAAGTGTTTGAGGTTTTTTTATTTTATTTTATTTTAATTTTCATTCCAGAATATGACATAAATGAGGAGGAATGAAACACATTTCCTGAAGTCTGGTTATGTCCGCATTTAAGAAGCAAATGGGAAAAAAAAAAGGTAATAAATTAAAAAGTCACAATAATAAATAAAAGTACAAGCTAATCCCCCAATATGCACATATGCACACTTGAACTTGAAGCCACAGTACACTAGTGCATGTATGATTGTCATAAAGGTATGACGAAATGTAAAATGTCAGTGTAATCTAAGTGTAGATATTGCACATTATAGTTGTGAATGAGGTTAAATTCCATTTTGGGTCTGTGGCAGAGTTCCTGAGTCTGAAGGCAGCTGGGAAGAAGCTGTTTGTTAGCCTGGCTGTTCTGGCTCTGATGCTACACGGCCTCCTGCCAGAGGGGAGGGGAGCAAACAGTCCATGTGCAGAATGGGTGGGATCTTTCATAATGCTGGCAGTCCTAATTCTACACCTGCTGGTGTAGATGTCACTGACTGCCATTAAGGTGCTCCTTGTGATTTTCTGTGCGGTCTTAGGGTGCATTCACACCAGCCCTGTTTAGTCCGCATTAATCGAAATCTAGCTCGATTTCCTTGAAAGTCCGGTTCGTTTAGGGAGGTGTGAACGTGCCATCGAACTCTGTCACGGAACAAAAAGGCAAACTCTGGCCCGGGCTAAAACCTAGGTCTCGGTCCGGTAGAAGAGAACTCCAGCGCAGTTCGAGTACAGTGTGAATGTAAACAGACCGAGCCCCGCTCCGCAGGGTAAACAAACACGCATTTCTCTGACCTTATATGGAGCCGTCAGCTGCCTTGTGTGAAAAACAATATTCTCTATGGTCTTCTGTCTCATCTTCTGCTCATGCTAAGTCCATTTTTGAAAAATGACAAAATATAACTCCTAAAACTGCTAAAACTTGATGCCACTTCTTTTTATTTTTATTTACAGAAGAAGAAGACGACGTGTCTTCAGAGGTTTTTGTGTCGTTTCTTTCAGTAGTTCTTGGTGCAGCGCCCCCACAGGCGAGCGGGGGAACAGGTTGGTTCAACAGGTTGACTCGACTGCACAGTGCAGTGTGAATGCAAACGCACCAACTCAAATGTAAACAAAAGGTCATGAATATTGGTCCCAAACCAAACCGAGTCTACCGGACTATCTAGTGTGAAAACGACCTTAACCACTGGCTGCAGGGCTTTCCTGTCCACAGCAGAGCAGTTCCTGTACCACACAGTGACACACGAGGTGTGGATGCTCTCCAACATACACCTATGAAAGCATCTGAGGACAGGGGTGCCCAGGCCTGTCTGTTTCAGTTTCTACAGGAAGTACAACCATTTATGAGCATTCTTCACGAAGCTGTTGCTCCATATTCCAGGTATACAATCCAACAATTTTCAGTCAGTTCATCTGGACAGTTTCTTTTTTTGCTGAAACGTTTCACTTTTCATCCGGAAGGCTTCATCAGTCAAGGACACACACAGCACAAAACTGATTGTTCACCTCAACAGCTTACTCCAATGTGGAACAAACCAGTTATGTTGGTGCTAAAATGGTGTCTTTGGCACGCCCCCTCCTTTGATGCCCGCCCTCTTCCTTCCGGATGGAAGGTGTTATGTTTCAGCAAAAAAAGAAACTGTCCAGATGACCTGACTGAAAAATGTTGGATATATACAGATAAGTTTACTTATTTTAAAAATAGCCTGTGATTGCAAAAACCAGTGCCTCCACACAAAAAAACTATCTTGAGAATCCATTTCCATATTGCTAATAACAGGGATGTGGCCTGATATGTGTCCTAAAGGGAGGCTGTGACCGAGTGGTTAGAGCAGTCGTCCTTCGTTGCAAGAGTTGGAGGTTCAAATCTACCAGCAGTCACATGCCAAGTGTCCCTGGGCAGGACACTGAACCCCTCATTGCCTCTGATGTGTGTCGCATCGGTGCATGAATGTGATAAAGCTCTGATCAGTCTCTTTAGAATTATTTGTTCAATTAGCTTTGTAGAGCTCTAATAGAGTGCTGTATAAATGGGAAAATGCATATATATATATATATAATATGTTTCACAGTAGTAAGTATATATACTGTATATATATATATATATTTTTTTTTTTCCCTACTTCTTCAGTTTGAAGAAGTTCTTTGAATAAATGACTAAACGTTTCAATTAAGGAGAACTGTCGAGAGGACCTGACTCAGCCTTGTTAAACCTACCATCTACAGTTCAAACAGATTTAGGCAAAATAAAAATACCAGATTTAGTTTACGGTTTAGAAACTCAGCTTTTTATGTGCCTTTTGTTTCACAGCAAAACTCTCGATCTGAGATGGCATGTGGCTGTGGTTTATCCCACTGAGTAGAGAACTGATCCCCAGGGAAGTTGCCGGCTCTGTGTGAAGAGGCCGGAAGTGTACGAGGAGTACGAAGACGTGTTCTCTCAAGGTTCGTTTTTATGACTTCACTGACATGTGTTACCAACAGCATCTCAGTTTCACTCCACAGCATTTAACAAATTCACCAAATGACTTTACACCTTCCTTCTCTCTCTCTTGTTCATCCATTACACTTCTCAGCACACGCACACACACATGCACACACACTGAAACATTAGTGTATACGCCTGCACACCTGGCTCCCTCTCATTGGCATTAAACCTTGGCTTGCTTTCACCTGTTGTTTATATGAATGTCAGGATTTTTTTTTTCAGTCTGACACTCTGACATATCAGGTCCCCCCCCACCCGCACACACACACACACACTCCCACCTGGAAAAACTCTAGTTTTTGTCTCTTGCTTCACATCAATTCAAGGCCTCCAGTCTCCACCAAATGTCTTTTTAATGAAAACTGCTTCATCTCATCACTCAGTGAGTGTATAATGGCTTCAGTTTTGCTGCAGGTATCAAGGATAGGTAGGGATGTCTGGCACAAGGAAGTGCTACCTAGGATCAAGACAAATAGCACACATAAATCCTTATGCACACCCCCCAAAACACTTGACTCTCCAACAAATCCAGGAGTGCATGCAATTAGTTTGGTTTCTCTTGGTCCCATGATGAACAGGAACAGTGCATAGTCAGAGCAAGATTTTGCTGGGTTCATTTAATCATCAGACTGTAAGGTATGGAAAAAAAATTCATGCAAATTAATCTAATAATTCAATGCAGCTAAAAATCAGAATACACAATTAATAGAATTATATATTGAACGTAAATATCCCTAACCGATTGCTCTGCATTGGCTAAATTAAGGCACAAGGTCAAACCTATAGCCAATCACACTTAATTTGTTCTTTTTGCTCATATTCTTCTAAAAGTTAATTGGCAAATGAAATAAAGACAAGGGTCTTTAATACCTCTGCCATCACTTTTGACCACTTTTCTTCCCTGATCATTGTCTTTGCAAACCTTTCTTTCCTCTCCCATTGTTCAGTCTTCTCCCTGGGCAGAGGATTTGTTTCTGATCCTGATCCCACACACAAAAAGAGGCTGGATAATCAGCTTCCTCTCTCATCCGGTCTGAATTGGCCCTCTTCAGAATTTCCACATGATGCCTCGCCATCTGAAAACGGACTGTTACCCATTATCCCTCATCTGCTCCGCCACTCAGCCCTAATCTTTGGCTCTCTTGTCCCCACTTTTTTTTTTTTTTTGGATTCTCCACACCTCCACACCACACTTTACCAGTAGGATTGCTTTCTTACACACAAAAAATATATATAATAATATTATATAAATATAAAATAGAAATCCTGGGTCTTTTCTTGTTTTAAAAAAGTATAACATGCCAGTATTTTGATTTTTTTCCCCACTTGTAACAGTTGTAGAATTAGTTGCATTAGAAAAAACGTATTTTATTTCTAACCGTGATCTTTTCTGACATCTAATCTATTACTTGTGATTTACAAGTCAGCAGTTTTAGTCAATCAGGAGACATCAAAATTGTTTTTGTAAAATCACATTGGCACAACAGTGTTATGTTGATATCAAAACGAGATGCACATTAAAATCAATAATGTTTAACAAAATACATATTTTTTCTGTTCGGATCATATTTTCTGTAACTCTAAAAAAAATCACATTACTTTTTGACCAAAATCAGCAAGTAGAAAAAGTGTTTTATTGTTATTACCTAAGCATAATTTAGAAGTACTTAAACAGTTGTAATATGTCAGTGTTGAAACAACTACTTATAGTTTAAAACTTTACTGTAACAAAGCTAAAAAAAACCTCCCTTTATGTAAATCAGTGCTTTCTGGTTTGTAACAAGGAACACATGGGGTTTACCTTTCTCCCAGTGATAAAATGTGTATG
>NC_056516.1:19474196-19508672 GCF_014905685.2 Nematolebias whitei
CGCAGTCAGCCCGCTACCAGATGGAGCCAAACCCCACCAGGACGACCCGGCCAAGAGCGCCCGCCCAACCGCCGACAGTGCCAGGAAGCACCGGGATCGAGCCCCCACCACAGGAAAGGGGCCAGCCAGCCGGCCATGCACAGTCCCGGGCCGCCCCCAAGGACATCCACCCCATCCCCACTCCAGAAGAAATACTACACCCACCCCTCATTCGGACATCTCTCAAAACACATAGCACACTAGACACCTAGGCTGGGTCAAACTACCCCCTCCTAGGGGCTACTGGTCACGCCCCCAAACACCCAACCCCCCAGCCCATGACCCACAACCCACCAGCGAGCCGAAGGCCCCCGCCCAGAACCGGGCACCAGAACGCAAGCCGGCCCAGAGCCCGGCAACCCGCCCGCCAGAGCCCAAGATCCCCGAACCCCACAGGCCCAAGCCCGGGGGCGACAAGCCCCCAGAACCCCAAGCCCCCGCGCCCACCCCGAACCCACATCAGCACAGCCAGGCTACCAGACCGGTGACCCACGACCGCCGCCATAGACCACCTGAGGGCCTGCATGCAGCCACCAGCAGACATCCCCCAGAACCACCCAGGCCCTCCCCAGAGGGAAAGCAGTGCCCCCCTGCCCAGGTACCCCCAAGAGCCCAGCCCCCGGCAACCCCCCCGGGGCCCCAAACCCATACACCCACCTCCACATCAACCCCAAGGCCCCACAAGGTCAGATCCCAGACTACCCACCCTCACTATGTAACGGAGCCGATCAAAGGAGCCCACAGAGATTGATCCAATGTGTCGGCAGATGCTGTTTCAAGACTAATATGATCTAACAGCAGATTTTTATACTGATTAATACTAAGATTATTTTTATTTTTCCAATTCAGGAGTATGGTTTTCTTTGCGATGCATAAGGCAGTGAAAATCATGCGACATGTATTTTTTTCCAGGGTAACATCTTCCAAGATAGCCAATAAGCAAACAGACGGAGAGAGTGGAATATTACATTTCAGACATTTAGACAAGTCTTCACAAACCTGGACCCAGAACCTCTGAACGGGTGGGCAGAACCAGAGTGCATGGATATAATCATCAGGAATATTGCCTGTGCACTGTGAGCAGTTGTTAGATGATGTAAATCCCATCCGAAACATTCGCTGACCTGTATAATGTACTCTATAAAGAACTTTATACTGTATTAATTGTAAGTTGGAGATTTTAGTCATTTTAAATGTTCTTAAACATATTTGAGACCAGGTGTTTTGGTCAAAATTGATTGATAAATCTGACTCCCATTTTGCAACAGGTAACATTATGGAGTCATTGATTCTAGACAATTTCTTGTATATTTTAGATAATAATTTGGGGGATTTAAGATTAAGGAACTCTAACACACATATTGGTGTTTCTAACAAAGTTTTATTAAGCTTAAATTTCTTTTTTATGATAGACTTAATTTGTTGATATTGTAAGAAGTATTTATTTTCAATGTCAAATTGTATTATTAAATTATTAAATGGAATAAAGTCTACACCTTCATATATGTGTTCCAGACATTCAATTCCCTTGACTCTCCAACCTGGGAAATTTAACATATTATTTTCTTGTAGGATGTCAGGATTGTTCCAGATGGGTGTATGTCTACAGGGGAGTAGTGAAGATTTTGTCATTTTCAAATACTCCCACCATGCTGTCAGAGAAGAGCTAATATTGATGCTTTTAAAGCAAACATGTCTTTTTATATTTGTGCTAATAAACGGTAGATCTGAAATCTTAATATTATTGCATAAAGTTTGTTCTATGTCTATCCAAGTTTCATCTAATGTATTTGGATTTAACCACTTTGAGATATATTGTAACCTATTGGCTAAATAGTAGTGATAGAAGTTGGGAAGTTCTAACCCTCCGGTATCTTTAGATTTCTGTAATGCTTTTAAGCTAATACGTGGAGTTTTGTTTTTCCAAAGGAATTTAGATATCAAAGAGTCCAGTGACTTAAACCATTCAGTTGAAGGTTTATTTGGAATCATTGAGAATAAATAGTTTATTTTCGGCAGGACCATCATTTTTACTGAGGCAACTCTTCCCATAAGTGATATGGGCAGAGATTTCCATCTAGTAAGATCATCTTCAATGTTCTTTAAAATTGGGATATGATTCAATTTTATTAAGTCTTCTAATCTAGGAGAAATATTAATGCCCAAGTATGTAATGTTACCTGATTGTAGTCGTTCATTGAGAGAAGTATTAAACACGCAGTTTATTGGAAGAGCTGTAGATTTTGACCAATTTATAGAATAATCAGAAACTTTTGAGAATGAGTTTATTAATTCGATAACGTTAGATATTGACTTTTCTGTGTTCTGAAGAAAAAGTAAGACATCGTCAGCATAAAGACTAATTTTATGTTCTATATTTCTACACAGTATACCTTTAATATCAGCAGTTTGTCTTATTGCTGCTGCTAAAGGTTCAATAAAAATAGCAAATAGTGCAGGTGAAAGTGGACATCCCTGCCTGGTCCCCCTCTGTAAACAGAAGCTTGAAGATATTTGATTATTTGTCCTGACACATGCTCTTGGTGAGTTATATAATATTTTTAACCAATTAATGAAATGGTCCCCAAAACCAAATTTACTCAATGTAGAAAATAAAAATTTCCAGTTTACCCTATCAAATGCTTTTTCTGCGTCCAAAGACAAAATAGCCGTTTCAATATTTTTACTATATGAATACTCTATTAAATTATATAATCTGCGTGTATTTGTGGTTGAGTGTCTTCCTTTTATGAATCCAGTTTGGTCAGGATGAATAATGAGAGGAATTATTTTCTCTAATCTTTTAGAGAGGACTTTACTAATTATTTTAACATCTACATTAATAAGAGAGATGGGGCGATAACTGGTAGGTAGTACTGGGTCTTTGCCTGGTTTTAATAGTAGACTAATGTTGGCTGAGTTCATATGTGTTGGAAACCTGCCATTTTCTTCTGACTCATGTAGCATTCTGTGAAATATTGGTTCCAGGATGTTCCAGAACTCTTTATAAAATTCTGCTGGATATCCATCTGGGCCTGGAGATTTCTTATTAGGCATGTTTTTAATGGCTTCACGGAGCTCATCTGATGTTAATGGTGAGTCTAGTTCTGAAGATTGACTACTGTCTAGTTTTGGAAGTATTACTCTCTCCAAGAATTGATTAATATCTTCATCTGTTGGGTTTATTTGTGGAGTATATAGAGTTTTATAGAAATCTCTAAAAACACTATTTACTTTTTCCTCGTCATAAGTTATGTTACCATTTGTGTCTTTAATACCATATATAGACGTTTTTTCTTTATTTAATTTGAGTTGATTAGCTAAAAAGCTACCGGATTTATTACTGTGTTCAAAATGTTCCAAGCGAAGTCTTTGTACTAAGAATTTGTTTTTTTTGTCAATACATTCATTTAGTTCTAATTTTATCTTGCGTAGTTTTGTCTGTGTTTCCTCTCCTTGTAAACTTTCTAATAATTTGATAGATTTCTCTAAATCCTCAATACGTTTATTTTCTTTTTTCTTTTTGTTTGTTGCGTAGGATATTATTTTCCCTCTCATAACTGTTTTCCCAGCCTCCCAGAGTGTACACGCTGATGTACCTGGCAAGTCATTAAACTCTAAATACGATGTCCATTCATTTTTAAAGTATTGTATAAATTCTTCATCCATAAGCAGTGAGGTATTTAATCTCCAGTTTATACTTTTTGGGATTTCTTTCTTATTATCTAAATTTAAAGTAACTGGTGCATGATCACTGACAGCAATAGGGTGTATCTTAGTGTCTGAAATGTTGGTCAGCAATGAGTTGCTGATTATAAAATAATCCAAACGAGAGTAAGAGTGATGCACATGTGAAAAGAAAGAATACTCTTTACTATTAGGGTGAAGAGACCGCCATGCATCGCAGAGTCCATAATCACTCATGTACTGTTTAACTACATTTATGGATTGCCAACTGCGTTGAGCTCCTACTGCATTCAGCCTGTCTATTTTGTTATCTAGACCAAAGTTAAGATCACCTCCCAGTACCAGCGAGCAATCCATGTGATTTGATAGAGTAGAAAAGAGATCATGAAAAAAAGCAGCATCGTCCACATTTGGCCCATATAAGCTAACAATACAATATTTTTGACTGAGTATGGATAATTTTAATATTATATATCTACCTTGCGGGTCTATAACTGTGTCTAATATTGTGAAGTTCACATTTTTATGTATTAATATTGCTACTCCTCTCTGTCTTGAGTTATAGCAGGCTGAGAATACATGAGGAAACTCAGGAGATTTTAGCTCATCCACAGTTGACGGTAATTTATGAATCTCTTGGAGTAATACAACATCTGCCTTTAATCTTTTAATCTGGCTAAAGATTCTATTTTTTTTATGTTGGCTACCGGCTCCATTAATATTCCATGTGACAAACCTTAAGATGCCCATATTTGTGCTTGTGAAAATATAATTAAACCACACCCATTATCACAAATATCAAAAATAGTAAAACACCCAGACAATAACATAATCCTTAATGATTGATTATTTATGATTTATAGATAAACTAAGTGCTGTTTTTGAAGGTAAATCATGCATGTATTCCTTTATGAGGTATTTGTATGTATGTATATGGATATATATAAGCCTTTGTGCCTGTGTGCTAATAATTATTGAGTCAGAAAAATAGAGACAAAAAAAATAAAGTGAGATGATAATAAACACAATAAACACATAAAGATAAAAGAAGAAAAAATAAAAAAAGAACCCCCTTACCACATTAAGTGTCATGCCACCGTGTACCACCACCATCTGTGTAACCCACCAACCGAGCTGTGCTGAAAAATTACATAAATATCTGGTAAGTAATATGAATATATATGCTTGCTAATACATTTTAAGTAAAATTAGCAACTGAAGATCATACTTACCTTTTTTTTATATTATTAATAGAGCCAGGGAGTAACCTCTGGATCTCTAAACAGCTGACCATTGATGTAAAGTTTGTCCACAGCCACCGCAGCTCTTCTGCCCTCGTTTATATTTTTCTTTCTAATCGGGAACAGGACGCGCCTTCTACTCAGAATCTCTGCAGGGAATTGGTCGTTCATGCTAAAGTTCGTGTCACGCAGTTCTCTACCTCGGCTTTTAATTTGTTCTTTCTGTTTGTAATGCTCAAACTTAGCTACAATCGGCCGCGGCCGATTGCTTCCAGGCTTCTTACCTCCGAGGCGGTGGACCCGGTGAAAAGTGATGGATTTAACCGCGTCACTCGGCAACTTCAGCTGGTTCTGAATGAAGTCACGGACGGAGGCCTCAGGGACCTCGTCCGCTCGCTCCGGTATTCCCGAGAAGACGAGATTGTCCCGCATGCTCCGGGCTTGGATATCCAGGATCGATTCTTTGATTTTTTTATTATCCCCGGATAGCAGCGTCATCTCCTCGGTGAGTTGTTTTACCGTCCCTCTCAGCTCCTGATTTTCACTAGCAAGTGATGCTACCTGTTGTTGGCTGAATTCCAAAGACTCCCTGAGGCCTTGAAACTCTTTATGTAGCATCTCTACTAATGCTAGTCGGGCGTCCAAGCTAGTTAGCTTCTGGTCAATTGACTCCAATATCTCCTTTAAACCTGAATCGTCAGGAGACGGTGCCGTAACGCTGTCTGAGCTGCCCTGTCGATGCCGCTTAGCAGTGGGGATGTTAGCTGAATTGCTAGCAGCACCGGATGTTTCTTTAGGCTTACCCATGACTAAGCTTTCAAAACACTCGTCAACAAACAATTCCAGGCTCTGCAAAGTCTCCTCGTCCAGTTTGTTTGATCGAATGAAAAAAGTTTATTAGTAATATTTAGGACTTTCTTAATTATCTTATATTTAATTAAACAGTTTTTATTTAAATAAATACGGACTTACCAAAGTTTTATCATAATACTCACGCACAGTTTCTTCCTAGGTTCTCAGCAACAGCTCATTGCACCGTCACGCCTATTTATGTATATATGTTAACTTGGATAACTTGAAAAAAATAAGCAACACGCCAACTTCCATTTTGGTGTGTTGGTTACTATTTTCAAAGTTCACCAATGAAATACTGCGTTGCCACATCAAAATCCAAGATGTCTACCACCATATATGGATATTTCTATATAAACATTCTGAGCATTCTGGATTACATGAACAATAAGCAATCTTCAATTATGGTGCATAGCTGCATCTAGGTGTAAAAAATGTTATTATCAAAATTTAGGTTGCCGCATCCAAATCCAAGATGGCCACTACAATATATATCTGTAAACCCACCACCCCAATTATGTGAGGAAACTATGATGTCTAGTATTTATATTGCTTAAAGCTATAGTTCCTCAAATTATAGGGGTGAACAAACATTAATTTTTGGTGGCCAATTCCACCATTGGCCACCCCCTAGCTCCACCACTGCGCCTAGTCATGGATAATTGATCCCTCCATACAATTGGATCCATCATTTTTCTTTGCCTCGAACAAGAATAAAATAAAATAATCAACCTCTATTCACAAACCAAACATTCTTGCAACACAAATATTAAGGTTCACTTGCACTGTTCTCATTTCCAAAACTGCAAACATTCACTATTCAAAGCCTTCAGCAATGGGGGACATCAGAGTATTCCTTGTTTTAATTAATTTAGACCATCATTTAGTTATGCTCATTGACTTGTATTCCTGGTAATAGTGTAAATTAGCCTGCACTTTGCAAAAAAGAAGTTTGTTTTTATGCACTTTTCTGGTTTTACTGTAGGTTTCCTCACTTTTCTAAAATAAGAACTAAGCACCTGAAATATTCAGCTCACATCATGTGAAATTGCTTGTAAACATTCAGTGTTTTCCCTTCCTTCAGTCTCTTACTGTATCTAGCTTACTTTGCACTTAATTGCTGGCAGAGAGCACATAGCAGGGAGAAATGCTGTTTGTTATGCGCTTGCTGGGAATTCTTTTTGACTTGGTTATCAAAAGTACATTTTAGGATCTAACCACATGAAAGGCTGGAAAAAAACAGTGTAGTGAAGTCAGAGTTTGAATCAATATTTAAAACGAAGTGTGTTTGTGTCATCATCCCTTTGCCTCCCAGAGCAAGAACTTGTTGATTTTAGGAATCATCCAGAACTGAAGCCACTTTGCTTAAACTACTGATGCACAACCAAGGCCAACCATGGAATTCAGGGGTCCCTAAGCAGGAGACACTTCGGGAGCTGTGTATTTAACATATTTACCTCTATAAACATGATGCCAACTAACTGCATTTGCCTTTTGTACCTCGCCTAACTTCTTTGACGTGCGGCTGTGGTTAGCGCAGTCGTCCTCCAAAAAGAGAATTGTAGGTTTGATCCCTGGCTGTAAGCAGTCACCTGCTGAAGTGTCCCTGGGCAAGACACTAGCTATGTTTACATTCGCAAAATTCTTGAATTGGATTTAAATTTATTTGGATTAAATAATCAAATGTATCGTTTATATGGGCACAATCTGATCATGATGAGTGTTTACATGCAGCGGGCTTTTATTTTGTATAGAAGTACTGATAAGCAGAGTGGTAACTTTCCTTAAAAAGAAGAAGAAGTTCTACTTACGTGATGAACATAAACAAACCTGAGCGTCCAAAATGGACCCACGCCAGGTTTTAATGACAGTGGAGACGTTACTGCTCTCCCTGTTTGAGCTACAGGCGAAGCAACGCATGCTTTTAGTTTTTAATTTTGAGCTCTTTCAAAGTTTCTTGGAGAAATGTTGTAATGCTCATCGACCAGTTTTGCTTCCCTGACATGCTAATATTATTAGCATCTAGCCAGGCAGAAATACGTGAGGATGACATAGGTCGCACATGTGCAGTCAGGTCAGTTTTCCACAATCAGAATAAAATGATCAGATTAAGTGTTTTCACCATTCGGATTATGAATCGGCATAAACCACCCCTCTCATTCGGATTACAAATTCATTCGGATTGAGCTGAATCAATCTGAATGGGGCGTTTACATGACACATATTTATTCTGAATGTCAGTTTAATCCGATTACTTATGTCCATGTAAACATAGCCAGTCCTTCAGTGTCTCTGGTATGGGTCAGTGGTGTATGAATGAGATCTGAAGCACTGATTAGATTCCATAATGTCAATGTCAATTTTATTTTTTCAGCACATTTGAAAACAACAAGAGTGACCAAAGTGCTTTACATGCCAGTTCGTCAATGGTTTATATTGAATGAATACAATGAATAAAAAATTATTTATCCAGATTAGCTTTGGAGTTACAGGAGAGTATGAATGTGTTTGTGGATGGGTAAATTATGGCACAAATTGTGTTGTAATGCACTTTGAGTTGTCTGATTGGATGGAAATGCACTATACAAGTACAGTCCATTTACCATTTATTGGTCTGAATGGTGCTTAGTGATTTACCACATGTGAATGTGTGCGATTGTGTGTGACTGTGTGTGTTTACAAACAGTTGGGTAATTTATAGATTCATTGTAAATTACAGTTTTTAATAATATAAATACAGTAAATGGTTTAGACCTATTATTTTGTTTTATGATTACACACTGGATGAAATAAAATGCATTTTTATTAGACAAGATAAACACAATTACTTCTTGTTTTTTGCTGCAAAAATGTCACAGTTCACTTTTTGATGTTGTAGAAAGGAGTACAAACGGATAGTTTTGAATGTTGATGTAGTTAATTGGAGACAGAACATTTTTTAAAGGGTAACTACATTTAAATAATTGTTTTTGTTCTCTTTACAATACCTTTATATGAAAATGTTTGCGTTTCTTTAAGCATAACTAAACAAATTTAAAAAAAAAATTGGCCTTTTTATATTGTTTGTATTAATATTTCCCCATAAATGATTAAAAGTGAAATACATTTTTTTGACTGCTTCCAAATGGGGAAAAAGTGTGATTCATTTGCAAGCAGAAATTCAATTATGTTATCAACTTCTGCTTGAAAATCGAAAATTTTGGTCATTCGGATCCCAAAGTATTTGACCATTAAAAACTGCATGATTTACAATAATACAGGAATACTAGACAAATAAAATCAAAATTAAAAACCATAAATTACATTTCAAATTGAAACATTTATTGAAGGATATTCATCTAAATACAGTTACACCGCAATATGGTTAAAAAAAAATCAATTTTAGTATAAAAAAGTCATTACAACCTTGTTTATCTTGTTGTAATCCCTGAATTTGATGTCATGAAGTTTGCAAATATTTATTACAAGCACTTGAAACTCATTCACTCAGATTGAACATTGTTTGAGACTTTTCAAAAAACAAACCAAAACAAAAAAAAGTTAGGCAGGACATGCTTTTGCTGTAATCTTGGTCATTCATCCATCCATTTTTACCCGCTTCTTCCTTTTTGGGTCACGGGGGTCACTGGTCCCAATGTCACTGTGCGAGAGGCAGGGTACACCCTGGACTGGTCTTCAGTCCGTCACTGGGACACATAGAGACATAAAAACAAACAACCATTCGCTCTTTCACTCGCACCTAGGGACAATTTAGAGTTACCAATCAGCCTAACATGCATGTTTTTGGTCTGTGGGAGGAAACCGGAGTACCAGGAGAAAGCCCATGCATGCACAGAGAGAACATGCAAACTCCACCCAGAAGAGCCCCCATACCAGGATTTGAACCAGCTCAACCTGCTCGCTGAGAGGAGGCAGCTCTACCAACTGTGCCACCGTGCTGCCCTTTCGTCATACAAATTAAACATTTTAGCATTGATATTGTTTATCCCACGAACTAAAGCAGCAGAAACAACGACTCACACAAAGGCAAACACTCAAACGATCTCTGCTCCTGTACTGTCTGATCAAAAATTGTTTTGACAATCACTTTTTGGCACAACACCTGCCAAGAATGAGGACACAATATATTGTGGCTGCTGATCCAAATTACACATGATTCATTTGGGCTCTATGGCCCATGTCGCAGAGTCAAAAAGAGAGGTGAAACAATGAAACAAATAATCTCAAACCCACATCCACGTCTGAACAGTTCTTTTTTATTGCATTCATTGACAGTAGCAGTGGCTGTGGTGTGTATTAATAGGATTCAGCAGCAGGTCTGATGAGTGAGCAGTCCAGGGGACAAGTTTGAATTAATTACATATAAATCTCTAATGCAATACAACTTTCACTAGAAACAAAAGACAGAGTATGAGATTTGTGCATGCAAACACATGGATTTAATGCTGATATTCAGCTGGTTTGTAAGCCTCACCTTGACCTTTCCAAATATATTTCTTGTCATAGTGGTCAACAGCTCTATCTTTATTATGTCTGGCCACAAATAATGGGGCTTCTTTCTTGAGTCCATAAGTTTCCATTTCATGGCAGACTTGAGTACTGGGTTGTTTCTGAAAATCCTAATTAATTTACTTCCATTTAAGAGTGACAGATGAGTATTGGTCAGTATAAGAAGCAATGTCAAACAAGGAGAAACTACCAGTAAGTCATGATCATTATCACGTTTTAGAAACCAAGAACCCTCAGCATCAATTTTTAAAAATATAGGTTAGTTCATGTATATAACAGAATCTGTATGGATCGTTTTCACCCTATGGCACTAAGGTGCACTGATGAAAATAAATGGTCACTGGATGACACGTAGCCCACACATAGGCATCATATGTGCTTAATCACATGGATGTTTAGTTTTTCTCTTAACAATAGACTCTTCTGCTCCAAATAGTTTGCAGGTTCATTTATTTGCTGACTCTGTCAGTATTGCTGTTCCTCCATCGTCATTAAAAGAAAAAGGTCCCAAATGCTGTTTTAATGGTAGCTTTTATCTGCTGTCCCCCTGTGTAACGCGTACTTGATACTGCACATGAAATTTACACATGGGCTTACCTGTAGGATCTCAAATTGAAGGATTTTAGCTGTTAAAGCCTTCGGGGCAGTATGGGGTATGTATTATAAATGGAGAGGGGGTGATATGTTCATAGACATGGAAGGGGAGTATGTGGCACTGATCTCAATAGGAATTTTTAGTCTCTGTGGAGTGCTCATCTTTACCGCCTTCCTATGCGTATGCATGAAGGAGCACAAACACAGACGCCTCTCCTCACAGGGGCCAAGCTGAAGACAGTCATTACAGGAAGGTGGGCATTAAAGAGGAGCTAGGGAGCATGGGGCTTTGAAGGGGGAATGGCACAAACCAAGATGGAGTGTGTGGAACGTGTGGATATTTTACTCACTCAGTGCTTTTATTCTTGGCTACAACAGTGGGCAAATAGAGCACTTAAGGAAAGAGTACACCAAAAGCTAATATTAATGTCTTCAAGCTTGAGAAAGTTTTAGAAGTGAGACTGAGACACGGTTTGGAATCGATTAGGTGCAATGCAATTAGCTACACATTTTAGTTTGCCTGAGTTGCCTGGTCTTTGCCTTTTTTTTAGCTCTATTTGTTAAATAACATTAACAGTTCAGTTCAGACTCTGGTCGATATATTTGGAAGTTTTTTTTTTTTTTTTTGCCATGCACAAATTGTAACACTGAAAACAAATAACCAATTCTCTATCATACTGAGACAACAAGATGTAAATGCTCACCAGAGCCATTTTCATTTTCAGTTATTTAAGACAATAACTGATGTAAAACTTCTAGCTCGCCATACTCTTTTACTTGGGCAGTTCCACTTCACTTTAAACTCTGATCCTCACAAAGAGGCCTGGGAGCTTAAGGCTTTAGAAGGGGGTCAAGAAAGTCTAAACTTAGAAAAATCTCCTGCACATGCACACAAAATTGAATAAAAAAGATAAAAAAATAAAATAAAACAAAGAAAGGGGGAAGGTAAACTATACAAAGTTCTGATGGCTCAAATCAAACTTTACCCTGACCACACACTATACTGGGAAGAGGCTGGGCAGTCGACCCGAAAGTCCCAGGTTCGATCCCCAGCCATTCACACGTTGTGGTGTCTGTGAGCAAGACACCCAGTTAGGCCTGTCGCGATAATCAATTAATCACATGATAAATGAAAATTATTGCCCTCATTTTCATTTATCGGTTTTATTGGTTCTTTGTGTCTCTTTCTTTCTACTGAGGACACTGGAAGACAAAAGGCTCAACTCCAGTGCTCTTCACTGACCATCCCTTTCTCTTTTCTCTTTAAAATCCATTTTAACTGTCCAAAATCACATTTTTGGATCATTTAGAGCAGCTAAGCTGAGAAACTAAGCTATGAGCTATGCTAACAGGCCGACCTCAGGAAACAACCTCCGTCTTGTCGAAGCTCCAACATTCACAGTTGAAACCCGTGCCTTTGTGTAAAAAGTTGATTTTCTCTGAAAAAAGAAGCTGAAAACTTGTTTTACTTATTTTTTTATTAAAAGCTTTGTGTGAAAAAATGATATGCTAAAGATCTCAAACAACAGAGCGTTTGCTGTTTCGAGAAGCAAAAAACAGGAAGGAGAGACAGCCCGTGTCATGTCAAGGGACCTCCCTCCCATTTTCTTAAAGCGTTATGCTGCTCGCTCCCTCACTATCCATCCTTTGGATCAAACAGTCTTATACTGCCATCCGGTGGTCAAAAAAATACTACACTCAAAACAAATTAACCAACATTTCTTCTTTAATTTAACAATAATTTCAAATTATTGTCCAATTTCAAACAATATTGTTCATCGCAATAATTTCTGAGACAATCGCCCAGCAAAATTTGTTATCGTGACAGGCCTACAGCCAATCCCTAATTGCTCCCAAGGCACCTACATAGCTGCCCACTGCTCCACCTGGGTGTATCCCAGGTGCAATGGATTAAATGCAGAGAACTAATTTTGCCATTGTATGGGAACATACAATGATGACAACATATTACTTTACTAACATGTATGAGGACAAAAGAAGCATGGGGTTTTCCCTCTCCCATCCCTTCTTTCCTCCCTCTTCCTCCATCCTAATGGACATCCTGCTCAGTCCTGACTCAGTCATCTTACCTTGCAGCATGTCAGGGTGCTGTGCACAAAATAAGCATGGCACTTTGACGAACATCCTCTTATGGTTCTCTCCGTGTAGCTCCTCCTGGGAGGTTTTTCCCATCTTTTTCTCTGCATGCCTTACACTTACAACAACACACATAATGCCCTGCCTTTCCTTCTCACTGCTTTCTGTCCGTGTTCTGCATTTGTTTTTTTTTCCCCCAACCTCTCATACCGCTCAATAACATTTGTCTTCACGCCTCCTCAATCTCTTTTCGCTGTTTGATTTCCAAGAAAAAAAGAAGAAGAAGAAAAAACTAAGATTGACCTGCTATGAACAAACCGTTTTCCCTTTTTTTTTATTTTTGTGGAACTGTAACTTTATTGTTTTTAGAAAATACCCTTCAACATCATCATTTGATTATTTTTTAGAAACAAACTACACATTCATGCTTTACTCAGTTGTGGTCAAGCACCTTACAGCAAAGAATCGTTTCTCGAAGTGGCTGCTTGGATTTACGCATGACTAATATTAATTAGAAATGTGCGGAACAGCAAGTTCTACACGTGTAACCATGTTTGCTTATTTGGGATTTAGTGCTGATATGCCTGTTAAAATGGGTTTTAGAGCCAGAAAGAAGCTCAGGGGGCAGAAGCTCTCCGGGGCCTCGGCTGTCAGTCTCAGCAGCCTGTGATTTTGTTTTCCCCTAAAGTATAGCTCACAGGAGCAGTCAGCAGCTATTAACTGAGGTGTTGCACCCGATGTCAGACACTGATATATTACACCACGTAGGACAGTGGTACCTCATACAGAGAAAAAGAGGGGAGGTGAAGGAGAAGAGGAGGAAGGTGTCTCACCTCCCCCCAGCAAGATTTTGAGAGTGTGTTTTGAAAAATGTAGTCAAGTGTGACCATGCTACAATAAGGGGGATCCGATTTATGAGTCAAAAAGGCTGTAATTTGTGTTATTTTAATACAGTTTCAGCCACAAGCATCAAATAATGATTAATTTTGAATTCTAGTTAGTTGGCTAGTTTAGTCACCAAAGGAGGAAGAGCTGACTAAACAAGCAGGTGATCTTTGAAGGTAAAAATTAATCACATTCTCACTAAAAGGTTTAATTTAAGATCAATGTGCAAAACATGTGAACATGACTCCGGGTCACTTCAACTTCAGGTTGAATACACATTTTTCAAATCACTGCACCCGGGAGTTGGTCTGATTATTACTTGCCTCTCTGAGTTGCAACATTTATGAATAAACATCAGTTATTCATGGTTGGGATACATTCCTGCTATTGGTTAAAAATCCAGCCCTAATAATTATTGAACTGTGAGGATTCAGTTTATTTTGCGTGTTGCCCTTTAATCGTATCCCCTAGCTTTTGCAGGCGAACTAAGGCTTTAAAAACCCTTTCCACACTCTTGCAATGTTCTAAACTCCTAAACCTACATAATTTTAACAACATACACATATGTATTGTACAGTTAGCTTCTTCAACATTTTATATGGGTACTCACCAGCCTTTGTCTGGCTCTGGTCTGGTTCTGATCGGCTCTCTGCAGCTGTTGAGCACCAAGACGTTTTTAGAGAGGGTTGGACCTTCGGTTAGCCAGCACAAAACCACACAATGGTCCTGGTCGAGTTCAAATAATTCATAGGGATCCAATGAAAAAGTCCCGGTGAGCTCCAAAGAAGACACCAGACCTCCAAGCAATGGCTCCCTGCTCAAGAGGCCTCATGGGCCAGCAAGCAGCATTTAGTTTTACCAACGAGGCCGGAAGTAGTCCTGGTCCAATTCCCGGTTGGTTCTGTATGGCTCTCTGCATCCACTGAGCGCCAACGTCTCTATGATCGAACTTTTTAGTCAGGTTCGGATCGGATCAAAATTTCCCTCCTTTTCAGCAGAAGCAACAGCTGCAACCACTGTTGGATTATGGGTAATGTAGTTTTTTTGGACTGGCACTACAGTATAGGCTTATTGAGAGAAAACAACAAAATGGTGGCGCCTGTCCGAAGTGTTTTTTTTGTTAACTTTTTATCTCATACTGTCCCAATCACGTGAGTAATATTAAAGTTGACAATCGTTGAAAAAAATGTGATAGAGAGAGTCCATGAAAACTGAACCATGAAGTAGCGAGGGACTACTGTAATCTGTTTGCTCACAACTGGTGAATCTGTGGTTCGGTTGGCCTCCTGTCCATGACGAGTCATTTCGTGGCCTGTAGGTTCTGTGTTCTGGTTGATGTCATCTCCATTGGGACCTCCGCCTACAAAAAGAATTCAATGTTGGAAATTTAGCTTCATCCTCTGTTCCTGCCTGCTCGCTCACTCTCTGCAGTCTCGCCTGAATCTCATCACTCACTTGTGTTTTGTGGAACCTCTTTCCTCCTCCTCCAAGCTTGAAACAAGGGCAAAAACCATTAAGATCCACTCTATGCAAATTCCAGTTCTGTGCTCGTCTCAGTCTCTTAATCTGTTCCCCTCTCTTCACAGATGGATCCAGTCCAGTTCCCCCTCCCCTGTAAATAAATCCATTCTATACCTTTACATTGAGTCTGTGTGTACTTTGTTGGTCCTCTGACTATTCAAGTCCTGTGAAGCTGTAAAACACACCAATATGGCATGTACAGATTTGTTTCAAACAGAGATCACATGTGCTAGATTAACTATGATGGTTCTAATCATATGAAAAAAATTCAAAAAGCGTACAATACAAAAACAACTGGACTTTATTTGTAACAGAAGACGTTTTGCTCCTCATCCGAGGAGCTTTCTCAATTCAAAGAGCAGCGAGTGAGAGATTCAGGTTATAAGGCTGAGTGAGATAAGACACACACACATAGATTGACAATTCACACCTAAACAAACTTAACAGTAAGAGTCTTTTGTTCCTCTAATTCACAGACGAGGCCCCTCTGTTTCCATCAGGTGTGAAAACCGGCTGGGAATCTGTTTTAAAGTTGCATTATAGGTTTTTGAAAGTGGAAATCTGAGGCCTCCTCCTCTGTTAAGAGACGGCTTTTCTCCTTTTACATAAATTGCTTCCTTCACCCCCCTCTCAAACCATCTGTGTTCTTGGTCCAAAATGTGCACATTTTGGTCCTCAAAAGAGTGTCCCTCATCTGTGAGGTGGAGGTGAACAGCTGAGTCTTGTCCTGTGGAGCTGGCTCTCCTGTGTTGAGCCATACGTCTGTGAGGAGGCTGTTTAGTTTCTCCAATGTAAAGGTCTGGACAGTCCTCGCTGCACTGGACCGCATACACTACACCACTCTGTTTGTGTATGGGTGTTTTGTCTTTAGGGTGGACCAGCCTCTGTCTGAGAGTCCTGCTGGGTTTGAAATGTACTGGGATCTTGTGTTTGTTGAAGATCCTTCTGAATTTCTCTGATACTCCAGCAACATAAGGGATGACAATGTTTTTACATCTGCTGTTCTCATTTTTCAGTTTATTAGTGTGTTTTGTAGATTTCCTCGCTGACTTGACAAAAGCCCAGTTAGGATATCCACATGTTTGGAGAGCTTCTTGAATGTGTTACTGTTCCTTTTCCTTCCCTTCTGTCTTCGTGGGGACGCATTCGGCCCAATGCTGTAAAGTTCTGATAACAGAGAGTTTGTGTTCCAGTGGATGGTGGGAGTCAAACAGAAGATACTGGTCTGTGTGGGTTGGTTTTCTGTAAACTTCAATGTTGAGGCTGTCCTCTCTCTCCATCTGAACCAAACAGTCCAAAAAAGGCAGTTTGTTGTCGTTTGCATCCTCTCTGGTGAACTTGATGTTGTTATCGACCGAGTTAATGTGTCTGGTGAACGCTTCTATTTCCTTAGCTTGGATTTTGACCCAAGTGTCATCCACATAACATAACCAATGGCTTGGCATTGTTCCCTCATAGGAGTGTAGGGCTCTCTGTTCCACTTCCTCCATGTAGAGATTGGCAACAATGGGTGACACTGGACATCCCATGGCACAGCCGTGCTTCTGTCTGTAAAAACTGTCATTGAACTTGAAATAAGTGATGGAGAGGCAGAGATCCAACAGGGTGCAGATCTGGTCTGGGGTGAAGTTGGTCCTGTTGATTAAGTCCTTGTCTTGTAAAAGTTGTTTTCTGTTTTCTGATATGAACAAAAAAAGATACAATTAAAATAGCATTTATCGGATGAATGCATATTGCTGCCTTGCAATGTAAAAATTGAAATAAATATCTTGCATAAGTATTATAAGTATTATAAGTATTATAAGTATACGTCTCAGCTTCAGCCACATGAAATTTCAGCATAGTATCTGTAAAAAAATATTTTGTGCCATTTGTTTTTAAGGTCAATTAGCTGTGTCAGCTATTTCTAATCAGGGTGACTCTAAAAGTTAATCAGTTGTAGATGTAAATCCAGTAACAGTTTTCTGAATATTACATTCAAAATCTGACCTTTGGCTTATGAGACCATTTTCTCACAGACTGACAAAAGGGAATCCAAAAGTTAAAGTCTTAAACAAAGATCTTATGTAAGCTGTTAGTGCTTAGAGTAAGTGTTGAAAATGATGTTCAGCTACTACCACATCAAAGTTTAGCTCAGTTATGGTAAAACTGAACTCGTACACATTTTTGTTTGCTAAAGTCAATAAGCTATGGCAGTCATCTTGAATTTGGCTGAATCTATATTTTGGTATGTTCTACCCCCTGTTTTACTTGCATATTGCATGCTTTTATATCTGAATGCATGTTTATATGAATATTTGGCTTTATAGATACAATTTTTATTTCCTTTATTGTGAAGCACTTTGTCATAATATATATCTAAAAGGTGCTATATAAATTAACTTACTATAACCAAGTTATCTGAATAAAAAAGTTAAAACAAACTTTCATCCCTTCATACAAATGACTGCGACATTGTCTAAAATCGATAATCAAAAAATGAGCATTGAAGTGATCCTTGAAAGAGGTTTTCTCTGGACATTTAAAAAAAAAAAAAGTTTTTATTTCTTGTTGCAGATAGCTCTCTAAACCTCAGTTTAAGGAATTATAGCTTAAATCTGAAGAACATGCAGCAAAACTCATCAAGACCAATAATACAGTGGACAGGTGTTGCTCAAAGTCAATGAAAATGCTCTTTTATAATTTTTATTGTTGCATTACATTATTCAGAAGGGAAAAAAATGCAAGAACTGCCCCCCGATTGCACAAGAAGCTCTTCATGTTGTAAAATATAAAATAGTGGCCTCATAAACTGCTAATCTAATTTAGACGGCATGTTTTAAAAAGAAAACCCACCTTGGTTTTGGTCTAGATGTTAGCTCATCAAATAGGTTCAAATTAAACTATTTTTTCCAAATTAAGGTTGTTCAAAGAGCTATCAACAACAGGTAATATATTTTTTATACATACCACTATAGGTACAACTGGAGTGGTGCATGATAAATTAGAATAATAGTTTAAATAATAAAAAAAAAGCTTTAATGGTCTTTAAATGGTTTTTATTGACTGTTATTCATCTCATTTTAAACATGATTTTTTTTTCCTCTCCATATTAGAGACTGATAAGCAACTAAAATGTCCAATTTACAGCAGCAGAAGCAGATATTTTCAAGTAATTGCATTTCTTTTAAGATCTGTGGGATCACAATCAGAAGAGAATCCATCTCACAGGCTTCAAGCTGTGCTCTTCAGGCCACGACACAGGGGTTCAGTGCTATCGGCTAATATGAGGTGGATGGCAGCCAAAAAAAAAGAAATTCTTATCATCACTGAAAGCATTTCTGTATAAAAATAAATAAATAAAATAAAATAACTGTTCTTGCTGTTTTTCCCTTTACCTAGCTCTTTAAGTATCTCAGTACTCTATTAAGTCAGTTTATTTATTAGATTAGAATAGAGATAGTTTAGCTGGTTATGAAAAGCGTTTTGTTTTTTAATCTTTTTGGACACAGCCGAGACGAAAGGCTGAAAGAAAATAATGACTGAAACATTGAAAGAATGTTGTGACTGATCCGCACGTGTTACGACACAACCTGTTGATAATCTTTAAAAGGTATCATAGTGGTAAAAGCTCATTGTAAAAAGGGACCTGTCTAACACCTGGGCGAATGACTGAGTGAAGCTGGAGAAGAGGTTGAAACAGGTGAATAAAGGCTTTCATGGTTGCTGGAAAGCAAAACTTCCAGCTGACCTTTTGACAGAACACAGAATCAGACAGCTAAACTGACACGTAGGTAAAAAGCGAAGCCCGTGGGGGTTTAAGGGTGGGGGGTGTTATTTGACAGCTTGAGAAAGAAATGAGTGACTTGTGCATTGTGACGTTCATGTAGTTTGGTGTCACTAAGCAGAGATTTACTCACTTTAAATGACAAGTAACACAAAATTTGACCTTATCCCAGTGAGAGGCTCACATATGTTAACATCTGTTTCTTAATTTAATGTTTAATAGATTTTATTTAATATAATGTAATTTATCTTATACTGATTGTCTGTTTTAAGATGACTTTACTACTGTATAAAGTCTGCAACACACAGGCTTGTTCAAATTTGTATTGGTTTTGAGTAAATGCATGTTTAAAAATGTGCATTTCTCTATATTTTCATAATTGTGAGTCAGGTAAACACCCTGAATAAAAGGCATGCCCGACACCCTTCATGCCAGAGTTTGAGACTAGTATGATCATGATGGAATATTGAGTTACTGCATGAACATTTTAGTCAAGTCAAGTAAACAACTGTGCACAATCTTATATCAGTATCTGTACCCACCTCATTTTTTTCTTCAGAGAAACAAACATTACAAACTCTCAGTGGGCGATAAATAATTTAAATTAAATGCATTTCAAAAACTCTACTGGTCTTTGGGAATCAGAGACTTTTTACCTTGTTTTTTTTTTATTTTACATTCATAGTGGAGGGTTTATTTTCTGGTAGCACAAATGATACCTCATTTAAATGTGGGAAAACTGAACTAGTGCTGGAAGACGCTGCAAATAATCAGATGCAAATATCACCCTGCAAAAGTTTTAAAATGTTGATAGATGCACAAACTAAAACTGTAAAGACATTTAAACCAGTAGTGAATCTGGGTTTAATTACAACCTGTCCTGTGGGTTATAAGATATTTTCCTAACAAATAAACAGTTTATACCAACGTTTTGAACATATTTATCATGAAATCTGTTTGCACAGTGAATGACCACCACTAAAGGACTACTTCTACATTATGTTTTAGCACAATAGTTGCAAAAGTGAGTACCGTATTTTTCAGACTATAAGGCGCACCAGATTATCAGGTGAATTAAGTGAAACAAAACATTCAGATAAGTCAAAGTTTATTAGACTCATTCACAATAACTCTCAACATTGTTCAGTTGTACCACATGAAATCAGTTCGAGGTCAGTAAGCACAACCAGAATTAATACATAAGGCGCATTGGATTGTAAGGCTCACTGTCACTTTTTGAGAAAATTAAAGGATTTTAAGTGCACCTTATGTCCGAACAATACGGTAATTTATAGCCCTATTCTGTGACATGCACACAGGGAATGTGAGACTCCCTGCTGTTTATGACATAGGGGATTATTAAAACTTGCTAAATTTCTCTACACCCCCCAAAATGAGGTTGCTATCAACAAAATATACACCTTTTGTTTTTTGACTGTTTTCAAATGATTGCCTGCTAAAATCCAAAGTGCCCATTTTTAGAGCCTGATCACTAACAAACAAAAATGAGTGGGAAAGAAAAGGCATAAATAAAGCTTTGCATTGTTATAGGAAGCCAAAGTTATCCTCGGCCTAATGGAAACCAGAAAAGCAATGGGATGTTAAAGGTTTGAGGAGTCAAAAACCACAACTCAATAATCATAAATCACAGATTTAAAACTGTTTTAAAATCAAAAGTGGTATTTTTTCGATTCAAATCAGCCTTTTGTTAAATGTTATCATGCAAAACATTGATTTTGTATGTTAGCTGGACAAATATAAAGTGTTTGGCTGTATATTACCAAACCTCTAGGCTGTGTATAGCAGAGCAATCACAAAGTGAGGCAAATCCTAACTTAAAATTCACAACCTGTGCAGGGTCACATGTTGAACTGAAATAAAATGCATCACTTATGCAGAGTACATCTACAATTGCACACTTTTGAAAAAGGGAACAAAAGGATGTGACCTTGGGTGTTTTTCACAGTAGTTTGGCAGGAATAGAATCACGTTCAGCTGCGACATTTATGCCATTCGTGACGTTGATGATGAATGCAGCAAAAAGCTGGTTTTAAAATAACATCTGTGCTAGATGTCAATGAGCTCATTAATGGGCCCCAACCAGCAGCATTCATGAGCATATTAGAAACCAGTCTGGAGTGTATATGTGTGTGTGTTCTAAATCACGTCTAGTGCATCTATACATCATTGATTTTGGAGCCACAATCTATTAACCTGGCAAACAGACCCTGTTTAGATCCTTATGCATTTATTGATTTTGATAAAGTCTTGCTTCAGTCAGCCTATAACAATACAATGTGACTGCCTCCTGATGTGCCTACTCATTAAATGAACATGAGAAAAATCAGACAGCTCAGATACAGCCAATAGTTAAATGTGTTATAACGCGGGGGGGTGGGTGGGGGGGTGTTCCTTCAGCCATGCATTGACATGCACAACACACTCACACACAACTGCACACACCGGCCGAGTCGTGTGTTAAATCTCATCATTACCGTTTCACAAGCATTTTTAAAAACCACAGCCTTTACCTTCAGTTTAGGGATGTTTGTGAGGGCTAGTGTTCCTTGAAGGAATACATATCACAGTTTTTGTTAAATTTTATTAAAATATGTTGTTTGATAACAGATAAAATAGATTTGGCAACGTTTAAACAAAAATCTTGGGAAATCTACTAAAAACAGAGTTCTCTTTGGATCTGTCTGACATCTGGACCATGTGTCTCACAGCTAGGACAACTTAAAAATTAAGAAATAGAAACACTGGAGCTTTAGGGTTCAAACAGATATAGGTTTCTGCTTTAAAATCTTAAGCTAATTGTTAGCGCTCAAAAATTGGAATCAGTTTAAACACATACAAAACCAAATATATGCACCATTAGCTCTAAAACTGGCAGAGCAAAATATATTTTAATGGTTTGAAATATAGTTTTCTGCGGTGGCCATCTTAAATTGGGTTTATTCCAAAAGTTAATCAGTTTTACCTGTACTTACATCATGTGATTTAGCTTTTGCAAGTTTCTGTTAAATGTGTCAAGTGGTCCTTAAGATATTTTGCTAACAGAAAGGTGCACAAAAACACAGACGCAGGCAAAAACATTAAATGTGCCTTTGTCGTTCAACAGCAGGAGATAAATACACATGTGGGCGATTAACACCGCAAATACCCGAGCTTGGTAAATATATGCACTTTTCCCTGGATAGTTTAGATAATTTGAAATGGGGCCCCATGGAAAGGTTATGAACAATAATATATTACCTGTTGTAGATCGTCCTATAAAACCTTAGACTGTAGTTCAATTCTGGAAACTGCTGGTCAGTGGGATCAGGACCAAAGTGGTTTTCATCCATCCATCCATTATCTTTTCCCCGCTTCTTCCATTTCGGGTCACGGGGGTCGCCGGTGCCCATATCCGGCAATCACAGTGCGAGGGGCGGGGTCCACCCTGGACAGGTCGCAAGTCCATCACAGGGACACATAGAGACAAACGAGACAAACAACCATTCACTCTCTCACTCACACCTAGGGACAATTTTAGGGTTACCAATCAGCCTAACATGCATGTTTTTGGTCTGTGGGAGGAAACTGGAGTACCCGGAGAAAACCCACGCATGCACGGAGCCAACATGCAAACTCCACCCAGAAAGGCCCCCGGACTGGGATTTGAACCGAGGACCTGCTCACTGAGAGGCAGCAGCTCTACCAGTTGCGCGACCGTGCTGCCCCTCAAAGTGGTTTCCTACCTTCTTAAAACAACTCCAATATGAACTCCAATCTCTAATGAGAATGTTACTTTAAATATAGTTTTACGCATAGTAGTTGTAGCAAAAATATATGCTACTTATGCTAGAAGTGTAGGACTCCTAGGGTTTTGCTCAAACAGCTTTATCCACCATATGTTGCCATAGACGCACCTGCAGATCCTTACCCTGATAAGCAGCAGGTACTGTATATAAAAGGTTCTTGATGACACCACTTTAATGTTGGTGCATTGTCTGCCTGATGGTAGTGTGTTCCTGGCCCTTCATTGTATTCGCTAGAGTTTTGTTTCTAACTCCTTGCTCCTATGCCTTACAGCATCTCTGGAGCTCCTTCATCACCCTGGACCCTCCTACGTTCTCTGAGTACCTCCTTTGTTCCCTCCTTGCCTTCCCCGCTTGCTTAAGTTATCCCTCAACCATCTTGGGACCTCAATGGACTGACCCTGAAACATTGGACTCTCATGCCCCAGAGTTTACCACCTTCTCCTCAAGTTTCCAGCCCCTTCTTCCAGAGGTCACAGTTCGACCGTTTGCATATCGCTCACTTGTAAATAAACACTGTTAAAACTGTTCCTGTCCTTTGAGTTGCTCTTACGGTCCATGGCTATTCTGGGTCTTTAGTAAATCGTTATAAGAAGTATCCCCACAAAACCTTTGTCCAACCTGCGTCTTCAACCAGACTACGCTTAATAAGAGGGGATACTGTATGTATTAGGTCAGGACATTAGGTTTTATTAATGGTACATTTTTGTTTCATTGTTTGTTTCCTTCCTCTCCATAGGAAAATGTGTGGGTGTTCAGTTGCTAACCACTCTGCAAAGTTCACCAACATTTCTCTTTAGGTGTTTTCACACATACTGTGTACACTTGTGAGTCTTGGATAATATAATTTTTCCAGACAGTTGGCATGTTTGAATGTGTCTAAATTAGACGCAGAGACAACATGCTAACTTGGCAGCTAATCTTTTGCCGTATTTGAAGCAAATCTGCGTGCTTCTATCTGTTTGCAGTTTATTTTCTCTTCCACTTACCTGCTGCTCTTCACACTCATGTAAATGTTCATACTGATAACATAAAGGCTTAACTCAGGAGCTTCATACATAGTTTGCCGCTTATAGTGAAGAAAACATTAATATAGCATATGCTTTTTCATCAAATCCTCTCCTGCATGCAAGTCTTTCAACACCCCTATGATAGATATGTCAATTTAAAATATAAAATTACTTGCAAAAAATCCAAACTTTATGTATTGGTTTTGGTTGACAAAACCCATGAAAGTTAAATAGAAGTTCAGCTGAGGTCATTAGTGGATTTCTAAGCACAAACCCTGAGTTTTACGTTATAGGCAATTTATTATTTTTATTGCTCTTAAAAAGATTAGCAGTAAATTAAGCAAATACTAGTTTAGACTATTTTCATTAATGCTAAATAAACCAACAACAAAGTCAGCTAATACAACGTAATCTCACCACACAAAATTATTCAGGATCACCACATTTTTCTTTTTTTCCTCATATGTATCTCTGAGATGAGTTTGCCTCTATTGACAGACTTTCACGCAGTCTCTCCACGGCTTGCTGACTTCCTTTAGAAAATTGTTGATTCGGTAATGATGTGGCCGTCAAGAAGTCTGCTCTTGAAATATGCATAAAACAGAACAAAAAAATAGGAAAATCAAAAAGTAATGTGGATGCACAACTCAAAACTATGGACTTCAAGGTTACAACTCACATTCGATGAATGCTACTTTTTAAGTTATTCACTTGAAATACACTAAAGTTTTTTTTATGCCAGAGATAGATGATTATCGTAACTTTTTATTTCTAAAAATCAGTAATTTTAAAAGTTTCTTATCATGTTTCTTTATTTCAAACACTTTTAAAGGAGGAACAACTCTTAGTGAACATCTTGCAGATACGTTCTAACATTTATAAACTATATGACATGTTTCTGGGTCTCACTCATTCATTACGCAGCAAAAGAGAGAAGCTTGAAAGACACTCTTGCAGTGTAATGAATTACGAGGGGACCCGGAAATGGGAGTAAACAATAATATGTAAACATCAACATTTGTGCTCAATCATCCAGGTACACTGGACAGTTTTTTATTTTTATTTTTTTGTGGAAAGACGTTTCACTCTCTATCCAGATGGCTTCGTCAGTCTCAGGAGTCCCAAGTAAACTGTTTTCCCCACCAAGCAGTACACTCCTTTAGTGGACCAACCAGTTTGCTGGTGATAAGATGGTTTCATGTCCCCCGTCGACTCTTCCCAGGCAGGCAACCACAGCCAAAGTGGTTCAAGCCATCAAAGTTTGTGTTCAATCATCCAGGTACAAAATCTAAATGCTCAATCAGGTCATCTGAACAATTTGTTTTTTGTGGAAAGACGTTTCGCCCTCTATCTAAAATCTAACATATTTAAAGTTTTATCTGGAAGAGAAAGTTGGCTGTCACTCTGTAGAACTCAATCACATACAGACAAACCAAACTTAAGAGAGCCGCTCTCTTTTGTTATGAGGGGTACGCAGAAATTGAAACAGGAGTGAACAAAATGTTTAAAGTTTTATCGGAAAGAAAAAGTCAACTGTCACTTGTAGCGCTCAATCACATTTGAAAAGCCGAAGCTGTGATGACGTCAGAGGGAAAGGAGGTTTGGACGGATCACGTGACATGTGAGCGAAAGTCCGACATGCTCTTCAGAATGCAGAGCTTGGTTCTGCGAGCTCAACTCCTAGAGTCCGGGTCAGGAACAGAGCAGGAACAAAAACACTGAATTACTTCAGGTGTGATGTGATTAGTCAATCTGACAGACACTGGGGAGTGTGTTACAAGAAGCTTAGCGCACAACACAAAAAGGAAAAAAAACAAAAGTGCAGCCCACAGCTGCAGCAGGTTGGGGGCGGACTGGCCATTGGGAGCACCTGGACATTTCCCGGTGGCCTGGCCGTTCACCAAGGGAGACCAAAGGCTCGGTTCGGGTTGCGCTTGATTATGTAAAATAATCATGATACTCATGCGGCATGGACTGTTTTTTCAAACTACAACAGTATTTAAATTTAAATTGTTTATTTACACAGAAGGAGGGAGATTGGCAGTAACAAGTGATGAGCATGAGTGTGATTGCAATGGAGAAGTGGGTGTGGCAGAGAGCGGAGATCACAACACGCTGCAGGAGGGGAGGTTCTGTACCTGTGGGCTGCACACAGGTACTAAAACATTTAAAATTATTTATTTTAAATAAACAATTCCATGCCGCTCATGCGGCTCATCCATCAATCAGTCTGTTCACTCTTACTTTGAAAAAAACGCGAAAGAGCGAGTCCGCGAAAGTCGAACTGTGATTAATGAGGGACTACTTTACACTTTGAACAAGTCACAGGTCCATCACAGGGCCACATAGAGCCAAGTAAAAAACAAACAAACAAACAAATGAAAAAAAAAAAAATCATTCACCCACTCACTCACATCTAGGGACAATTTAGAATTACCAATTGGCTTAACATGCAAGTGTTTTTTTTTTTTTTCTTTTTTAATCTTTGGGAAGAAACTGTAGTACCCAGAGAAATCCAACCCTGAAGAAAAAGCAAACTCCACACAGACAGAGGCAAAACTGAGAAGGTTGCAGTTCGGCCACCTGACCTTTCTGTGTGGCGTTTGCTGTGAAGTGACAGCTTTAACAACTTACACTCACTAAGGCACCCGCCATGTAACAAATATTTTACTAACATAAAACAAAACAAACTTTTAAGTTCATTTTACTGTTGTAATAGGCAGGATTTTCCTTTTTTTTTTTCCCCACTAAAGTAATAATAAGTTGATGATACATGGAGTACAAAAAAATCAATTCAAACAGTTGATGTGAAATATTGTTAGTAAAATCTGCATTTCACACTGTCAAGTTATTTTGATCAAAATACGTCAGCTGAATTTTCTTCAAGATTAAAATTTAGACGAGCTGAAGTTTGGAGGCATTTTTAATCCAGTAAGTCAAGACTCAGATTAACTTTGTATTTACACAAAGTAATGGTAGTTATTGTAAATAAATAATTAGTAGATGTACATTACAGTTGTCAGTACATCTAAAAAGAGATAACTACCTTGTACTCTTCTCATTTGATTATATCTTACATTTAACAACACTGCTACATTTTCCACATTGTTATACTTTGTATTATAATGTATTATATTATTTTATTTTATATTACATTTTATTATATTATGAATTATACTAATACATATTAAATATTGATGCATCAGCCTGTTACATCTTGGTAAAATCCAAACTTTTTATTAAATACTAGAAAAGCTAGCAAACCCGTTCATGTCTAGACATCCACTGTTAAAATGTCGGAATTAAGTAGATTTAAAAATTATCTTTGTGTAATGGATCTCTATCTATTTAACAATTTACTTTGGTCATACATCCTACTATTAGGCAGGATTGTTTTTGCATTAGTGAAGCCTACTGTTCAAGAGAAACTGGAGCAACAATATAATAAACAGTGTAGTGAACTAAGCCTCAGGTCAAAATCTGGCCCTGAGGGCCTTCCTGGGACAGGAACTGTCATTTCATTGATTTGTATCCAGAAACACAAATTAAGTTCATCCAGAGACTTTCTAATTGTATCCTGCACTGATCAATTGAAAGAACACTCTCTTTTTTATTATCATTACTATTTTACAATGTCTTGATAATCAAAAGTGTGTTTAGTTCAAACCATTTTAAATGTTGAAGTGAACTACTCATTTTAAATCAACTGTGAAACAGTATAAATGATTTTTAATCCTCATTCAAAGTAGAAATCAAGTTAATGTCTGTTACAAGAGTAATGATGCATTTTTGATTCTCTGTCTGAAATGAGAAGGAGTAAGTCGGTCAAAAGTGAAGGAACGGTCAAAAACATGTTTATTGGAACGAAATGTCATGTTTAACTTTTTCAGATAGATAGAAGAGGACTGGCACCAAAAAGTCTCTGTTCTTCAAAACATTTTTCTATCTGTTCTTAAACATCTATGCTTTCTCCTTGACTTTTAATGACCCTCTTACATCACTAAAACCACACCCCTGTTGGTTCCTTTCAACCAATCAGGAAGTTCTCAGAGGAACCGGAACTGACCTCTTTAAAAGGGTCAACACTTCCTAGTTCCAGGCAGAACGCAGAATGCAGAACGCAGAACAACGGGAACTACGCAGAACAAAGTTCCAGAAGGAAGAACAAAGTTCCGAGTCTCGTGGGGATTATGGAATCTTCCACATCTGAGTGGAACCTCTGACGGGCTCACAGCTCATGTGAGTCCACCTGAGAGGTGAGCGTGGTGTTGAACAAAGTACTGTCACTACTTCGGACGATTCGCAGCTGTTCCTACGGAGACGCTGGAAAGGTAGCGTTAAATGGAACTCCGTACCAGTGGAGACATCTTCTACAAGGTAACGAGTCCCTCACTACCTAAGTGTACCGAGGTGGAGCTGGGTTTGGATGGAGGGTGCCGTTCGTTATCAACCCACTTTTCCCTCATCCATTTTCTCTCCATTTAAACTTCATTTTCCCATCTTTAAAGCTCTTCTATATGCCAGTAATTAATCCAGATATTTTCAGAAATGTCTGTTGTAAAGCTGCAAGTGATACCATGGCCGTATGGTTTCTCATTGTAAAGCTCATTAATTAAAATGTGTTATTGAAATCAATCTGCCAATTAATGTAAATGTGTGATGTTGTTTTAAATCGTTTTAATAAACGACCCACTGTTGTTGGTGAGTCAGAAATTAAAACACGTTTCCGTCCACATTTAATCATTCAATGCACGATAGTACTCAGTCCAGAAAAATGAAAGAATCCGTTTAAATTATGAATAATATCTGACAGATATAGTTCATTACAACAGCAACAAATACTAATCATACGCTTCAACCTGATCATTCAAAGCAACTCCTATTAAAGAATAATCGGTGTACATAGAAAATATATTTGCTGGTCAATGCTGAGTGTTACCCACATTTGCTGCTGGTAGCTTTTCAGCTTTTGCACATCCTTTATGTGTAGTCTTTGATAATAGTGAGACAATTATTATATTATTATTATTATTATTTTTTTTAATGAAAATTCATTGTGAAGAATTGCTCTCAAAATTTAAATAGGTTAATTCCTTTGCTTTATACAGTACTGTATTACATTAAATGTAAATGTTCTGGATCAAAGCTCACATGAAATTGTATTATATAATGATTAAATACTGAATTATATCATAAATAAGTGTTGAACTGTATCACAATTTGTTGCCGACTTATATATCATAATGATTTTTACTGCTTGTGTTTGATTAATCAGTTTATTGGTAATGCAATAAGATGCACTTATAGTACAACTCTCTTTTTATTATATTTTAATAGCAGCGCTAAAAAAAAGAATATTCAAAACACAACAAATACTTTTTTTTCTGCAGGAGAATCTCCCTGATGCTGATGAACAGAAATAGTAAACATTTATTGAAAGCTGAGGAGAGCTATTTCCAAACTTCATATGATCTAGAGCATTTGTCAAAACTTTTCACAAAATGCAATGTTTTCAAATTTATTTATTTTTAGCCTGTCTCAGAAACTAGAGCTCATTGTCCTTACCATTACAGAACCACCTGCTTTAGTTTGGCATGTGAGTCAAAAGATTAAATATATCCACACGGGCCCGCACATCCACACACACACATACACACTTCTCGGCAGGTCTCCCCAAAGACCTGCTGTCTGTTGTGGGGCACACACAGCAAGAGAACAGGCCTAATATGTGGCCAAGCCGTGTGCATGTTGCCCGCTTCTTTTAAAAATATATATACCCACCCCCCCTTATATATATATATAAACAAGTCTTTACAGCAGTTGAAATTTACTTCTATATTCACAATTTCACAGGCATAACTGAGAACATTTTTTTTCTCTGAACACACACCCACTTCTCACTTTGAACACGTTATATTTTCACACACACTCCTGCCATTCCCAAACACACAAAGATGCTCACTCTCTTTGCAACTTTTACTGGGTCAACCCCTTGAGGATGGCCTGAACTTATTCTCAGGTAGGAATGGAATGCATATTTCTATATGCATGCAGCCTAATTAGGCAAAGAACAAAAAGATCATATTCTCTTGTACCTAGTGTTTCCAATTAAAGGAAATACTTCGTTTTCCTCTCATATCTATTCATGACTAAAATAGACATTCGAGAGGAAGAAATGCCTTAAAGTACAAAGCATAAAGGACTCTGCCTGAGGTGGCTCTTGTCTACCCCAAGGCTTGGTCCCACTCCCAGTTAAAAAGAGTTTCACAGATTTAACTCATTGTTCAGTCATCTCTACCCTTCTGTCTGTTCTTGTTAAACAGACAGATGAATCAGAATGCTAAAAAAAAGTACAGAAATGCGCAGAAGCCAAAATTTTGTACTTTCTCTCAAATTAATGCATCTTTGACATGACACTCTGGGCAGCTATGATTTCTGGGACTTTTTTTTATCACACACCTGTCAGTTTTGGAGAGGTGTGGAATAAGTACTGCCTGCGGGGGAGATCACACAGTTAAGAAGGCTAAACCATGGCATCCAACAACAAGACTGATGGGCCTTAAAGGGTGACGTTGGTGATAAGGGATATAAGAAAATAAAGTACTGTTGTCTTCAAGTAACTGTACCTTGGTGTTGGAGCTGCACATTGGGATCACAGAATGTGTTCCATGGAGGATAAATTAGCACCCATGTGATCAACATCTCTTTAAACAATCTTTCTATACCATCAAAACTTTGTATGATCAATGTTTTCCCAGAAAGACAAAGACACTGCTGGTTCTTTATTCTACTCAAAAATGTTCCAGATGTTGAAATATGGTAAATGGACTGTACTTACTGTATATAGCACATTTCTATCTTATCAAGACACACAAATGTTAAAAATCTTGGTGTTGTTTTTGATCAGGACATGTCTTTTATCCCCCACATTAACAATGTTACTAGAACCGCCTTCTTCCACCTGTGTAATATCACTAAAATAAGAAACATCTTATCTAAAAATGATGCAGTTAAACTGGATCATGCATTTGTCACGGCTAGACTGGACTATTGCAATGGTTTATTATCTGGGTGTCTAAATACATCTTTAAAACGTCTTCACTTGATCCAAAATGCTGCTGCCAGAGTCTTAACTGGAGTTAGTAGGAGAGATCATATTTCTCCAGTTTTAGCTTTTCTGCACTGGCTCCCTGTCAAGTCCAGAAATGAAATTCAAAATCTTATATCTAACAAAGCCCTCAACAACCTAGCTCCATCGTATATTTGAGATCTTATTGTTCCATATTTTCCTAAAAGAGCACTTCACTCTTAGACTTCGTGTTATTTCGAGTTTCTAAAAGCAGAAAGGGAGGAAGCCTTCATGCTTGCTCAAGATGAGAGTTCTGTGATGGAGTTAAACTCAAAGCAGTCTGATCCTCAGATAAAGTCTTTAATTATCATTTTTCTATATGAATGTTTCTGCTCGGTGCCCTGGAATGACTTCTGTTGTAACTTGGCGATATATAAATAAACTGAATTGAATTGCATTGAAATCGCTTTACAACACAATCTATTCCCTCATTTACCCATTCATACGGCACTCTACTAGATCTATACAAAGCTAATCAGTGCTTTATCACATTCATACACTAATGGGACACACATTAGTGGCAATGAGGGGTTCAGTGTCTTGCCCAGGGACACTTCGGCATGTGACTGCTGGTGGAATCGAACCCCCAACTCTCCCATCGGATGACGACTCCTCTAACCAGTCAGCCACAGCCGCCCCATACCAAAACACCTGCATTTAGTGATATTAGAACTAGAAATGGGATTCAGATTTACTTCCAGCGAGCTGCCACCCATTGTTAACCTTTAATAACCTTCTGTTGTAATATTTAAAGTGAAGCTTTCATTTTTTAATCCTTGGTATTTTTTTCTTTGCTCACCTTTTTATATAAGAGCTATTCCCATCACACCCTCTGACCACCAACAGATTGAAAAACATCTTTATTAGAAATTTTGGCTTGCAAGGCGGTGGGTGATATGCATTCCTTTTAATTTAATTATACTAAGTTTTAGTTACTGATAAAGTACAACTTAAATTTGAAGCAACTAACCGTAAATCATCTCCAAAAGCACCTTTTAGGATATTAAACTCATGCTTCTGACAAGATATAATGCAATTCTGCTTTTCTTTCATTCCCCTGGCTTTTCCTTTTTTTTTTTTTTTTACCTGAGCAAAAACATTTCAAACAAATGTTTGAAGTCAGACCATTGTTAAAAAAATACATCTTACCAGTGTTTTATTTTATTTTTTTCAGTGCTGTGTTCAACTTTTATAAAAGTTCTTGTTTTTCCTCAGTAAAAGGAATCCATGCGAGTGAACAGATAAGACGTTCTCAGTAAGATAAGAGTGGGGACACGACTGTCCAGGTGGTTGAAAAAAGTTTCTCCTTAATGCATGCACTATGAATGTCCATGCTCCCTTCAGGGTTTTGCAGTCATTCTTCTTTCTGCCCAAGATTTTATAACACAGCTTTGTCAAAGTTCAATTCTGGACTCATGAGTAATTATTATAAAGTGTTTATTCTGTCATTTTTCTATCAACCCACATATATAACTTTGTCAACTAATGCCAGAGAACCAGCAACATGGAAAGAAAGATCATCTGTTGAAAAAAGAAAACTGCACAGATGATAAAATGAAAACTAGTGATTGATTTATTTTTTTTTAGCAGATTTCTTCTCAAAACATTAGAAAAAGCAGAGATTAACTTGTCTGATCTTTTCTCACCTACAGGAACACCAGAGATTAAAATCGACAGGGAGCACAGCCATGTGGCAGCTTTGATGCCATGGTAAGGGTTGCTTTACTGAAACCTGTGATCCTTGTCCTTGACGACTTATTTATGACACACCTTATGTGGAATTCCAGTCCAAACTCTTCCACAAAATTGCAGGCCTATAAATTCACTGAGCCTTTAAACTTCACTTTTGGTAGAAAGAACACTTCAGGTCGTGAAAATTTGAATTTGTTAAGGTCAAGCACAAGCTTTCCCATTGAATCTACTCAAAGGTGATCTGAACCATGGATATAAATTGAGTGATGCAATCAAACGTTCAGTTTCTTCCCCTTGGCTGACATGAGAAGGTGCCCCTTATGACTGGATAACAAACCAAAAGAGGTGTAAGCCTATCAATGACTTCTGTCATGTCTTCGTATGTCAAAGAGTTCTTTGATTTCTGTGATATCTGTGCTAGAGCTGGCTCTTCATCAAATCCACCAACAGCCTGGCCGCAATATCAAACTCACCCCTTTAATTATTCACAAGGTTAGATCCCTTTTTTCTTTTCATTGCTATATGGAAGCAGTTGAAATACATTTTTTCTTTTGTGGGATAAAACCATAACAACTGTTGGCTAAATTTAATGCTGGTCATAAAATGATCCTAGGAGAATCATTTTTATGGGTTGGCCGTGTCTTGAGTTGGCAAATTGCAAATCTTTCATTTGCCAGCACACAAGAACAAACACCCATCTGAGCTTTCCGCTGATGTGTGTTGTTAAAGTTCTGCCCAGGGTTAGACAGTGAATCATTGATGAGTGGATAGGATGGCAGATTCCTGTTGGGGCTCGACTTGAGGAATAGTAAGAACCAAGCAATAAATTTTGTAAAGTGAAGTTTGAGAAGAGGGAGTTGTGCTTTACTCTCATAAAGCCATGGATCCGAGGTGTGTATGAAACTGTAATGCCTCAAATATGAGCATACACACAGATACTATTACTTTTCTTACATCATTGTCACTCATTGGGCTCCTTTGCTTCCATTCATTACTTCCATTTCCACCTCTGTGTTTATTTGAGTTCTAACTTTTAATTTGCAATGGAACACAAATTATCAGCTATACACTTTTAGAAAAAAAAAAACAAAGTTCATGTTTCTTTGTCTTTGATGTCGAATGAGTAAAACCATAAATAGAAGGCAATTTAAAGAGAACAGAAACACAAAGGCAGAAAATGAAGAAATAAATTGTAACTGACAACATTCGAGCTCCTTTTCTGAGTGAGTTAAAAGTAGGACAACAAAGACAGGAATAAAGACCAAAAACAGAAACTTTGCAGTCATTAGAAGGTTGATTATTTCACTCAAGTATTAAAACAAGGTCTTGTGCTCTTGGGAGTGGTTCCTTACACAGAAAGTATATAGATATTTTTCCCCTCTTCAAAGTAGATTATTCAAAATTTCAGGAACAATCTAATTACCATTTTTATGTTATTTTACAAATTGCACAGTGGCACAGTTGGTAGAGCTGTTGCCTCTCAGCGAGAAGGTTGCTGGATCGAATCCCAGCCATGGGCCATTCTTGATGGAGTTTGCATGTTCTCTCCGTGCATGCGTGGGTTTTCTCCGGGTACTCCGGTTTCCTCCCACAGACCAAAAACATGCATGTTAGGCTGATTGGTAACTCTAAATTGTCCTTAGGTGTGAGT
>NC_056516.1:19523672-19526490 GCF_014905685.2 Nematolebias whitei
TGTTGGCATGAAGGAAAAGGCCAAGTGATGGACTTGTGACCTGTCCAGGGTGTAACCTGCCATTCACACTATACTGCTGGAGATAGGAACTCTGCAACCTGATTGCTATATCATGATATATCTTTCAATATGCTATCACAGGAACGAGCCTGTGAAATGTGCAGACAGATGTCTCTCTGCCTTTCCAGGACTTTAGTGGCACTCATCTGGCTGAGTGGTTATAGCAGTCGTCATCCAATGAGGTGGGGGGTTCGATTCCACCAGCAGTCACAAGCTGAAGTGTTCCTCGGCAAGACACTGATCCCCTCATTGCCTCCAATGTGTGTTCCTTCAGTGTATGAATGTGATCTAAAGTACTGATTATTCTTGTAGAGATACAGTATAGTAGAATGCTGTATGAATGGGTAAATGAGGGCACAGATTGTGGTGTAAAGCGCTTTGAGAGTCTTGATAAGATGGAAAGATGCTGTAAAAGTACAGTCCATTTACCATTTGACAGATGAATAAATTAATAATTTGCTAAATCTGGTTGGTGTCAATATTGGATTCAAATTGCAGGCACTTTTTTCAGTAATCATGAGATGCTTATCATTATAGTGAGTATGCATTTTTGGCAGCATATTCCAAAGTGACAAGTCCCTTGAAGTTATGAAATGTGCACAAACCCTGATAGAAGTACATGTTCAAAAACAGCTACAATAGAAACCATGCTTGTTGCATTTTTTTTTTTTCTTGGCTACAACAAATTTCTCCAGGAGGATCTTCTCTTTGAGCCACAGAGACCACACATCAACTTAGAAAGTGAAAAAAAAAAAAAAAAAAAAAAAAAATAGAAACCTGTCATAATAAGCTAGTCTGCTCACGACGTGGAATGCTGTTCATTTAAATCTAAGAGAAACAGGATGTGACTACAAGAGTGCAGCATTAATGAAAACCAGGTGTCAAGTCTGATGCTTCAAATCCTCCGTCTGCATGCAGCCAAAAACGCACAACAAATTTAGAACGTCATATGAGATGCATCACTTACTGCATCCGCTGCCTTCGGGGATGTCTGAATATGGAATGAGCAAGCACAACAACCTTCCATGAGTAATACTTTCTTTTCTGCACAAATGTATTATTTTATTTCTATTCTGTGTGTATATTTCTTATGTGTATTGGCTGAGATGACTGAATGCAAAATGTGGCAAAACCATTTGGAATTAATAAAAAAACTAAAAATGACAAAAAAAAATAAAAAAAAATAAAAAGGGTGGTCTTACTGTATCTCTGTGCACCAACTGTGCATCATATCCAGGTACATTTGCCACAAGTCTCCTGTGCACAGCAGCAGTAATGGTGCCCCCTGGCCAGGACTGTGTGCTCAACTCACTGTGAGGTGGAAATGGCCCAAGGACAGCCAGCAGAAACACATTTTAACCCATGCTGCTGACATCCATCTAGCTCCCGACACCGCAGGCATAGACCTGTCTTCTCTGCTCAACAACAACATGGTGGATCACCGGTGCCCAACGTTAGTCTTCAACCACACACAAAAACATGTGCTGAAACACTACAGAAAGCCATTCTATTCATTATAATATATTTCATGCTGCTGAAAATGTGTGCACTAACACACTGTTTGAAAGCTAAAAAGTCTTTATTCTGATTTCCAGGTATCCTTATCTCATAAATTTTAGTTTTTATGCATCTATAAACTGTAATAAATTGTCACTGATGAAACTAAACGAGCTGTGGAATATCATCTATATATTTTGTAATTTGGCTAAGTAAAATACCTAATTTGAAACATTTGAGAAAGCACTTAGTGACTGAAAAACTCAGAGACAAGGAGAATTAATATCATGGTAAATTACAAGTACTGTAAGTCAAAGCAGCTTTATGTAAATATTACCTTTCATAACGATTGCCGTCCTAATGGACTTGACACGCTACTGCTCAGGTAAGAACAAAATAATCACTTCTTTATGGATAAAATACAAACCTTTAACTCCGTACTTGATTGTCTTTCTCTTCCTTTGGCTTTTCGAATAAATAAATCAATTCGGGGAGCAAAGTGTTTGCACAGGCAATTAATTTGGCCTTATGAAAATGAATTAGTCCAAGACTGCTCTTCTTTCACCATAAAGATGTACCTGTATAACCTGAATAAACTTTAATTCCTTTCTTGAAATATTGGTCCAGGCTCCAGACTAATAAAACGGACTAGAAACAAAATTGTTGTCTAAGACGGTTACTTATTTTGTCACGTATGCCAGCATTTCTAGAAACACCTGTGACATGGGTCCACGTGTGAAGAGATTAAGTTCATTCAGAGAAATGTCACATCCCTTCACATATGACATATGTTTAATGTTCACAGTGTGCTCTTGTTACATATATTACTGTACGTATGTGATGTGTTTAGATGTGTGAAAGTTCTAGCAATCTGAGACTCGCTTGGGTTATACAGCCTTAACATACCAGCGCAGATGCTGTAGCTGAAGGTTTTGTTCTTACCTGTGGTTGTTTTTCTACTTCTCTGTCACATGGGTATAACAGAGAATCACTCACCTGTACTAAGATATGTTTATTAGTTCAATCTGTTCGAAGAGTTTTATTGAGAGCAACACAGTGTGTGGTGAAGATTCCTATTGTGAAGGATGAAGGAAGTTGTGTGAGAGTTTCATTGTTTTCCTGATGCCACTGCCACACTGTAGCAATGTGCTACTATTTATTTTTGTTTATTATATATCTGTCTATATATCAATAGAGCGATAGAGCGATAGATCGACAGACAGACAGACAGACAGACAGACAGACAGACAGACAGACAGAC
>NC_056516.1:19527354-19535830 GCF_014905685.2 Nematolebias whitei
ATATATATATATATATATATATATATATATATATATATATATATAAACATATAACATATAACAGAAAAAGCCTTGCATACAACATAACTTCTATTTTGGCTCATGTTGGCAGCATTATGTTAGTTTTCCCAGTGTAAGTCTACAAATAAACCTCAGCTACAGCTGGTATTGGTTCCATACAAACACAATAAGGAACATCTGTGCAGTGCACCAAGAACATTTCTGAACAAATAATCAACATCAAATTTGGGCAGAGGCAGGTTTCTCCCGCATCAGTACAGTTTGCACTGTGTAGGATGAGATTGTGTAAAGACATTACTGGGTTACAGCTGCTGTATGTTAAATTTGTCATGAAGACATATGTATGTTTCAAAGCTGATACGTTCATGACACAAAATGTGTTAACAAATAAAGTTGTGATAAACTGGCTTTGCTAAAGATTATAATGCATTTGCTACTGTATCAAATGCATAAAGAAGCAATGCTATTCTTCTTTAGTCATTCATTCATTCTGTTTCACAGCCCATAACCATAATGGCACATTTTATACAATATGTATTACAAAGTAGAAATAAAAACCTTAAACTTCCATTAGTTGTATTGGTTTCTGTCTCATCTGCTGCCCTCCATTATGGCAGTAGTGAGCTCTGTTTGATAGTGACTGAGAGGCATCTGAAGCATAAACTCCAAGTATTTTGAAAACAGCATGTTTAAATGGTAGGAATGACAAAAACATAAGATGGTTAAATGATTAGCTCAACATAATTTGGGCAGCTACAAAACAGAGCACTCACTGGTCAGTAATCAAAGTTCTCTGGTGTTTAAATTAACCATCAGTTATATAAGCTTACAATGTAGCTCTCATCGATTGTTGGTTGATTAAACTTAATGAAGGGATAAAAGCTAGACGCCTCTCTGGGGGTTCTGCCAAAAATTGACCATCAGAGAGTAGGTGTGTGTGTGTGTGAGTGTGTATGTGAGGAGTGGGGTGACCTGTGGTGACCTCCCTCTTGTGATATAATGAAAAGCTGTCTCTTCTTAAGAAGAAACTCTGTGACCTCAATATCCTTCAGACTTTAATACAGGAAACAACTGGCCTTCCTGGCTGAGGATGTTTCTGATTCATACTTTTCTCCTCACCAATTTTTCCGCGCAAATACACACATATGTAATCACAAAGAACATTATGCTATCCGCTTGATCTATCAACTTCCCACAGGCTTATTTTACCTCTCTCATCTCAATCATGCAGCTAATGTACTTCCTTTTCCTTGCTCGATTTCACTGACTTGATGATGCTGGAGGAACACTGGTAACCTGCTGTAGGAGCAAATGCAACGTGAGCCACATTTTATTACTAATCACCACAAAAAGGGGGGCTTTACTGTGATTTCCATTGTGACTTTTCAGAATGCAGAGAAACGAATGCAGGAAAAGAAGTGGGGGCTTAGTGAGTTAATGGCTCTCTGTCTGTCATCTTTGATGAGTGATGCTACACTTGGAAATGGTAAAACTGAAGGAAAAAAAAAGATTTTTGCTCGCAGCCTTGATGGTTTGGATGAATGCACTTCAGTGCCTACACAAACCTGCCCACTGATCCGGCTCATTATTCTTCTGTCTCAGGAGAAAACAGATTTAAAGAGGCAAAGAGGGGAGAATAAGAAAATTGAAAGTAAAGGATGGAGAAGAAGATAACACTTGGCAGGGGAGGCTGTTGGGTCAGCCAGCCAATGACATGGGGCTGAAACAACAAGGAAATAGGCTCAGCGCGGAGAAGCTCATGTTCCATATTTTCTACCTACTGGCTGCCCACTTGGTGGTCTTCTCTTCTTGTTGCCCTCCCTGGAGATGACAAGAAAGGCAAAAAAAAAAAAAAAAAAAAGAAGAAGATGGGAATAAAATGTGTGGAAAATGGTGTGGAAAGAAGAATGGAAGAATTTGGAGCAGTGGCATACATCTCTGAGGAAATGGTATTACTCTAGAGGAGGCATCCCTTTTACTTTATTTGATGACACGGAGAAGAAGCAGGGTATGAGTTGGAGAAACTGTGAAAGAAGCAGTGATGTGGAGGATGGAGTAGGTCAAAGGGAAAATGGAGAAAAAATGGAGAGGGCAAAGGATTGGGCCAAATGGCAGGGACTCATTTCTCTTTCTCAAAAACACACGCATACAAGTTTGTCTTTCTATATTTCCAGGGACGTTGCATTGACTTCCATTTATTTCTATAGCCTAACCCTGATCCTAACCCTAAAACTATCCAATCCTCAATTCACACCTTAGTCGTATACCTAACCCCTAACCCATCAACTACACTTTTTCTTATGGGGCCCGGGCTTTGGGCCCCATAAATGGTAAATGTTAATGGGACTTCACTTATATAGCACCTTTCTATCTGATCAAGACACTCAAAGCGCTTTACACTACAATCTGTGCCCTCATTTACTCATTCATACAGCACTCTACTATGTCTGTACAAAGCTTAATTAGTGCTTTAGATCACATTCATACACTGATGGGACACAGGAGGCAATGAGGGGTTCAGTGTCTTGCCCAGGGACACGTCAGCATGTGACTGTTGATGGATGTGAACCCCTAACTTTCACATTGGAAGACAACAGCTCTAACCACTCAGCCACAGCTGCCCATAAGGAGCAGTTGGTCCTTACAATGTATTGTGTTGGAAAAATGGACCTTACAATGCAACAAATACAAACACACACACATTCACACAGAGGGACTCCTGCAAAGACATTATCACCCGCCTTTCAGCAGTAGGTTATACAAATACTTTTGAGAAACTCATCATAGTGAGCGATACAGGTAGCTTATGATAGTGTTCGACGTCAGCTGAAATGACCAATTTAGGCTGTTCTTTAGCTGAGGAAGCTATTTCTGGTCTCTGAAGTCCTCAAGGCAAAGGGCATGGCCTCATTTATGGCTAATGCCCCTACACACAGAAACAATACAGACAGAGCTCAGGTAAAAAAAAAACAACAAAAAAACAACAACAAAACAAACAAAAAAAAAACATTTTATAAGGCCTTCTTTTTAACCAACAAAAGTAAAACTCCTGCCTCTCTGGTGAGGTAAAATGTGTCACTGCTGAGGAATACAACAGCGGTGCATCCTGGTGAGATGACGTGCGTCAGATTTTTGCCAAGGTGTCTTCATCTAAACGTCGCCGTTAGACAGAAAGCTGTGGGTGAACAAGAGCAAGCACAGAAACACCTGAGGCTGCTGAAGAATCTGTCAGTAACAGCTCCTGCTCAAAAACAATTTTATATTGTGATAAAAGCAAGCTATGAAAACAGAAAACAGTTTTGTCTATTTTTAGCAATGAATATTATCACGTTTTTTTTGCAGTGAATCATAATTACTGCATGCACCAAATGTGATTTAACTGTCTCTTAGAATACAATAAAATAGACCTTAAATAATTGATCACTTGCATTTGTCACTTTTTTTTCTTTTATTGCCACGCTACAGTGGAAATCTATCAATACACTGGTAGTGGTTGGCAACACAACATCAAACATAACTTTATTCCCTGAGTCAGATGTTTGGGTAACAGTCTGTTTAACATGTTCTACCAGTCTGTGGGTAGCTCAGCGCTCTCTACGGTCCCTAGCTGTAAAAAAATATCAAGGCAGGGACTGCAGGAGAATTTAATAATCCTGGTGGGAAAGAAAATGTTGGCTGCCTTGTCGGGGCTGGACACCCTGGAGGCAGGAGCAGAAGGGGAAGATGAGAACTAAAAGTGAGCTCCATCTAGGGCAACATGTTGCGCTGTGAGGAGGTGGGAGACCGAGAACACCCTCAAGGTGTTACACTGAGTGCTTCAGGCTCTTCTTTGTGTCACAGACATTACACCGTTGCATGCTCCATGTTAAAAATGGCCCCAGTTTTATTCTACCAGAAGGGGATTGACTGCTGAACTGCAACAGAGCTGTTTTATCACGGAGTTAAAATTTGCCCAAGATGATAAATATCTGCTTGTGATTCATCACTGGTGACATGTAGCCTGTATATTTATTGTCTCTAGACATGCTATTTGTTTTATTTAAAAAAAAAAGTTGGTGCCATTAATATAATAACTAATGAATAAAGAGTTATTTTAATGAAAAACACATTTTCACATGATTCAAATGCTTGAACATGTGCTGAAACTAGTATTCTTCTATTGTTCGAAGGAGGTCATTACGTGTCATTATAGTATTTCTATTAATTGGTTTTGAGACACTTACATAATTATCACACTAGCCATATTCATTTGAAAGAAAAATTCCAAGCTAGTACATTATTATGACTTAATGTACTTGTCAATTAGAAAATAAGCATGGTTTTATTTTATTTTTTACCTGCCATATAGAACAAGTCAAAGCTATTTAATTTGTAAATATAATTTTGCACCACATTTTCCAGGGTCAACAGTCTGAAAGCTTTTCTTAGGTAGATATGGTATTTGCATATCATTTTAAATAAATGTGTTTTCAATATCCTCAGTTTATTTTTATTATAATTTTTTTTTTACTAAGGTTACTTTCAATCAAATGTCTGCAGAACTTTAAGCCAAGTGGAAGTTGATAATCTTACCATTTGCAATTGAAGTAGGTCCTTGTAACATAAGTGGTTACTGTTAATGCCACACACAGTAAGTGTTTTAATTAAACCGGGAGTTGCATAGAAAACTAAAGTTTTAAAGTACTGTAACTAAATTACTGTAATGTAAGAAGATTTTCAGGTTATTTTACAGAAGATCCTTTATGAAAATTTGTAGTTGCATGGCAAGTAAATGAGCTGGCAATGTAATTTTTTGATCTAGGATTTTGCATCAAACACGGTGTAAAGAGCACAATTTAGTACAGATCTTTATGAGAAAATGCAACTTTAATATAACAACAAAAATAGTTGAATTTAAATTAACTTCCTGCTTTGAGGAGAAAAAGTAAGTCAACCTTATCAAAATACTGTAATAATTACATGAGATTTATGAAAGTGGAAGACATTTTCAACAAGCATCAAGGTTGTCATGATTTGAGTCTTTGTTTGTGTTTGATTTAATATATAACTAAATTTGTTTGACATGTTTTGGTGTGCAACACGGTGGCGCAACTGGTAGAGCTGCTGCCTCTCAGCGAACAGGTCCCTGGTTCAAACCCCGGTCCAGGGGCCTTTCTGGGTGGAGTTTGCATGTTCTCTCTGTGCATGCGTGGGTTTTCTCCGGGTACTCCGGTTTCCTCCCACAGACCAAAAACATGCATGTTAGGCTGATTGGTAACTCTAAAATTGTCCCTAGGTGTGAGTGAGAGAGTGAATGGTTGTTTGTCTCGTTTGTCTCTATGTGGCCCTGTGATGGACTTGCGACCCGTCCAGGGTGTACCCCGCCCCTCGCACAGTGATTGCTGGACATGGGCACCAGCGACCCCCGTGACCCAAAATGGAATAAACGGGTAAAGATAATGGATGGATGGATGGATGTTTTGGTGTGGGTTTAAATAGTTGTACTTATTCCGTTGCGTTCTTGTAATTAACACCAGCATACTGTATGTCTTCAGCTGTCCCTGCTTCCAGCTCTTAATATGCCACCTGTCTCACAGTAGTAATCAGCAAACCAATTATCATTCCCTCCTGTACATATGCTCATGTCTTTTCTCGGTCCTTTGTCGAGGCATAAGCATATCAAAGATTGGGTTGCCACATCAAAGTCCAAGATGGCCACCACCATATGTATAAATGGCTGTACATACATAGTACATGCATCCCAATTATTTGAGAAAGATATACTCTCTATAGTTTTCATATTACATGAAAGTATAGTTTCCTCAAAATGATTGGGGTGGCCAAATATTAAATCTATGGTGGCCAAGGCAACCACTGGAATCCTTGGCTCCACCGTTGCATCCCATGGTGGATAAAATTGCTCCCTTTGCTTGCCAGGATCCGTCACTCTGACATGTCTTTGAGTCTGCAGGCAATCCTAAAAAAACATATATTCTTTGGTACCGTGTAACTCCTATTCACTTGAATAATTTGTACCAAAAGCATTGCAAATCAGGTCTCTCTTGTAAATGAGTCTCTGAGGCTCATTGGGACTAACCTGTATAAATAAAGGTTGAATGAATGAAAAAGATCTGTTCAAGTCTAGTCAATTGAAGGTTTTTGAAATCCATCTGCTAGCCTTACTGGGGTCCATCCATCTTTTTCTTGGCAGAGCTTTATTAATCAGTAACTTTATGCATCTTGCAAATGCATCAGAATGCAATTTTATAATATTTTTAAATAGTTTTATTTGAATTACATAAGCATTTTCCCCATATTATTTACAGTATATCATTTGTTCTCAAACTGGGGTCCCTGGACACCCGGGGGTCCGTGAGCCGGTGCTTCGAGGCCGCAAAAAAAAGCCTATATTTTTTGCAAGCACGTAAATGTTTAACAACCTATTAAAATACACCAAAATGGAGGAAATCACATCTACTTTATTAAACAATTTTCATGGGGTTGACCCCAACACCCCCCACCTCACCCCCGCCCACCAGCCCGTCTACTATTTGCGTTCCAGCATTGATCGGTTTAGAAATTAAGCCCTGTTACTTGGTATGACTACTGCTGTTATGAAGAATAATTTGAAGAGGTGACAATACAATGATCATGTTCAACACGTAAAGCTTTAAAGTAGTTTTTGATACTGTTAATTTAAACTTCCAAAAATTACAGTTTTGAGAAAATTAACACGTTTGTTAATTAATTGTGTCTTGAATGAAAAAAATATCCCATGTTTAAAAGTATTAAAAAAATGTATTAACACTATTACAGAACATGTCTTAAGCATTTATGTTACGCAAATATTTCAATTGCATTAAAAAGACAAATTGAAGAAAATTATTTAATAAACATGAGGGTTATGAGGGGGTCCCTGAAACTTTGTCTCCCCTCTGAGGGGCCCCTGAACCCAAAAAGTTTGAGAGCTCCTGATATATATAATATTTCTTGGAGCTTTTGTAACTCTCAGAGAAAGTTTGGATATGCAAGTAATGTATAAAACAGGCAAGACAAATCTGAAGCCTGTCTGCAGCAACTTTACTTTGCATGTCATACATTATTTTACTCAAACATGCAATGTGGTGTCACTGTATGAGTTTGGTAACTTTGAATAAGTAAATGAGAATTTTATGAAAACCACATACTATTTTGGTCAATTTAAGATTTGCTGGTATTTGTTGTAAATACTAAGGTTTAGTATGTATACACTGTTGTACACATGCATATATTGTGTATTATTGTTTTCTGATGAAATTATAGCTTCACTCTTCAAAAAAGTAACATATGAATTGTGTCTATAAATATGTTGGGTCTGTTTGTTATGCATGAGTCATGATGACAGGGTTGTTCGTGAGGCAGGCACCCTGGCAATATGACAGAATGAGGTCGCCCCACTACTGAATGACACGGTCACCATGTCAGCCTATGTGTTTTTACACAAACGCACACACATGCGCACACATTTACAAATACACACACCTCACTGTCTCCTTAAATATGTCAGCAAGGATAATGGTGGATGTTTTTGGCTGTGAAACACTGGCCCTTGCTCAAAACACACACAAATTCAAAAGAGTACACGTGAATGTGCACACAAATAGGTAATCAGATTATGCATGAATCTTTGTCACAGTGAGAAAAGTCTTCATGGGTGTTTTTGCTTCTTAACAACTGATAAAATGTTTTCAATGCCAAAAAAGGGTCTAGTTTTAAATAAAGTCAAAGCCAGAAATATAGTTACAGTAGAATTTGTCTCAGTGTAGCTTGTGTTGCATTATAGGTTAAAAATAATGATGATCATAATGGTGAACTGATTAGTCGGACCACTTTGCTGAAGACATTCATGCTGTGCCACTTTTATTTACCTCCCTCATTTCCTTTCCAGTTGGTAGTTCTCTGTCATTATTTGAACAAATTTGTAAACAATGCTCATAAAACTTAATATATTTGTACCAGTTGTCTTAAATAAAAACTTGGTATATCTTCACATCGTGTTCAGCGTGGCCTATAATAAAGGGACCTTGACAACATGATCAAAAAGTGTCAGACCTAAAACTACAATAATTCAAACAAGTGTGTCCTAAAGCACTTGGAAGAAAACTTGGGAAAAAAAAAAAGATCTAGCTCTTTTATGGCAAGTTTTTATTTATTTTTTTATTTTTAGTTTAGGAATATCAAGAAAGTCACTTTTAAGGCACAGATTGCTGTTTTTGTTTATACTAGATTTGCTTTAGATTTGCGTGTCATACCGCTTAGGGATAAAAGTTAATTGAGGTTTATTAACAGGTGAAATTTTAAATTTCAAATACATTTTGTTTATTTTATTTATTTTTTTATGTCTGGAGGACTTTGTTTTTTTTTCCTCTTGTTTCTCTGTTTTCTCCTCAGGTGCAGAATGCAGGCTGGTGCCAATTTGGAGATTTGAATGCTGATT
>NC_056516.1:19536230-19543375 GCF_014905685.2 Nematolebias whitei
GGATGGATGATGGGTGGATGGATGGATGGATAGATGGAATGGTTGAGACAAGATATACATATATATATATATATATATATATATATGTATAAACAAATCAGACTGATATGATTTTGGCATGTCCGGAAGATGAACAGTGAATATATTGGTAGAAAGATGTTGAAAATGCAGCTGCCAGGAAAAAGATAGAGGAAGGAGATGTACAGATTCAGTTAGAGAGGACATGGAGGTAGTGGAGAGATGACAGAGTGAGATGGAGGAGGATAACTTGCTGTGGAGACCCTTGCAGAGGGAAAAGTCAAGAGAAGTGTAGGGCATCAAACGTCTAGGTGGATCAATATTCATTGTGAAGGACAGGTCGTACTCACACTGAGACGGTTAAACTGTATTTATCTTATTTACCCATTTTTCATTTTCTCTTAAATAGAGAAAACCAATGATTGTCTGGGCTGTTTTAACATAGCAAAGGTCTGTTTAAATTTTGGTCAGGTATTTCTGTGTGACATATCACAGATTTTGTGCTCTCTTTGCATGCATTGGTTTTCTCCAGCTACTCCAGTTTCCTCTCGCAGCCTAAAAATGTCTTTTTGGTGACTTAGAGACTTTAAATTGGACCATTCAAGTGGGCATGATTAAGAATCTTTTAGTCATTTTTGGCCTTATAATGGATTGGAAAATCGATTTTTCAGGGTGTTTTGCCCCTCTTACACTGACTGCTGGGATAAACTCCAGAAATACTTTCTGTTTTGGGTTGTATTTATTTATTTTATTATTTATTTTTGTGTTTTTGTAAACAAGCATGCATTAGTGCAAATGGCAAAGCATAAAGTTCTATTTGGATCCCTCATCATCCTTCTTAGCCTGTGTAGCCCTGCAGCTCTGCAAAATGGAGTAGCACCCTGATTATTTTTACTTGTCCTGCCCCTCTGCACACTGTCAGAGTAATGCATTGACGATATCTTCTGCAGATACCTCTCTGCATGTGAACTTGGCCGTACGCAGAGTACAAAAGGATAACAGTACAGACTCTAGTAGTTGTAGAGGGCTGAGTAGAGGTGGAGGACAAAAAGTAAATGAAAAGAATAAGGGATTGGGTCATCTAAACAGATGATAAGGGGGACAAAAAATCCACTTATTTAATACAATTTACCTGCCCTTGACTTTGGGCTAGAATTATATTAAAATATGTCTATATTACTAACTGGTAATGTGGAACATAAATAAAAGGAATCTTCATGTACTGATTTTTAAACAACTTTTACATATCGATAAGAAATCCAATAGATATGATCTCACTAGGCTGTTGAAGTTGAGACAATCTCAAGATGCAAATTTGCACCCCCCCAAAAAAACAAAAACAAACTAATTTTCACTTCCAGTCACATTGTATTTTGAGTGTCTGCAACCACTATTTGAAGAGTTCAGTGTTTGGTGGGAAAATATATCAATTATCAGATGCATGCACATCTGTTTTCTAGGCTGTGAAGATTGCTTATTTTTTTTTGCCAATCATTTGTACATCATATCCTGCCTTAGTCAATTTGCATCTACCTTGACAGGTGTTATACTAGATCTGTAATGTTCTAGAATTACACTGGCTTTAGAATTTGATGCAAAGCAACTGGACTTTTATCGAGGACCAGACTGACAAAGACCCTCAGGAGAGAGGGAGGGAGGAGAGTTAGAACGGTTTGTATGTCAACTGAGCTTGCATAAACAAAGTATCTCAGGGGCCATTCACATGGGAACAGTGCTTTGTGAATACAGTTTTTTATTTATTTTTGTTTTTCTCATTTTAGCTTTGTATCAACACAGAAACAGAATTTCAAGTGGTCCAAAACAATAAGTTTTGAAAATGGGTTTCAGAGTGAAAAAAGCTTAAAATTGCCATCCATGCATTTTTGTATGGACAGCCAAAATACAACCTTTTGAAAGTGATAATGTCAGCTGCAGCTCCAATCTAACCTAGAAGGTGCCCTCATCCTTTTCCCTTGTTTCTTGTTCATGCGTTTTGTACCATAGTTACTACAGCATTTGTTTTGTCCATGCGGATAAACTCATTTCTGCAAAAGGTACTTGCAGAGAGAACAAAAAAGTTTGATTTGGTTTAAAAAAAAAATAAAAAAAAGAAAGAAAAACGTTTCTATTTGGCCAAGGCCTTGCACAATTTAAAGCTTGCAACACAGCACTTTTCAGTTTGGATTGAGAACATTTGTTGGATAAAGAAATCATCTTACACAAACAAGAAAAAAAGTCAGTTTACTGAGTTTTGAAATATCAAGCTTCCCCATGACGACAGGATGACTGAAAATTTACGTGAACAATCTGATATTAAAAAAAAAAAAAAAAAAAAAAACAGTACAAGAGCTTTTAATAAGGCTTCTACAGTAAAACCTATTAGGCATCAATATTAGCCAGTAAAAATAAAGTGTGTTCCCAAGTCAAACTAAACCTTGGTTTTGTTATGGAGAATACAAAGCATTAAAAAAAAAATCTCCTGGAACTATATTTCATATGAAAGTACTAATTATTCTCCTGTAATCGTCCTTACTTGTTGTTTTATGCCAAGACAAGAACCGTTAGAACAAAGTTATTGAAGCACTAATTAGCCTCTTTGGGTTCATGTTATTGTTTTTAAAACACTGAACTGACATTAAAAATCATGTAAAATATAATATAAGCAAAATGCATTGGTTAGTGTATCAAAGGAAGTGGTAATATTTTAACAAGGTTAAGTCAGGTCATCTGGACGGATTCTTCTTATTCGTTGATCATGACCTGACTTAACCTTGGTAGATTGATCTACCTGGATTATTGAGCATGCATTAGGGCAAGTGGTAACATTGTTTCAAAATAAATAGTATTTACATTATTGGAAATGTTATCTTTAGCGTTTTGAGTTAACATTTTGTCACACAGGGACAGAAGCACACAAGGCCTAATCTTGACCCTCTGCTGCCTGAGGATAAGACCTCCACACTTCTCAGATGTTTTAGATAATTGAACAAATTATAAATGCCTTTGTGTCATGTTCTTGGATAATTGTGGCTCCAAGCATTGCCTCTGAATCTATTATTAATTTCGAAGGCTTTTTTTTTCAGTTCTGTTTTGCTGTGCAGACATTGTTTGTCAACAGTCAAACGTCATTCCAGCTACATGTCAGCCACTGATGCACAGAGTACAAATACAATCAGTAACAGAGGATGGGGAGAGGGTTAGTGTGTTACATGTCTTTGTCAAATAATTGATTAGCTGTGATAGTTGATGTGCAAATGATTGCTGAATATATATATATATATATATATATATATATATATATATATATATATATATAACTTATTTAGTTTGCAAGACTTTGTCAGCCTCAGATATAAAATGTGTTTGTCAAATGTTCATTCTGGGTCAATAACCACAGAAATACAAACTAATAAGAGGGGAAAAAAATAAATAAATAAACTCTTGTTAATATTTACCTCTGAACACATTTTAAAAGAAAATGTCAAGTGCTCGCAGTCAACTTGGTCTAAAATCAAAGCAGTCATCCTAATCCTAAAATTTGCCTAATGTGTACACTATTTTGTAAACCTTTACACAGCTGAACAAGTTGCATTATGTTGTTGGTTAGTCTATGGTTTTTTACAAATGCATGCAAGCTCCACCCAGAAAGACCCCAGAGTGGGAGACCAGCTCTGACCTTCTCATTTGGAGGCAACAGCTCTAATTACTGTGCTGCCATCTACAGAACTCTTTCCATCCATCCATCCATCCATCAATCCATCCATCCATCCATTATCACCCACTTCTTGCTTTACGGGTCACTGTAGTCACTGGTGCTCATGTCCATCTATCACTGTGCGAGTGGCAGGGGACACCTCGGGTCTCCAGTCCATCACAGAGCCACATACAGACAAACAGCCATTCTTTCTCTCACTCACACTTAGGGACAATTTAGAGTTACCAATCAGTCTAACATGCATGTTTTTGGTCTGTGGGAGGAAAGAAGAGTACCTGGAGAAAACCCACGCATGCACGGAGAGAACATGCAAACTCCACCCAGAAAGGCCCCTGGACCGGGGTTTGAACCAGGGTGACCTGCTCACTGAGAAGTGGCAGCTCTAACAACTCTGCCACCATGCTGCCCTTAAATTGAAACAAATAAAATCAGATAGGCAGTTACAATTACTGCTTTCATGTACTGAAAATGTATTTGAAAGGGAAAAAAAGGTTTTCTATTTAAAAATTCCCCTCACACACACACACACCCACACATACACTAAGCCTTCATACAGTCTTTACAACTTGTAAAAACTGACAGTGCAAAATATTTTGTACCTATCTAGAAAATAAAATAGATTTCTAGTCTGCCCTAAGCTTCTACTCAGCCCAAACTGATTGATTTTTAATTAAAGTACATCTAATATGTCATTTTATTTATTTGTTTATTTAATGTTCTTACGATTCCATCCATCCATCCATTATCTTTACCCGTTTATTCCATTTTGGGTCACGGGGGTTGCTGGTGCCCATGTCCAGCAATCACTGTGCGAGGGGTACACCCTGGACGGGTCACAAGTCCATCACAGGGTCACACAGAGACAAACGACACAAACAACCATTCACTCTCTCACTCACACCTAGGGACAATTTAGAGTTACCAATCAGCCTAACATGAATGTTTTTGGTGTGTGGGAGGAAACCGGAGTACCCGGAGAAAACCCACGCATGCACGGAGAGAACATGCAAACTCCACCCAGAAAGGCTCCTGGACCGGGGTTTGAACCAAGGACCTTCTCATTGAGAGGCAGCAGCTCTACCAGTTGTGCCACCGTGCTGCTCTTACGATTCCTTTACAGATAAAAAAAAAACCCAACAACATAAAACATGCATATCCCTTGTGGAAATCACATGTGAAAACACATTAAACTAGCGTGACATTTTGCTAAATAACATAAAAAAAACAGGGTTCTGTTTGAAACACTTCACACTGTATTAGGCTTTAACACTGTACAAAATACTGTTACATAAAACCATAATGAGTGCCATTAAAAATGTTCTGTGGATAAGAACGTTTATTGAACTTTAAAAATTCATATGGAATCAAAGGGGCACCTCGTAGGTACTACATTATTTAAAGTGTGCCGGTGGCTGAGTGGAAGTCCAATAAGTAGAGAACAAAATTGTGACGTGTCACCTAACCAAGACATCTACTATATCATTAGATAAAATGGCTATATTTGATGACTGCTAAGAGAAAAAGTCAAGATGTTTTATGTTGTATGTGTGTGTGTGTGTGTGTGTGTTGACTGTCTTTTAATGTCACAATGTTCACTGTTTGTTTCTTCTTGTGATTTTTTTTTTCTTTATTGTTGGGTTTACCGATGCCTTAGCCTTTTATATAATTAGTATACAGCCCTTTGGTTATGAGCCGTTCTTTTAATTGCCTTTATAGATAGACTTGACATTGGTAAAATGAACTTAGAATGATTTGTCATTGCTGTATACTGTATTATAATTTCCATTCTATAAGATAAATCTATAAAACATAATTCCTCTAGCATGGTCAGGGTGAATGAATGACCCATTAAAAATTGTTGTAAAAAAGGGGAAAGCAGGTGGAAATATGTTTTGTCAGTTTGTCTGTCTGTTTGCAAATTATGTTAGACCACTGGATGTATTTTATTGCAATTTACAGCAAAAAATCAAATATATTTCTACAATTTTGGGAACTAACCAGTGGTGGGATGTAACTAAGTGCAAATACTTTGTTACAGTACTTAAGTACATTTTTCATGTATCTGTACTTTACTTAAGTAGAGTTAAATGTGGGTACTTTATACTTTTACTCCACTACATTTTACATCAAGTATCTGTACTTTCTACTACACTACATTTCTATAATGCGTTGCATTACAAGTTACATTCATGTTGCGGCTTTTTGATTTGTTCGTTATTTTGAAAGTAACCGATGGTGAGAGGGGAGCTGGTCCAGAGAATCACTGCAGAGTGGGCAGGTAACGTTAGACCCGCCTTAAAGAAGAGCTGGGTCAATGACATATATTCTAATATATATGTCACTGAGCTGGGTGCACCTGCAGCACCGCTAACACACCCAAAATGTATTCCACCGCAAGAGAGTCAGCCAGAAGATATGCTCCACCCATGGCCTTATTGAAAGACTGCTCAGTACAACAGGACAGATTCTTTCTCCCAAAAGAGCCAGATTGAACTAAAAAATCTTTGAAAACCAACTTCTTCTGAACTTGAACAAGAAATTCTTGCTGCAATATTAAAATGTGCCAGTTCATGGGATGTTAGGAGACAAGAGATGTCTCCAAATATCTCGACTCTCAGGTCCAAGTTTTAAAAATGGTGTCAGGAAGTTAAAATGTTGTTCAATATTGACCCATTACAAGGTTGAATAGACAGTATTTTAACTGAAGTTGGTGACAAACTGGAGTTGAAACATCAATTGAAATGATCAGTGCCTGTTCCTTTGTCAGTTGTGTCTAATGCTCCTTTTGTTCATCAGACAACTTTTACTAAAATGTGTTACTGCAGTTAAAATGACACATGGGTTTTGCTTTGTGTTAAATAGAAGGTTTCAAAGGTAAAGTCTTTCCTCTTTCTTATTTTGATTGTCATTTAACTCTGCATTTCATCCCTGAAATTCTGATGCACAGAATCACAAGTCCAAGTGTGAACTGTGTCACAGAGTAAACACAATAAAAACATGTATTATCTGCAGCATTGTTCATTAAAATGGCTCAACACTATTAATGTATTACAGAAAATACACATATGGTAGGCAGACTTAAATATATGGAGACCATTGCATTAGGTAATACATTCAGCAAGTACTTTTACTATTAATACTTTAAGTATTTTAAAAGCAAGTACTTATTTACTTTTACTTAAGTAAAAATGTTAATGTGGTACTTCTACTTTTACTAGAGTACAATTTGGTCTGTTTATTTGTACTTTTACTTAAGTACAGTGTTTGAGTACTTTCTCCACCACTGGAACTAACTCATATCAAGAAGCTGAGTCAAGTTTACAGGTATTGAGCTACTTTTTTGTATAATGATAATAATATATATCAAGAAGCTGAGTCAAGTTTACAGGTATTGAGCTACTTTTTTGTATAA
>NC_056516.1:19543385-19550240 GCF_014905685.2 Nematolebias whitei
AAGAAGCTGAGTCAAGTTTACAGGTATTGAGCTACTTTTTTGTATAACTGAGTGTTATTCACAATACATACTGTAGTTTGGTTATAATTACTCTGAAAGATGATGTCTTAGTTTCTGTAGGTGGGTCCATATAGAGAGGAAGATTGAATATTCATGGTGTGTGGATAGACAGGCAGGTGGTAATATATTTCTAGAAGACATGATCCAATCTGGAGACTCAGGGGGTACTCAAGTGAGTACATGACTTGTTTCACGAAAGAGCAGATGTTTGAAGTACATAAAGTAAAAAACTAGTAGCTATTCAGTTTTCTGAAACACACAGAAGGGATGCCATCATACCAGTTTGTACGTAATGCTTCAGCATCAGAAGGAACACTGCAACAGCCTTAAGTAGTCCAGGAGTTCGTTATCCAAATTGGTCTCAGTTGTAGCTCGTCTGACACAGAATGAACTGCAGATGGTAAAACTACTGGAATCCCACAAGTACTCTCCTGACACTGAGGTCACCTTTCATAAACAGCTTGAACTGGTTTCTTTAAAGTTATTTTTGACCTGAATAATGTCTGATGTTTTCACACATTCACTGTCATGGACACGCAATCACTTATAGTCTGACAAAAGCTCACACATCACTTTTAGGCTTTTAAGAAAGAAAAAAAAAAAAAACATGTTCATAAATGAAGTTTGTTTTATTTGATTAAAACATGTTTAAAACATGAACTATGTTGATTATAATTTGCAGTTATTATTAATATAAAATATTGGGAAATGTGTTTTACCATTTTTCCTTCAGACTTCTTCAGTCTGCAGAGGTATTTTTGATAAAGGATGACACGTTTCAACAAATAAAAAAATGTCCAGAGAGACTGATTCAACTTTGTTAGGTCGTTTGTTTCTATTTTGAATATATATTTTGTATTAAAACTTGAAATGCACATTTGGTCTCTTCATTTGGATAATTATTCATTTGTTATGGCATAAAGTTCTTCTCATTAATGAACAGATTATACTTCAGTGGTTGTACTCTGATTATTAAAGGCTAAATGCATTGATGAAGCTGTTACTTGTCAGTAAACTGACCTGCTGGTGCCCTGCTTTAATGAGTACAAAACAAGTACATAAGTGTAGTAAAGTGAGGGAGGAATAAGTGTCACCCCTTAAAATACCTTTACTCATACTACAATATGCTAGAGCTGTCATTTCTAACCCGAACCCGAAGTCTGGCCCAGCCCATCCCTGCCCCGCCCAGCCCCACCCAGCCCCGCCTGACGTGGATTCGGACCAGACCGGGCCATAATAATGTGCTTAATGTGTGGGCCAGGTAGGTGTCGGGCTTTTTATTGTATCAGGGACGCGTGTGGCCGATGATCCAATATATGCAAACATGGCTTGCAATACTACACCTTCTGCACGTGGCCATTTGACCGCATGCTGACCGGCTGGTTGAAAGAGGTTAAAAGTTCATTTAAGCTTCAGATGGACTACTGCCAAGGATCCATCATCCCAAATGGACGTTCATTCAGCCGCTGCACTCAGCGGACACTCGCGGCCGAAGACCTAAACAGGTGAGATCACAAAATATCTGACATGTCAGAGCAGGGTCCAATGTAGGCAGAAGCAGGGGAAGCATTTAATGTGCTTTGATGGCTCCTCAGCTCCGATCGTCTGTCCCCTCAGCCGCGCGCATCTGCCAACTGTTAATAATAGTCGGTGGTATAATCAGTCAAAGCTTAATTAAAAATATGGGGGGTGGGGGGGGGGAGTTGGATTCCGACCAGAAGTTACTGTTAATTCGTCTGATTGAGTGGGATTCGGAGATGATGGCTGGGGCCGGGTCGGTTCAGATTATTTGGACCCGAGTACAACTGTACAATATACATCTAGAACTGATTACATTTTGGAGTCAGTTCTGTCACGATCTGGCGGAGAAGGTGTAGAACCCATGTGCAGGATGCCCGGCGACCCAGCGGGGAAGGGCTGGATCCACATACAGGATGACCAGATGGCTTGGGAGACTGAAAATGAGAATTAGTGTATCTGCACAAGCATAACAGAAATACTGACGGGTAAGGAAAAACTTACTTAAATCCAAGGGGACAAAAGGCGGACAAATCCAGGTCATGACACCATGAGAAGGCAATGCTCTGATAACAGTCGTGACAAGCACTAAGACTAAATATGTACTAGACATTAATGAGACAAAACAAAGGCATCTGCTGACTCTGGATAGGAATCAGGTGTGCTCATCATATACATCCCCCTCCAGGGATGGCACCTGACATCTCCAAGGCCGTGATTAATTTGAGCCGGATCCTGCCGGAACAAGATCCGGGACCTCTCTCATTTTGACAGAATCGGAGCTGCATTCACACACAGGCTGATTAATTGTTGTTGCTCTTTAAAATAGTCATTTCAATTCAACCTTTATTTATACAGATTGATAATCTCATTGAGCCTCATCATTTACAAGAGCGGCCTGTTTTTAATCAATTTAATCAAATGTTTAAATATGTTTAACAATCTGTTAAAATACATCAAAATGCAGGAAATGGCATCTCTTTTATTCCAAATTTTCTGGGGGAGGACCCACAGATCAGCGGTCTGGCCAGAGCAGCTACAACTCTGTCAATTCTTAATTTAAAATTCTAGATTGAACAGAAGAAATCATCATAATTGCTTCCCCTTCATGATTACTGAATGTTGAAACATTCAGGCAGTCAGAATGCACATTACTTTACAGCAGGTTTGTTTGTTGGTGGCCAAAAATTCTTGTTCTTACATCCCCCCAGTGAAGTCCCCCTCCTTTGAAACTTTGAACCCGTTGAGAACAGGGCTGAATCAGTTTGAAATTGAGTTTTGATGTATCATTTTAAAAGTAAAAATCAAAGCTGTGCTGACAGACGAGCAAACACCTAAGAACATGTTTTGGAGATTGAGCACAGAAAACACATTTTCTCAAGAGAATAAAAAAAAAAAAACCAGCAAAATACAACACTTTTCAATTTGCTTGTTCACTACTTCACCAGTTACAATCACACACCGCAGGTACTGATAACAGTAGCAACAGGAAAAGCTTTATAACTGTGCAAATAGTCCTTCCACAGGTGAAGTGTTAGATTCTTTAGACCTTAAAGCCCATCAATGCTTCATGTAAGAACTTCATTGTGTGTTGCACAAAATCCCTCAATCATCACTTTGGACCCACTCTGTGGATGCCATTAGAAGATGGATCCCTATTTTCAATTTCAAGCCTTGCTGTTTTTGTGGCATGTGTCCAAAGGGAAGTGTTTCTCATGCAAACAGCAGCTGTAATAGCAATTTTTCATCCACAATTCATTAAAAGACTCAAGCTGGCTTTCAACAGGTCTTCTTTTCCAACAAATCTGCATTGTGCAAGAATATTACTGCACACCAATGACACACTATAAAAAAAACAAAGCAATGACCATATAAGGATTTCCACATTTACCTCAAAGAACGGCAGGTGATCTGCACCGGTCTGTGCAGGTGTTGGTCTGCACTTTTTTCCTCCAATTTATGCAGCTCAGACTAACTTTGTTTTTGGTGTGTGGCTGCATATTAGGAATATGAAAGATTATTATCAAAAACTGGGTTGCTATTCAAAATCCAAGATGACCAGCACCATACACACACACGCATATACGCAACACACACACATATTATTTTCTTTTTTTTTTTTCTTCTTGCACCTGTTCCCTTCTTCAGGGATTGCCACACCGAACTAACTCGCAAGAAAACATGACAATTGTTTTTATGCCAGAGGCCCTTTAAGATGTACCACAGAGCACCAAGCTACCACGGCCCTCTCTGCAGTGCAGAGAGCTGCCATCTAGGGCCAGGGGTAGCCCTAGGAAAGCACTGTGGGCATTAGGGGCCTTTCTCAAGGGCCCATATATGAGGATACTATTGTTTCTAGCTTTTATATTTCTTCAAAATATAGCTTCCTCAAATGAATGAGTGACCTATTACCAATGCTGGTGTAGATATTTCTTAGAACATTCAATTTTAAACTAACAACAAAGAGTTGAATTTTAATTAACTTCCTGGTTTGAGGGAAAAGTAAACATCAACCTTTTACAATACTATAAATGTTGCCTGAGATTTATGACAGTGGAAGACATTGTCTATAAAACACAGTACATCAAGTTTGTCATGATTTAAGTTTGTCTGTGTTTCTGTTATATATTGAATCATTTTGTTTGACATGTATTGTTGTGGGTTTGGATAGTTTTTCTTGTTCTGTTATGTTTTTGTCAGTATATGTCTTCAGCTGTCTCTGCTTCGATCTCTTAATATGCCACCTGTCTCACATTAGTAATCAGCACACCATTTATCATTCCTTCCTGTACATAATCTCGCGTCTTTTCCGGGTCCTTTGTCTAGATGTAAGTAAGCTCACTATAAAAGATTGGCTTGCCACATCAAAGACCAAGATGGCCACCCCCATATGCACTATATATTTAAACTGACCACCTTTGAAGATACTGTGCTTTCTAGTTATCATATTGCATAAAAATATACATTTCTCAAAATACTGGGGTGGCCAAATATTAATCTATGGTGGCCAAGGCCACCCTAGTGGCCACCCCCTTGATCCTCCTGTGCACCTGTTTGTGGATACAATTACTCCCTTTGTTCACCAGGATCCTTCACGCTGCGCTGCCTTGAACTAAAGAAAAAGCGAAAAGTAAAATAAAAAATACTTCTGTTCTATTGACTTTATTAACTTGCACCAAAAACATTAACACATACTTGCATTCCTTTTTCATTACCAGTCCAGAAAAACAAACAAACAAACAAAAACATATTCTAAAAAACTACATACATTCACTATTTGAATCTTTCAGTGAAGGGGGGCACAGGTGTACCACTAGTAAACCCAAACATAAGTACAACTCTGTCAGTTTTACACATGCTGTATCAAGCTAAATTAGATATGTGATAGTAGATGGGAGTCATCCCCAACACATACTCTGAGTGCTAATAGATTACATCAGGTCTTTATTAAAAACTTTGGCATTCAAGTGGACATGGGACAGGCTACTCTCATTTTTAACAGCTTCCCCTTAACATAACCTCACTGATCTTTAAGAAGTGAACCAGTATACACATAATTTAGAATTCTGTGATAAATACATTTAGCTAATCTGCACAATTTCACTAGATGTAAATCTCTCTCTTTTCCTTTTTTTATTCTTGTGAAGACAAACAGCGATCCCTGAGTAAAATCACAGGAGGTTTCAGGGCTGATTGTGCTATTCAGCAGAGGCAATTCTACAATCAGTCTATGGCTGGTAATGCAGACAAATTACTGATAGGAAGTCTTAAACGAGAAGGGGAGAATGGCAGGAAAGAAACCCAAGAAGATGCTATCGAAGTCCATTGCAAATCTCTCCAGTACCATAGAGAACTTTTAATTTGTTCAAACTGTCAAGGCTGACTACATTTCCAGACCTTTAGTTGCAATAAGAGGAAGCAAAATGCGTTTTCATTTCTTGTGATAGTCTTTAAATAAATGTGCAAAGATTATTGTTTTTTTCCCCGCTAAGTATCAGCTAGATACTCAGTGGCGTACTATAGCAGTTAGTTTAGCTTATGCCTTCAGAGCTGGACTGTGTGCATGTTTTAACAGCACAGGGAAAAAGTGATGGGAGAAATTGGGCTGTCTGGCAGTATTATAACAGCTATCAAACCCTGCTGCTGCAGCAGTGTTCATAATCAGAGCAGGGAAGGCAAATTGACTGCTGAATAGATTGTGGAAATGCCTTGTCAAAACCGAATTGAATCCTAGCTGGAGTCTTGTGACATTGTATTTTTTTCAACGTGGAAATTATTCAATCTTAATGGGGCGGCTGACCTTTGACACCAAAGGAATGTGTCATTTATTCCCTCTAATGTCCTCGACCTTAGTCAGAATATATGCTCATAAACAGAAAAAAAATGACAAAGAAAAGAGGGAGATGGGATGAATGTGTTACCTCATTTGACTTTAACCACTTGTGTGTGTGTGTGTGTGCGTGCATGCATGTGTGTGCGGCGGGGGTCCTGCTAATTGTAAAAATGTGTTGTACCAATTGAAACAAGGCAAAATGTGTTTCAATGAGAAAAGGAACTATGTCTGCCCTGTACAGTGGTGCTTTTTATTTTAAATTCCCTACTTATAAGCTATGGAAAGAAGCCACATATGCTCATGCTAATGCACACAATAAATAGCTAAATGAAAGAATATTAAATCATGGTATTGGCTAAAAAAGGCTAAATAAGTTTAGAGCTTGGAACACTGCTCCCTACAGTAATCTGCATAAATCTTAACAAAGCACATATTACGTTTCTATGAGTTTCCTCCAGATTGTGTCAGAACTCTTTACACTCCTACATGTTAATTGAGTGGACAGAGTTTGCTCCATTAAGCATTGCCACTCAGCTGCAAAACACTTAACTAAACCGGTTAAAAGACTGGTCTTTTGATATTGAACTTGTCAGGTAAAAAAAAAAAAAAGATAAAAAAAAAAAAAAAGAAATCATCTTGATCCTGAAAGACTCTAATTTCCCTAGATGACAGTTTTGGTTTTCCGTCCTGGTGGGCAGTGCTGTTTAGACAAGGGAGACTACCTGCCACAACTCATTGGGGTAATAATGCATTGGCATTGCGCCAGTTCAAAATAGATTTGACAGCAAGGGCAAAGAGAGCTATTACTGCTTGTCAGTAGGATTTATGGGATGTTTAGGAAAAAGTGATAAGTGCTTATAACAGCAAAATTATGTCTGTCAAATAAAATATGCCAGAAAGTCAGCATTCACTGATTTAAAAAAGGTTGCACTAAATATCCATTA
>NC_056516.1:19560240-19568770 GCF_014905685.2 Nematolebias whitei
TTGCTTTTGTTCAGGTCGGCCGCATTTCCCCTCCCTCACCGCTTTGCTTTGCTGCCCTGTCTGTCTGTGAAACTGCTTCAGATCATCTCTTGCATATCTTTTGAACCATAGTTATGGACTTGATTTGATCAGTTGGTCCCTCAACACAATTTACAACATTTCTTCGAAGAGGAGACAGGCTTTAGGTGAGCCGATTTGCCCCTTTGGCATGCACACAGCTTGATATCTCATGAAGACTTGATGATGTGTCTCTCTGCTGGGTTTGTGGAATTTAAGGACACATATTTGATTGGATTTATGATAACTGGTTCCTGCTTTTTGGATTCAGCTGGTTGCTGGTTTTATCTACAATCAGGGAAGTCGCCAGCAGCTAATTGGGACCCGATCACGCTGCTCGTCTTTATGATGGCTTGGTTCGTGCCTCGAGTACCCAGACTCAAATGCTTTGGGCAGAATGGATCAGATCTTGGGGATTTTACTCAGGCACGTTCCATCGGTGTAGCCATGTAATTTGGACATTTCTTAACCTTTTGGACCAACACAGACTCAAGGTAGATGTCATTAAGTTCTGCCTGTCCCCAAAACAACTATGTGTTTATCTGAATTTGGCTCCCCTGGCTGGCCTTGAAGGCCACCTTATCTGAATTTGCCTGGAGAACATGTGATCTGACGCTCACCCCCGATGAATTTCCAACTGATCAACAAAGAGGAAACCAGTTGAGTAAACAATGTGTCATCATTTCAGGGCTCTTGGATTCCCATAGACGTTGTCCTTGGCCTTCCCCGACATCCCTCAAGAATGTTTATGGATCTCACCGGAGAAAACTGGCTGATTATTCCATCCTTATCAGAACTCTTAGATTGCCCTTGTGAGCGTTCATGGACATTGCTCACTGCTCTCGTCATCTCCCCCCTCTGTGGAATGTCTACGTCACAATGTGCTTGTTTGTGCGGGGTGTTTTTTTAATATTGGAGTTTTTCTTCCCAGCTAAAAAGAAAAAGTCTGATAGGATTTTTTTTTGCCTCCAATTCCTACATGTGTCTAGTTTCACTACTTTTTCTCTGTCTAAACAGATCTCACTTGTAAATGAGTCTTCTAGGCTCAATGTGACTTATCTGTCTAAATAAAAGTTGAATGAATACATATATATATATATATATATATATATATATATATATATATATATATATATATATATATAGTCAGATAATTTTATTTCAAGGGTTGTAAATGTTTTATTGTTTTTCTAAGATGGCTTAGAAACAAATTTCCCTCTGTCCTGAAAATCAACAGACTACCAAATAATTTTCTTATCTCCATCTGGAGGCATATTTGCCAATGGATCATGGATCATGTTTGTGCAGTTGATTGCAGCTGGCTATGAGGGAACGCCCACTGGACTCCCCCCACTCATAGGTGGACACTGCTGATGTATGCCAAACGACTATGACAGCCAGTTGTTGGTGTACAAGCACTAAAGTTCTGTTTTACTCTTCAACATGTTCAATCTATTTACTTGTCTATGTGCTCTTATCAGTCCATCATCAGTTGTAAAATATGTTTAAAGCAATGGATGTTTGAACTGCATCTTTATTCATTGGATTGCAGAGCATGAAACACAGAATGAACGAGTTGACCTCCCTTTAAATGGTGCTACATTTGCATCTGAAAGGGAGCTTTATACTATTCAAGTGAAAAGAAAAAAGGATGAGTGCACTCAATTCACTTTCCCTTCCCACTGTCGCTCCTTGAGGCATCTGATCTCTAGTGCTCTTTTCATATTTTGTCATGTACTTGTTTAGTAGTTTATTACTTAAGCACAAATACATGAAGACACTTTCAGGAACACCAATAACACACTTGTCAGGCACATCCCGTTGTTTGACTTTTCATGTACAAAGTACAAGAGTGCACACAGACACACAAGTAATCATATACTGCTTCATCTGCAACCACGCTATATTACCTAATAAATACTCTAAAATTTGACAAAAAAAAATATACATGCTGTTTAATAATTATATAGCATTACTGCAATTGTGGTTTCAAAGAAGTAAAAAGGCTGGAGATAGAGGGTTCACAACAAGTTCTACTTAAAAGCAGAATAAAAAACAATCAAGGCTAAACTTTAGGATCACTTCATCTATACAGTCATTGACCAAAAATGTTAGGGACCTTGCTGAAGTGTAGAAACAAAACTAAGTTGCATTTCTTGAAAGTTGGTGCAACTTTTGCAATATTTATATTGTCAGATCAAATAAACAACTGAGTTTGAAGTATTGGCACACTTTTGTTTGTCATGTTGATAAAAATCCAAATCTGAGGCCATGATCCTCTGTCAGAAAAATAATTACTCTTTTCGGGTCGAGGGTGAGGTTCTACCTAAAGTGGAGGGGTTCAAGTATCTTGGGATTTTGTTCATGAATGAGGGAAGAATGGAGCAGGCGATTGACAGATGGATCAGTGCAGCATCTGCAGTATTGCAGACTCTGTGCTAATTCATTGTGGCAAAGAGGGAGCTGATCTGTAAGGCAAAGCTCTCTGTTTATCTTTAGGTCTTTGTTCATAGCCTCACAAGCCACCAACCATGAGTAGGGACTGACATAATGAGAGTGGAGAATAAGGAGAATGAAATAAGTAGTCTCTGCAGAGTAACTAAACTCTTCCTTAGAGGTAGTGTGAGATGTTATCCAGGAGATACTCAGAGCACAGCCACTGCTCCTCCACATCGAGAGGAGCCAGTTAAGGTGGTTCAGGCGTTTGGTAACAATGCTTCCCTGGCGTCTCTCTAGGAGTTGCTCAAGACATCTCTGACATGTCTTAGAACAGCTGGAAAAGGTGGCTGGGGAAATAGAGGTCTCTGGCCTCTCTGCTTAAGCTTCTGTTCCCATGCCCTCCTCACTGAAACAAGAGGAAGATAATGAATGGATGGATTAAAGAAATAGATAGCTATATGAATGGATGGAATAAATTACACATCTCACTGCCCTTAATCTGGCCATTTAGTTCTATGTGCACTGCTAACCCCTCCATTTGAGTTTAAATTGATAAACTGAACATATGTTTTTAGTACAAACCTTTGTCCTTTTATCAACGCCACTGATCCTTTGTGTAAAATATTAAGGTTTACCTTATAGGCTACACATGTTTTTACAGCTCAAGTACATTATTTTACTTTTTTTCTGCTGTTTGATTATGCTTTGCTTTGAAAATAAATACTTAAAAAAAAAAGAATCAAATGCCTTGGAATGTTCTTCTTCCCGGACATCCACCTGGATCCTAACTTTGCGAATGACAGTGGTCCTCTGCTACGCAACACAGACCCAAAGATAAACTTGTGCAGAACGGGACCAAAAGTACTTTACAAGACTTATGTTAAGATCCTGAACAAGATAACTCTGCACAACAGAGCTGTCAGCATGTGGGACAACAAGCTTGAAAGTCAGAAGCACCATTGGAGGACACTTTACAAACCGACAAAAAAACGGACTGGCGATCTTCAGTGGAGAATCCTTCACAGCACAATTGCAACAAACTCTTTTGTTGGTCATCAGTCTTGAGGTTTTAAACGAGCGTCCTTTTTGCAGTTTGTCTGAGAGTGTTTTTCATGTTTTTACAGAATGTGTACGGCTGATGACTCTGTTTAATCCAATGACGAGAATCTTTAGCCTTTTTGACACAGTTTTCACCAATTCTGTTTTTATTAATGGAGTACATTACAGCAAAGCCACTAAGTTTAAATTGCAAAGTTTTAACTTTTTAGTGGTCAAAGCAAAAATGGCTGTTTACTTGTCTCGCAAGGACAGACTGCAGGCTGGACCCCAACTTGATGCCGTGGCTCTATGGAAGTGCAACGTCGAGGCCACACTGGCATTGGAGTTTTGCTTCCACAGCGACACTAGACACTTGGAGAAATGTGTGAAAATGTGGGGATTTAAGAAGGTTTTATGCACCATTTCAGAGCAGGGAGAACTACAATACAACAAGCTTCTCCTGTTAATATTTTTATTTTAAGCTTGTCCTGATCACCTTTTTTTTTTAAACTGTTGTAACATATTGTGTAAAGTTTTGTTAAAAACACATCTTCTGCTTCTTTTGTTTTTTCCCTCTTCAGGAGTAACTACAGCAAGTCATCTTCCTTCATCTCACTCTGTCCTCTCCATCCTCTATCCTCACTCCAACTACCTCCATGTCCTCCCTAACTGCATCCATATATCTCTTCTTTGGCCTTCCTCTTTGTCTTTTTCCTGGCAGCTGCATTTCTAACACTTCTACCAATATACTCACTGTCCCTCTTCTGGACATGTTCAAACTATCTCAGTCTGGCCTCTCTAACTTTATCTCCCAGTTGTTCAACCTGTGCTGCACCTCAGATGAGTCCATTCCTAATCTTATCCACCATTGTAATTCCAAAGGAGAATCCCAACAGCTTCATTTCTAATCTCATCCACCATTGCCATTCCGAAGGAGAACCTCAACATCTTCATTTCTCACACTTCTAGTTTTTTTTCTTTTGTCTTTTTGTCAATGCCACTGTTTCCTGACCATACAACATACTGGCCTCACCATTGTCTTGTAAACTTTTCCTTTGACCTTTGCTGATAACCTTCTGTTGCAAATCACTCCTGAAACCTTTTTCCATACACTCCATCCTTCCTGGACTATCTTGTTCACTTGTTTACCACACTCCCCATTTTCCTGGACAGTGGACCCAAAATACTTTAAGTCCTGTACCTTTGTGACCTCTGCTCCTTGTAGCCTCACTGTTCAACCAGCCTTCCTCTCATTCACACACATGCACTCTGTCTTACTATGGCTGGCTTTCATTCCTCTTATTTGAAGTGCATACCTCCACCTCTCCAAGTTCTCTTCCACCTGTTTCCTGTTCTTACCACATATCACAATGTCATCTGCAAACATCATAGTCCACAGGGATTCCTGTTTGACCTCATCTGTTAATTGGTCCATCACCAGAGCAAACAAGAAGGGGCTCAGATTCAGTCCTTGATACAATCCCACCTCCACCTTGAAGCTATCTGTCACTCCTACAGCACATCTCACCACTGTCCTGCTGTCCTCATACATGTCCTGTACCAATCTAATATACTTCTTTGCCACTCTAGATTTCCTAATACAATACCACACCTTCTCTGTCATATGCTTTTTCTAAATCCACAAAGACACAACGGAGTTCTTTCTGACCCTCTCTGTACTTCTCCATCATCTTCCTCATAGCAAAGATGGCATCTGTGGTGCTCTTTATTGGCACAAAACCATACTTCTGCTCACAGATATAAATGGTAAATGGTAAATGGACTGTACATATATAGCACCTTTCTATCTTATTTCAAGATACTCAAAGCGCTTTACACTACAATCTGTGTCCACATTTACCCATTCATACAGCACTCTACTAGATCTCTACAAAGCTAATTGAACAAATCATTCTAATGAGACTAATCAGTGCTTTTAGATCACATTCATGCACCAATGGGACACACTGTTGTATGAGCGGGCAACCCAGTTGTAACGAGACCCAGAACGACACAAGACTCAGGCTACGAAAAGTGATGTTTATTTACAGTGGTTAGAAAATATATACAATATGTACAGGACCCTGGGACTGGAACTCCTGGAAGAGGGGAAATAGTTTCTCAGGTCGGGAGCAGGTAAGTGACACAGGAGAATAGGATTTGATATTTGTTGTTTCTGTCTTACAGCTTCCTTGGTACTGGAGTGAGTTCAGGAGTCCCAAGATGCATGAGTCCCAGCAACAGAGTTCAGACGTCAAAGATCCACAGGTCCGGGTTTCATGAGACCAGACAGGATGCCGAGAGATCAGGATTGGAATGGCACGGCCAAAACGAGGAACTGCTGGCATAGGAAGCACAAGGTCAGTATCAAAAATACTTCAGAACATAAAAGGCTGAGAGCACTAGTACAGGGAGGGAATCAATGTTCCAGCATCGAGTAGTCTTGACTGCAGCCTTAAATAGGAGTTGATGCTCATCAGGGAGATGACCACCAGGTGTAGATCGTTAGCGGCCATCTTGGGAGCTGCAGCAGAGCTACTCTCACACACACATCAGAGGCTATGAGGGGTTCAGTGTCTTGCCCAGGGACACTTCGAAATGTGACTGCTGGTGGATTCGAACCACCAACTCTCACATTGGAGGACGACTTCTCTAACCACTCAGCCACAGCCGCCCACTCGCCTAAGTCTTGCTTCCACAACTCTCTCCCAAATCGTCATTGTGTGGCTCATCAACTTAATTCCCCCGTAGTTGCTCCAACTCTGTACATCACCCTTACTCTTTAAAATGGGCACCCGCAAAGTTCTTCTTTATTCCTTAGGCATTTTCTCATACTCAAATATGCCAATGGATATTTGAGTCAAAAACCTCACTGCCGTCTCTCCAAGACATTTCCAAACCTCCACTGGTATGTTATATACTGCCTTCTCCTTTTTCATTATTTTTAGAGCTTTCTGGACTTCACCCTCACTAATCATTCTCACTTCCTGTTCCACACTTTCTATGACCTCTACGCTTCTTTCTCTTTCATTCTCTTCATTCATTAGGTCCTGAAAGCACTCCTTCCATCTTCCCATCACACTTTCCTCACTTGCTAGAACATTACCATTCTTATCTTTATCAAGCCTAACCTGCTGAACATCCTTTCCAACCTGATCGCTCTATCTTGAAAACCAGTATAAGTCCTTCTCACCCTCTTTAGCGTCCAGCTTCCCATACAACTCATCATACGCTTTCTTCTTCGTATTTGCTACCAAACCTTTCTTCTTTCATCAATACCACTGATCCAATGTGTGGCATATTTAACGTTTGCCTTATTGGCTACAAATTATTTTACACTTCAAGTACTGTACAATATTTTGCTTTTTTTCTGCAATTTGATCATCAATGCCCTGGAATTTTCTATTTCTTAAAATTTGCTAAACCACATTAGCAGCTTCTGCAATCTGCTTAAACTCAGCTCTCTACTCAGCAGTGATCAAATCAGCTGATACACTCAGTGTGGCTGTCACTTGTTATTCAAAAAATATGTAACTATGAATTTGGGGGTGTTAAATGAGTGACAGTTTAATTTTCCCCATATGCATTACGGACCCCTCTATGCCCTGAAATGTTTGCCAGAGCACCATCACCTGTGAGGATGTTGGTGTCAGTGACATTTTCATTTATGTTAGTATATATCAGCACGGCAGGGCTGAAATTCATTGTTCCACTTACTTGTTTATTGATCCATTCTTGTTTTTTTTTTTTTTTCTAAAGCTTGTAGCATTGAAGTCTAGTATTTTTTGTTTTCCTGGTCTACAACAGCACAAGATTGCATTTATCAACAATGAAAACATTTTTTTTAAGTTTGTGTAATAATTCACTTCACAATATTCTTATACTTTCAAAATTTTCTACAACTCTACTTGCATACGATGGTGGTCAAACAATTGTTTTTTAAGCTAATAGGATAGAACAAGACATTGTGGGATAGTTTGTGGTGATGCCAGCTTTAATATTTCATTGTAATGAACATCCTAACCTTACATTTCGATTGGACCTGAGGGATGTTAAAGACGGGACTGGAGTTGGAAGAAGGCATTGAAACAAACAGGTGCCTAAATCTCTCACAACCGTCTCTGCATCTTCCAGTCTTGAATTAATTGGACAGTATTTATTCACTACACATGCTGAAATACTGCTGTTGTTCTTCTCAGATAAACTTGTTTGTGCAAGCAATCATTTTACTTGAGGTTTTGATTATTCCTGCAGTTGTAAAATGAAAGATGTCTGACTAGTTCATGAAAATATTTTTTGGTGGATAGAGCCATCAGAGCGTGAATACGATTGTATTTAAAGTGTTTTCTTAATATTGTTAATAATTTGATTGCTATCCAAGTATTTTGCAGCATTCTCGGAGAGTTTCAGAAAAACTGTAAAATGCATTGCAGAATGAACGTTTTCATCCATGTCTCATGTTATTAAGTTTTGTTTTATCAAGACAAGTGGTAGGTGGTCCTAATTTTCCAGATGGAAGTGTTGAAGCAGTGGGAGCGCTGAGAAATATTAATTAAAAGAACATTACTCAAAACACAAATGAAGTAAAACAAACGCATGAATGAAATAACATAAGAAGCCTGAAGTAAAATGAATTATTTTTGTAATTTAAGCACCTTTCAGTTGCATTCAGTCATATTTCTGTTTCAGATCTGCATGCCAGAATATTTATTTATGCTTTTATTTATTAATCAATGTAGTTTCTTAGTTAGTTAGCTATTTAGTGGCGGGCGATTGTGGCACTGTGATAGACTTCTTGGGACCAGAAAGTCACAGGTTTGACTCCCTTGTTCTTAAAAGTTGTGATTCATTTAGATACATTTGAAGTCTGTGTTCCATAATCGACAAGGTGCTTGTTTGGTTTTGTGTGTGAGTCTGTGTGTGTGTGTGGGGGGGGTGGGGGGAGCGTCGTGTAGGGATGTATTTATCTACAGACCGGCAAGATAGATCGGAAGAG
>NC_056516.1:19568870-19596483 GCF_014905685.2 Nematolebias whitei
GGGGGGGGGGGCATAGTAGTGGTGGGTGATAGAGTGAGAGAGTGGGTTTCCGCTTAAATGACTCAGGTAAACTGGGTTACTTCATGGAGTAATAATTATCAGCTAGGATCCATAAAGTAAACTTGATTTACCAGCTGTAGGATATTGTGGTTCTTTGGTCAACATTGTGATCAAACAGAATATTTGTATTGATGTTTGCTACCATCAAAGATGAGTAATCCTGTATTCAAGTTTATGTTTGTGTATATAAAATTTGTTTGATTACTAGCAAGCTAACAAAGCTGGAGTCAGTTTGAATCAAGATGGCTGCAAAAGCTAATTGATTTTAGTAGGAACAATACAGCTATAACTCGGTCAATTTTAAAGATAGTGAGCTAAATTTAGTGTGGGAGTTACTGAGACATATCCTCAACGCGTATCGGGACCACACAGTTTCTAATTACAGCTTTAGCTAGGCAGCAGTGGATGTGTACTTTTAATTACTGCGTGTCTCTCCAATCTTGCTGTCTCCATCAACATTTTTTACTTGGATTCTTGAATGTGCTCATTGGATTTAACATAAATGAAATCAACTGGGGGCAGCACGGTGGTGCAGTTGGTAGAGCTGCTGGCTCTCAGCGACCAGGTTACCCTGGTTCAAACCACGGTCTGGGGGCCTTTCTGGTGGGAGTTTGCATGTTCTCACCGTGCATGCATGGATTTTCTCCGGGTACTCTGGTTTCCTCCCAAAAACCAAAAACATGCATGTTAGACTGATTGGTAACTCTAAGTTGTCCCTAGGTGTGAGTGAATGTGTGAATGGTTGTTTGTCTCGTTTGTCTCTGTGTGTCCCTGTGATGGACTGGAGACCTGTTCAGGGTGTACCCCTCCTCTCACACAGTGACTGCTGGATATGGGCACCAGTGACCCCTACAACCAGAAAAGGAAGAGGTGGGTAAAGATAATGGATGGATGGATGATTTTGATTGTTTAATGCAAATCCCATCTTGCTGTTTGTTTAACTTTGACTTATTAGTAAACTTATAAAAAAGTATTTTATGCATGACTCTATAGTGTTTATACAACTTTTAAAACAACATTAATTATTCATAACACAACCAAAAAACATTTTTTTTAGGTAATTCTTTTTGTTTGTTTGTTTGCTTTTTGTTGTTTTTGTTTTTAATTAGTTAATCTTCTTTTCAGTTCAATTCATGTTCTTTATAGGGAAGGTCAGTAGCATTTACTAACATTTACTAATTCTTTTCAAGGTATCACTTCTTCAGTATTTATTTTTTTAACATCTGAGCTGCATTGAAAAACTTCAAGGTCAACGGTGTGTCCAAGTTAAATCCTTGCCCTTTCCATTTAGGACATAATAAATTAAACACTGAACTCAGCACAGTTTAAAAGCATTACATTGAACCAACTTTGCATTTTTTTCTCAACAAGATAAATGGAGTTGGTGAAAGTCACACATCTTCTGCTGTGACTTTGGGGATTCGTCCCCATTTGGCATTTAATTAGAAGTCTGAAGAAGTTATTTGTGCATGCATGATTGTGTCTTTGGTGAAGGCAACCAGCCTCATATGCACCACATAGCCCTCACCTTTTTCACAAACAATTCTGTAGGGACACAAACTCAAAAGCACACAAGCAGAATATATATATAGTTAAAGATATAATGGCTGCAGAATCTGTTTTTATCTCAGCGGGCATGCATTATACATCATGCTGTCTGTGTCAAAATAAAGTAAACTGTCCAACTCGGTTTGTCAGTTGAAAAATGTGTTCTGAGTAGCTCTAAAGGAGTTGCCATTGACCAATGTTAAATATGGACAATTATATAGATGTCTTTCAGTTTTGTGTCAAGTAGTTTAGCAATTTGAAAATACTATTTGAGACAAGAAATACACACACACAAACATAACAAAATACTCTACAATATTTTAACTATTGTGGTTTTGATTAATTAGTAAAATAATAATACAACCTAGTCTGATTACTGCTACCTGCCTGCCTCTTAAGGCACATTTGGGTCCTTCACCTACTTTTCCACCGTAACCTATACGAAGGATCAGCCAGCAAAACAGGAGAGATATAATAAAATGCTTTGGGCAGTGTTCTTCACCGCACAGACATCTGACAACTGACTGTCAACACGATATTGAAATTTAGATAAACTGAGGGCAGTGTTTTGAAGTCAGTAGATGCCAGGACATAGTCACGACAGTCAGACCCTACCCATGACTTCTTGCAAAGTTGTTTCATCTCAAAGAGGATCCCACCAAAGTTCCATTTTCCAAAGGGTGCAAGAAAGGCCCACCTCAATGGTTTTGTTACTGTCTTTAGCTCATCTCAACTACCTTCTGTTCCTGTAGTTTAATGCAGAGGTCCCCCAACACTGGTCCTCATGGCCAACTCTCCAGCATGTCTTAGATGTTTCTTGGCTTCAACACACCTCACTGAAAAAAGTCATTGACAGGCTTCTGCTACACTTGTTGATATTCTAGGTAGGCAATACAGTTATTTGAATCAGGTGTGGTGAAGCAGGAAGACAGCTAAAACATGCAGGACAGTGTGCTACGAGGACCAGAGTTGGGGACCTCTGGTTTGGTGAACCCTGACGAACACCTCTCTACCAGTCAGTGCCAAAGACGAGGAGATCTAAATAGATAGACTGATATCAGGATGCTCCAGATTAAGGTTTTATTTGGTTGTTTAGCTTGCATTGCAGATGCCCACCTGGCAACTCAGACTTGCTTAACTTGGCTGACCCACAGGCCCGCCAATAATTGCATTACCATCCATCCGTCCACCCATTATCTTTACCCTCTTATTCCTTTTTGGGTCACGGGATCGCTGGTGCCCATGTCCAGCAATCACTGTGCGAGGGGCGGGGTACACCCTGAACAGGTCGCAAGTCCATCACAGGGCCACATAGAGACAAACAACCATTCATTCTCTCACTCACACCTAGGGACAATTTAGAGTTACCAATCAGTCTAACATGCATGTTTTTGGTCTGTGTGAAGAAACCGGAGTACCCGGAGAAAACCCACGCATGCACAGACAGAACATGCAAACTCCTCCCAGAAGGCCCCTGGACCGGGGTTTGAACCAAGGACCTGCTCGCTGAGAGGCAGCAGATCTACCAGTTGCACCACCGTGCTGCCATAATTGCATTACTAAATATATAAATAAATCAGTAACCTCGTGTGCTGGCCTTTTCCTAGCTATCATGCTGTCTTTCATGAAAGAAGGATAAAAAATAAAGGTTACGGCGGGCACTACTGTGGTGTAATGGCTTTGGAACATTTAAGATGCTCCCTGGACAGATCAGCAGGGGGACAGCATCCTTTAGTAGGAGCTTTTCAGTCTTCACACTTGATGCCAGAGCCAATGCATCTCAGTGACAAGTAAGAATGACTCCACACACCAAACTGTACCTTCTCTTCATGTGCACAAAGCGGAATGTGGAAAGGCTATTTCCTCTCCATTTTTTTTTAGCTCTCATAAGTGGGGAATTAACTTGTTTATCATGGCCTGTTATGCATTTGATTTATGTTGATGGCTTGTTTTGCTTTTATGCTAAACATACCTGCCAAATCATGTATGCTTTAATAACTGGATTGTCAAGGGTGTATAGATTTCAACAAGCAAATGCTCTGTTTCCTCTCATGAAAAACAAGTAGCGCTACATTTCAAAATCGCTCATCCTGAGCAGTACGTAATTACATTCAGTACAGGTGTGTCTTATTCAGTAAGAGAAAAAGAAAACCAGCCAAAGTTGTACTGACTGCTTCAGGGAACTAGTATTATACCATAGTTATGTCCACAAGAGACTACTGTGGAGGCAGCCCATTGTCTTCAAAATGTTCACATCTCATTTTAGTTTTCCTAATCACTGGAGCTTTCGTGTGACCTCTGTCTTTTTGCTACATAAGTATTGCCAAACTGTTTAAGTTAGAGAGAGAAAACATCATAATACCAAATGTGACTGGAATGAAGACACATATTTCTGTGAAGTTTATTTAAATAAATCCCAACTGGGATGGCAGATGTGGTGAATGAATCTTCAAGGACTCATTTTTGTGTGTATGGAATGATTTTAAATGAGGCTCCAGGAGATCACTGCAAACAGTGTTCTTCAAAATCCCAGGACAAGACAGACAAGAACATTTTTACCTCCTGCTTTACACCAGCACAAAACATGCTTGGCTGCAAGGGCAAACTTTTAAAGCTTTGGTTTACCACTATTTGGGTCATAAAATGTGATGTGTCTGCATTAGCATATTAATGATCTTGCACTTTAGAAGAAGTGTGAGTGATGACAATATAGTAAAAACAGTTGTAGTTTTGTCTAGAACACTTTTTAGAGTATTTTCACAAATGTCTTTTTAAGTCATATTTGTGCACATATTTCTTTATCTGTGTTCAATTTTTTTAACTGCATTTTTAATGCTTGTTACGCACACAGTCCCGCAAAATTAGGATGAGGCGTGAAGTGATGTAATCAAGTTTTTCAATTACATTGATTAATATGCTTTGGAGAGTTCCCAGAGAGCTTTGTGAGATCTATGAGGCAGGATTTGGAAAGAAAGTGATGATTAGTTTTTACTCTGCCTATGTGTGTGTGTGTGTGAGTGTGTGTGTGTGTGCGCGCAAATGTGTGCAAGAGAGGAAGGGAGAAGAAAATGGAGAAAACTTGAGCAGTAATTTGGCTTGATGTTATGGGTTAATGCTTCAAGCTTATTGTTTCCATGCCAACAACAGTCTTGAGAAAATGGAAGCTTGATAAAGAACTTGAGAATTTAATGACACTTTTTAAAAGTCTGAAGTATCTTTGTCTTTGGTCTTTTTTTAACTCTCAAAAACCATGTTCTTGGCTGATTGAGTGAGATTTGCCCTAATGCAATGTTTGACTGGGTGTTTTATCATGTAAGGATCTTTGGGGGCTTTTAAACAGGGCCATTTCTGTTTCAGCATTGAACTGATATGTTTAAACCAACAAAAAAGACTTGTTTGAGTTCAAGTCAATTAATTTTATTTATATAGCGCCAAGTCACAACAGAAGTCGTCTCATGGCACTGAGCAGAAACATTAATTTATACAAAACAATAAGTTAACACTATCTGAGGAGCAGACTACTTTGAAATTAAGTCCATCGCAGAACTCTCATCTTAAGCTAGCATGAAGGTAACAGTGGAAAGGACAAACTCCCTCATGAGGAAGAAACCTTAAGGAGAACCAGGCTCAAGACAAGCGGCCATCTGCTTCGACTGGCTGTTGACAACAATGCAAAAAATACTTTCATACATATGCTTCTTCATGCTTCTTGATTTCCTTCTTTTCTTACTTCATTGAAAGCTTTATGGTATCATTGACTAAGAGTAGTGCGCCATTTGGGAACTAAATCCTGAATCAGATGAAACAAAAACTAATTTTTATCATCTTGATTTAATATTAAAGGGTGTGAATAAAAGCATGTTAGTAAATGTTAGGTTAAGGCTTTGGATTTAAGATGGACTTTTAAACATAAACTAAATTTGTTTAAAAAAAATACCCCAAATAGGGCTGTTCTACATGCATTTGTGATTAAGGGTACCCAAAATATTATTTTTATGTCGGACAAAGTAAACACTTGTTATCCACAAAGTAACAGTAACAGCAACAGCCTAAACAATTGGACAGATAAATAAGGAACACTTCTTTGTCTATGAGATTTGGAGGCTAATAATATTCATCCCACAAGATAATAAAATGGATTATGGAGACATAATCTATATATGTGCCTCTCCACACTACCTTAGCTAAACTGGACCCCATTTACCATGCTGTTCTGAGGTATATAACAGGTTCATCCTTTAGAACTCACCATTGTACTTGATATACCCTTTCTGGACTTATTTAACTCAATATTCAAAGGATGAAGCATTGGTATATTTTCATATACAAAGCCATTTAAGGAAAATTGCCATCATATAGGTACTCCAAGTTCGTTTCACTACAAAACATACAGTCTCAGGGTCAGTAGCTGGCTGTGATTTAAGGTACCCTTTGTCACAAGCGGGTTGCAGATTCTTAATACTTTGTATAACCCAGACACAGGAATGCAAAAACAAGATTTTTTATTTATTTATTTGATTGCTGGTTGCTGGAGGCTGGGTCCAAGGCGGGAGTCCAATCTTAAAAGACAGAGAGGTTAGTGAATTTGACGATGACGAGGGGATTCTGTGATTATAGTAAGAGAAAGGCAGGGTCAAATACCGTGGTCAGATCAAAGAGTCCATATCCAAAGAGGGGCAGGCAAGGTGAATAATCTCTGGTAAAGGTGAGGGGTCAAGGCAAGGCAAGGATACAAGGCATGAAACAAGATACTATGAAATGCTTCACTATTAGGACCAAGAGCAGAACTGGGTGGGTGGAGGGGGTCTTGAAGGAGGGCAGGAAACGGATAGGCAACCAGAAGGGCTGTCCAAAGCTGTTCCAGGGCTCCGGTGGTCAGCCAGGAGGTCGTCCGGCAAGTGATAATGCCAATGGTGAAAGGCCGGGCAACCTGCCAATACCTCGCAATGGGACCAGATCTGTGGCAGACATGGAGCCCTGTGGGGCTGCAGCAGATGACATGGAGCCCTGCTGGGATGCAGCAGACGACATGGAGCCCTGCGGGGCTGCAACAGATGACATGGAGGCCTGTGGGGCTGCAGCAGATGACACTGAGGCTGGGGGGTTGCAGCAGATGGCATTGAGGCCAGGGGAGCTGCAGCAGGTGATGAGCGAGGAAGGGTCTCTGGGGTGGGTATACAAAACATGTCACAGAAAATGGTATTAAAGAGCTGTAAGTGAATGTCCAGGTTAGTCAATGAGCCCTCAAGCCCAGAGAGCCACTCCTGTTCTGGCTTACTATCAATTTTGGCCAAATTATTCTGTCATGAACGGGTTGCAGATTCTTAATAAAAGCCAGACACAGGAGTGCAAAAATAAGAACAGTTTTTATTTATCTGGTTGCTGGTTGCTGGAGTCAGGGTCCAAGGTGGGAATCATATCTTAAAAGACAGAGAAGACGAGGATTTTCTGTGATTATAGTAAAAGTCATTAACCTTCTCAGTCACGTGGTAGATGCCATTGTCTTGCGGGTGACAGTGACATCGCTCGTGAATTAGCTGCAGTGGAGTAGTAGGCTTTTTTAAATCCTCTAGATATGAAGCAATGCCTGTTGAAATGTTATATAACCATATGGTTTAGTCTACAACAGCAACAGTAAGATTTTATTGTCACGTTTCTGCTCTCCATGTCATGTTTCTGCCTCTGTCATTCTGCCACACCCACTCTTGACTCACAGCTCAATCAGCACTCATTCACTGTACCAGTTCCTAGCCTTATTTAAGAACTCATCTCACTACTCAACTCTGCCAGATTATTGAACCCTGCATGGTATTAGATGTCCAGTTCATGTTCACAACAGACGTTCTTGTCTTGACCGCACACATTACCTTGTAGATTCAACCTCACACCTCATCTTTAGGATTTGCCTCTCTGCCTACTCCTCATCTGATTTTATTTTGCCTATCTGACACTGGTAATGACTACCCTTTCTGCTTTATGGATTTTGGATTAAAGATTAATTTTTGGATTTATTCTTGGACTGCTGACTCCCTGTGCTCATCCCCTGCTTCACCTTTTGGACCACAACCCTGCATCGCCCCGCTGTCCACAGCATTAAGGGCCTCCCTCTGCAGCTACCTTTCCACCAGTTGGTGGCTTTCACCCCACCTGCCTGTGAATACGTTTGCCCGCAGATGGATCCTGACACCCATTTGCAGCTCCAAAAATCAATAAAACTGTATTCTTTATTTTTACAGTCTTGTCTGACGGAATTGTTGAATCCAAAAATCAGGTTTTTGTCAGTATAATACGGCCAAAATTAATTTTAAGTCCACACAAGTGTGACTCTCTGGCAGTGAGGACTCCATCATTAATTTGGACAATCAAATGCAGCTTATGATTACTATGTTCCATGCTAGGTTTGGCACATCCCCCTCAGAGGCTTTTCCTTGTCCCACGTCTTCAGAAAGTCCCATGTTTTCAGTGAGTCCCACGTCTTCAGTGAGCCCCATGCCTTTACTAGGTTCTACATCTTCAGCCGGATCCATGTTTTCAGCAAGCCCCACGCCTTCAGTGGGCCCTATTACTTCAGCGGGTCCCACGCCCTCAGAAGGTCCCACACCTTCAGCGAGTCTCATGCCTTCAGCAGGTTCCACACCTTCAGCAAGTCTCATGCTTTCAGCATGCCCCACACTTTCTGTGAGACCCACCTCTTCAGCAGGTACTATGTCAGTTGCTGCCTCCAAGACCACCACATTGGCTGCTGCCTCTAATGACCCCATGTCAGCTGCCACCTCCATGATCCTCATGTTAGCTGCAGACCCAGTGACCCCCAGATAGGCTACAGGCACCATGACCCCCACATCAGCTGCTGACCCCATGAACCCCAGACCCCATGATCACCACATCAGCTTCAGACTCTTCATCTCCTGTGTCACCAGGGTTTCCTTATTTGCCTCTGGCAGTGCCTGCTCAGTCCAGCGAGGTTGAACCTTCTGAGGGCCCACCCCAGCCAACGAAGCAGCAGAAACATGGGTTTTGAGGATGACAGCCCAACTTCACACCTCTCCAAGGTTGTTGAGAATGATAGCCCACCACTTCCATGTTCTTCACCTCCTGAGGGTCCCAAGCCTCCCGAGGGTGCCATGTCCCCTCCTGAGGGTCTCATGCCACCTCTCAAGGGTTCCACACCACCTCTTGATGGTTCCACACCGCATCTCAAAGGTTCCACACTACATCTCGAGGGTTCAATGCTGCCTTGTGAAGGTTCCATGCAGCATGAAGGTTCCACGCCTCCCAAAGTGGCTATGCCCCCCGTGGTCTTGCTGCCAGATGCCGTTCCAGTGGTCTCAATACCAGATGCAACCCCATGTTCTCAACGCCAGATGCAGCCTCCTGACCTCCATGACATTTTCAGTTCCCCTGACCTCCACAACAGCTGTAGTCCCCCCTTGCTTCCATGACAACTGCAGTTCCCCAGGCTTCCATCACAACTGCAACCCCCCAAGCCTCCATGACAGCTGCATCCCCCATGCCTCCATGACAGCTGCAGCCCACCAGGCTTCCATGACAGTTGCAGCACCCTAAGCATCTATGACAGCTGCAGCCCCCCAGGTCTCCACAACAGCTGCAGTCGCCCTGGTCTCACCGTCTGCTGCATTCACCCTTACCTCACCTTCAGCAGATCTCTTGCCTAGTCTACCTGCTACAGCTCCTCCCTCTGCTGGTTCCCTTTTTGCAAAGCCTGCATCCATAGTCATTGGTCCCTCATCTGCCAAAGTTGCATTTGTAGTCAATGGTTCTTTGTCTGTGTTTGCTACTTCAGTCTCCACTGTGGGTACATCACCCCTTGTGCCATAGATCCTAAAGAGATTTGGCTATCTGAATGAACACTTTCTCTACTCTGGACGGTCTCCTGGCTGTCTGCCTGATCTCTGGACTAGCTCTGGACAGTCTCCTGGCCATTCACCTGAACTCTGCCACGCCTGTCAGGTATCCCAAGTCACCCAAGACAAGCTCCTTTTCATGCCCCTTCTCTGTGTCGAAAAGGGATGGGTGAAGCTACTCTGAAAACAAAATAATATTATTTGTATCTTGCAGCTGCAGCAATGAGAGCTGATTTTGTCACTTCAGATGGAGTATGTAGGTCCCTTAGGGAAATGGGAAACATGGTATGTTGGCATGGACCAAGGATACTTTGAAAATCTAAACTGATAGCATATTGAAACTCAGAAGTATAGAACACAGAAAATTAACCTAAAATAGATAAATCCAATCATAAACACAAAAGTCTTAGCAAAACAAACAAAAAAACAGGCAAACAGACAAAACAACAACAAAAATAACAGATACTAACAGAGAATGTAAGTTCACCACATTTGATTATACATTGGAATTGTGTAATCTAGTCTGTCTGTATAGCTTGCATGCTATACATTGCTTCAAATACATGTATAGTCTACAACATAGGTGCTAACTTTCTAAAAGACCTGTCAGAACGGTTAAGATACATTAGACTTCTAGTATTAACTTTAATAATAATAAAAGTGAAAACATGAAGATAAATGCTACTGAGATATTTTATAGCCATATGCACTATTGACCATGTGCCTTCCTGACATTAACAGAATCTTTTGGAAGAAAAAACTAATTTCATATTTTTTTGATCAAATAACCCTTCCACACAGTTGTCATATACTTTTTTTTCAGAATTATTTAAATAGATAATAAAATGTATAAAATGCTTGCTCAAAAAACTAATAAAGGGAACACAGTGACAGTTGTTAGATATGTTGCCTGTCAGTGAGAACGTCGTCCCGGTTTAAATCCTGGCCGGGGGCCTTTCTGGGTAGAGTTTGCATCTGTGCATGCGTGGGTTTTCTCTGGGTATGCTGGTTTCCTCCAACAGACCAAAAACATACATGTTAGGCTTATTGGTAATACTAAATTGTCCCTAGGTGTGAGTGGGAGAGTAAATGATTGTTTGTCTCATTTGTCTCTATGTGTCCCTGTGATGGACTGGAGATCTGTCCCAGGTGTACCTCGCCTCTCGCACTGTCATGGCTGGACATGGGAACCAGAAAAGGAATAAGCAGGTAAAGGTAATGGATGGATGTATGGATTAAAAAAAACTAATACACACTGACTTAAATTTATTTTGTCATAACATCCTTTTAAATATAGATCTTCCCACATTTCCTCTGATTTAGTTTCAAACAGGTTTCAGTCTCTTCTTCTTCTACATAAGATAAAACACTCATCAATTGCAATTTTAAAATCAAATGAATAAAACTTTTTCAGGTTGAAGAACTAACTCAATGCCTTGGTATAATGAACTCTATTGAGATCGTGTTACCTTGGTGATGTTTTCATGGCCATATATTTGTTGAGGTATCAGTAAAACGTCACAAAATCTATTTAGCTGTTTTTTCATGAAACTTGCTGGAGAAGTGAATGCTGCTGAAATTTATAAATAAATGCACAATGGAAACCATATTAAATTTCATGTTTACTAATGTCTTATGTTCCATTACATAACTAAAGGCCAAACCCTAATTCTTATGTATACCAATGGGTATCTGGAAAAAAAAATTAAGCGTTTGTTTGCCCAGAACTAAGTAAACACTGCTTGCAGCTCTCTTATCATGGTGGGCATAGACCCTGGCTTATTCTGCTCCTCTGACAGCTACCTTTAGAGTTAACTAATAGTCCTGCCACCCACCTTTAATTGGAAATCTATGGCTGCATTTATTCTAGAGCACAGCTGACAAGCCCAAGTCTCCATGTTTATGTATTATCAAACAGAGAACAATCAATTATGAGTAGATGGGACCTGATATTTCATGGGCAATGCCTTTATCAATGTATTAGCAAGCTGAGAGTATAGGATAGGGGGACTGGGGACCAGATGGTTAAGTACATCTTGAGAAAATACTTCTTTGGTTGGACACTAGCTTTATTATATACTGCTAGAACCTAGGGCAGTAACAAAAACAATTTTTTTTTGAAGATTCCTGTTATATTTTAGAGTCCCTTCCTGTAGTTAATTATCCATGTTGCTGAAGAACTTCCCTCTAAAGGTGTTGCAAAATAAGTACTCTCACTTTGGAAAGAAAGAAAAAAAAAAATCAATGCAAAATTGTTTGCTTTCAAAAGTGGAACTCATTCATATTTTGTACATATGTAATGTTCTTGTTTCTACATGTCATGGCCCAACACTAATAAGAGCGACACAAAGGATTAGCAAAATATATATATTTTAAATTTATTTACAAAAGAACAAATCTACAAAAGATTTTGGGCTCATGAAAGAAGTCAACAAACGTTTGATTTAGGCATCAACATAGGAAATTCAATCACTAAAAAGCCTAATGACTGAAACAAGAGGGAAACACAAATGACTGATGAGGCCTTTCTGACACAATAAGAGCAGAAACATTAATCAAAAAGGTTAAATTTCAAAAAATGTTTGAAACAAATCAAAACTGATCAATTGGGGGGAGTGGTGGCGCAGAGGTTAGAGAAGGTGGGCCTGTGATCGGAAGATCGCCGGTTCAAGCCCTGGTACTGACAACATCAAAAATGTGGGTGGGGTAGGTGAAGAACCCACACCAGCCCCCACACTCATTCGCCCCACCCTGGGCCCAGGAGCAAGACCCTTAACCCCCATCTGCTCCCTAAACAATAGGTCTCTCTTGAAAATGAATTCTCATGGCTCAATGAGACTACCTGTTTAAATAAAGGGTAAATGAAAAAAAAAAAAAAAAAAAAAAAAGATCAATTTAATTCTAAATAGTAACTTATGAAATATAAAGATTTATAAGGTCAAAATACAACCCAGCTGTCTGTGACCTTTATGGCTGTTTACATGGGCTCCGAGATGAAATGCAAAGATTTGCTGATGAAATTGAGCATTATATACTGACAGTATATTTACATCCCGTGTGTGATTCATTTGCAGAGTGGACACAGAGTGAAGCAGGTTTCCTTTCTGCTGTGAGACTGACAGCTGTCAGAGCTTGGGGAAGTGGGAGGGGCTTAGGACCCAATGCCGAACATGCTTTTGTCACCAAAGTCTCCAGTAACACAGAAGAATGTCTTTAGATTTGTGCTAGTCACATAAAAAAAAAGTCACAAGAGGGGTCTGAAAACTAGCTAAATAAAGCGAGAAAGTCGCTAAGTTGGCAACACTGCAGCTATGTCTGCTATTGTGCTCCAGCCCGTGCGGAAACATCGTGCTGTACATTGGTTCCTCTTCAAAGAAGGGCCTGTGTGTATGTGTGTTTTAGTGTGAGAAATACAAATTATGCTGTGAGCACCTCATGAAATGCGGGTGTCTCACGGTCAATGCATGAGACTTGAGAGGTCATTGTTTATTTTATTTTTGACTTAGATACTGATTTACCCAGCCTATAAAACTCATAGATACTTGCATAGATGGGCTGCTTTGACCCTGATCAGACCCGCCCCACAGCAAAAACTCTGCCCCCTCATTTGAATATAAGAACATGAAATAAAAATAATAATAATAATGTCATCACAATGTAATCACTGTATGTTTCCATACAATGGCAAAATTAGTCTCTGCATTTAAACCATCCACCACCAGGTGGTGCAGTGGGCAGCTATTGAAAGCGCCCGGGGGGCATTTTGGGGATGAGGCTTGCTGCCCAGAGACGCCACGTGATGTGCAGTGACTGGGGATCGAACCTGGGACTTTCGGGTCCCAAGCCGGCTGCCCTGCCTCTACACCATCTCGGCCCCCAAAAAGAGCTTAAAATGAAAAATGGGGTTAAAAATGAAAGCCCTGAAATATGTAAATTAGCTTTACAAAATAATACTGCCACAAAATGAAACTTCGTTATTAAATAAATAAATCTTGAAATAAATTAAAACAAATCTTGAAATTAATAATAATTAAAAAATATATATCTTGAAATACTTTGTAAATAAAAAATAAATCTTGGATCAAAAAAACTAAACATTTCTTTTTAAATGTTTTATTTCATGGGGACATTTATTTTTTTAATGGAATATTTATTAATAATTTCTAAATAACACTATTTATTTATTTAATTTTGAATGAAATTGCTTTCCATACAGGTCATGATAGCATCACTTCCTGGATCAGATGATAATGCAAATCTAAAGTAAAACTTTTTATTGCTAATGTCTAGTCAAAATACAATACGATAATGTCAATAGGTTTTGTGTTTTGGATATGCAGGTCTGTTCAAATCAAGAACGTGTTTATTGTCCTTACAGGTGGATATTCTGATTTCAGAATTTTTAATTCAGAATTACTAGGCAACCCTCATTGTTTTCCTGACAATGTGTGATTGCAATATGTCATTGCAAATATTAGAGGATGTAGTGACTTTACAAGAAGTAATAAGATTACAAGAAGCCTTTTGACACACAAGTCAAGTCACATTTTAGAGTTAAGAATAAAATATATTTGTTAGATGATTGGAAATGTGTTGAGCTAGTTATTTGTACTTGATGCGCCAAAAAATACCATAATTTATGTTTCAATATGCTAATAATAGAACCTATTTTACATTTTGTGTTTTCAAGACAAGTTTAAGTTTGTTTTAAAAATTTCCCCAAACAAAAATCCTTCCAGAAGTTTTAAACATTTGTGAAACTGATTTCAGTGTTGAAAAATTTGAATATGTCCTGATGGCACCATGTATATATATATATATATATATATATATATATATATATATAAAGTTTTGATCAAATAGCCTAATTGCACGTACCTAAAATTGTCAGGTTGTCTTTGCTATGCGATTTAATTACAACTTATAAAAATGTATCAAGTTATTTTATGTGTGCAATACTTAAATCGCACAATGTATCTTCAATTTTTTTCATATTTAAAAAAAAATCTTATGAGGCAATCAGTTTGCATAGGTTTGTTGTAGTAAACACAACCTATTTTCCTTACGTTACAGGTACTGAATTAAGTTGTGTGTTGTGTACTATTTTATATTATTACAACATACTCAAAATTATGAAGTTAGTTGAGTTGTGCAAACTTCTATGTTCTACTTGTACAATTATCCTGATGCATGCTCAATAATCCAGGTAGAAAAATCCAAAAAAGTTCAATCTGGTCCTCTGGACATTCAAAAAAACAAACAAAAAAAAAAAAAGCAAAAAAATGTAGAAAGGTTAATTCGTCTCTCATCCGAAAGACTTCCTCAGTCTGAGGTGCTGTGCAGACTTGTACAATATACTTGTACAAACATTTTCATAAAAACAAATATGTTTTGAGGCAAGTTTGCATAAATACAGTTTAAGTAAAGTCCACTTGTTGCACATGCAGTGTCAGCATAAACACAGTTACATCCAAACTGGAGAATATGCAAAAGTTCCTTCAGAATGTGGATGTTGTTAGTTTGCTCCTATGTTGAAAAAAGGCATGATTAGCACAAACAACCCTTTGCTCTCTGCCATTAATTTTAACTGTTGCTCATCAACTTGCACAGCTGTTGTAAAACATTTGACTGCAGATGCCTGTTGTGCTCATGTGCAATTTCACACTTATGTGGGGGGTTCCACAAAAAATATCTAATCTGAGACCTTGATTCAGAAATCTTCAGTTTCAGAGACAACAAGGACTGTTGCTGTGTACCCAAACAGACAACCTACAGCAGAAAAGCTATGGTTGCGCTCAAAACCAGCAATGTGTGAACAGGGTCTGCACCTGATGGGGCTGGAGCTCTGACAGGATGACTCCAGCAGCATCTCCAAAGGAACTAATTTAAAGAAACAAAAAGTGCAACCACTGAAAATGACAAAACTGCAGCGAGATTTGATAAAGCTAACTGTGTGCATTCCACATAGTCAACCACCATATACTAAATTGCTAAAATGAGAAAGCATGGTACATACAATCACTGACAAGTTCCATCCATCCATTCATCCATTATCTTTACCCGTTTATTCCATTTTGGGTCACGGGGGTCGCTGGTGCCCATGTCCAGCAATCACTGTGCGAGGGGCGGGGTACACCCTGGACGGGTCGCAAGTCCATCACAGGGACACATAGAGACAAACAAGACAAATAACCATTCACTCTCTCACTCACACCTAGGGACAATTTAGAGTTACCAATCAGCCTAACATGAATGTTTTTGGTCTGTGGGAGGAAACCGGAGTACCTGGAGAAAACCCACGCATGCACGGAGAGAACATGCAAACTCCACCCAGAAGGCACCTGGACCGGGGTTTGAACCAGGGACCTGTTCGCTGAGAGGCAGCAGCTCTACCAGTTGCGCCACCGTGCTGCCTAACTGACAAGTTATTTAACCAAAATAATGCAAATGTGTATATATTAAGGGCAGCATGGTGGCTCCGTTGGTAGAGTGGTTGCTTCTGAGCGAGAAAGTTGCTGGATCAAATCCCGATCGGCGGCCTTTCTTGGTGGAGTGTTCATGCTCTCTCCGTGCATATGTGGGTTTTCTCCGGGTTCTCCGGTTTCCTCCCACAGACCAAAAACATGCATGTTAGGCTGATTGGCAACCCTAAATTGTCCCTAGGTGTGAGTGAGAGAGTGAATGTTTGTCTCATTTGTCTCTATGTGTCCCTGTCATGGACTTGCAAACTGTCCAGGAATGTTCCCCCATCTCTCACACAGTGACTGCTGGAAATGGGTACCAGTGACCCACCTGACCCGAAAAGGAAGAAGCAGATAAAGATAATGGAAGGATGGGTAAATTTACAAATAACAAAACCTATAAGTTCAGTTCACTGTGTGAGTGCAAGTGCTGCTGTTACACTATGGGTGTAAGAAATGTAAATCATGTTATGCTAAAATCTTACATGCATAATGCTACTCCTATAAAAATGTACAAGAGAAAAATGTAAATTACATCGGTTATAGTCAGACAAAAAAAAAAAAAAGAAGAGATTCAGTACTTGCAGATATAGGAAGTGTTAGAATTAGTGATTTTTTGGGGGTTCATATAAAAACTAGATTTTTTTTTCACCTTAAACTGAATGAACCAGTCTTGATCAACTCCTTTATATGTATGTTATTTTTGATGTACAGTTTACTGGTCTTTAATCTGTGCAAACATGCAAAAAAAAAAAAAAAAATCATGATTGCTTTTGATAGAATAATTTACCAGTACCAAAGTGTATTTTCCTCTTAAGGGTCTGACTAAAAGTTTATTTTTGGCTGTTCCCTTCCTCAGGGGTTGCCACAGCGAGCAAACTCACATGAAATATTTGGCAACTGTTTTATGCTTAATGCCCTTCCTGATGCTGGACTCGGACATGCAGCCAGGATTACAAGACTGCAGCACTGACCTCCAAGCTATCGCAGCCACTTGTTAAGAGTCTGACTGTGTCATGTAAATAAATGAATGATCCAAATGATGGAATAGGAGGCAGAAAACGGTTAAGACTTTTTTTTTGTTTAATTCCAAACTAAAGGAAAGATGGCACACAGCAACCTTGCATTTAGTTTGAAAAATAGTTAACCACCAAGAGGCTTTCTAAACTTTTGTCATATTTTGAAAACAATACGACTGAAATGTCTGTCACACATTTAATCCATTGTGCTCCATGTCAACACAGCTGAGTTCTGTTGCACACCTCTTGGTTCTGTGATGTTTGAAAGCTCTCATCTGTGTGACAAATGGCTGGCTCCATCAACGACTTGTAACTGGTCAGAGGCAGCATAGACTGTTTTATGTTTTTTTTCCCATTTGCAAAAAGGTTTTGTGAATGTGCCTTTGGGTTGTGCGTTGAAGAGCTAAATTGCCTGCGAGGAAAAAAAAAGTAAGCTTTACGAAAATACATCCTGCAATTATTTTGAGACGATATGACCAGGTTTTGTTTTTCTGTATTTTGATATGGAGTGAATATGGATGTTCTCGCCATTTAGTCCTTGATTGTCAGATTGTGGAAAATACTTGAGAGATAATGTGTTATTTTACAAAAGGAAAAATAAAAGAACCTGACTCTGAGTTCTTATAGACGAAAAAGCTTTATACCAAAGGGAACAAAATAAATCATTGATTTAGATGACAAAAAAGCCTTACATGTAGGTTTATGAGGGCGTTCTACATTCATCAGCACGGATGATAGCAGCCCACCTGTGCTTCAGTCTTGTCAGGAAAAAAGATCAGTCAATGTTTCAGTTTAACTTTGTGATTCAGGGCAGTGTGTATATGGACTTTATCTTGCCTCATACCATACCATACCATACCAATTTATTTATATAGCACTTAAAACAGCAACAAGGCCAACCAAAGTGCTGTACAAAAGAACACAAACATGCACAGCGGACAGGAAAACATAAAATAGAAATACAGATACAAATAGCAGCAGGAGCTAACTAAAATGGCCAACAGAGTAGAGAACAGACCGGACCAAAACAAATCACACCGTGTTAAAGGCAAGCGAATAGAAGTGGGTCTTCAAGCGAGACTTAAAGACTGAGAGTGTGGGAGCCTGCCGGACACTCAGTGGCAACTCATTCCACAGTCGTGGACCTGCAACAGAGAAAGCCTTGTCACCTCTGAGCTTACGACGGGTTTCTGGGACTGAGAGAAGCATCTGGTCTGCTGACCTCAGAGAGCGCGGTGGGACATATGGCTGCAGAAGATCAGTGAGATAGGATGGGGCGGAACTGTTCAGTGATTTAAAAACATACATGAGAATTTTGAATTGGATCCGAAGGTGAATGGGTAGTCAGTGAAGGGAGGCCAAAACTGGCGTGATGTGCTCTCTATAGCCTGTACCAGTTAAAAATCGGGCTGCAGCATTTTGGACCAGTTGTAGACGAGCAATGGAGGACTGACTGATTCTACAATGTATGAGAATATGCACCCACATAGACCCACGTTTTTATATATGTAGGTATATAGGAAATGTATGGTTAACAAGGTGTATTCTGAGGCCAATCATTCAGGTGGTTGTGCTACCATGAAAAAGTCTTATGGATGTGCTGCCGTGAAAACAAGCCTCAAGACAAAACTTGACCTTATTTATGAACTTATCAAAAAAAACTTTTGATTCAACCCAACAAATTTAAGTCAGGTGCTCAGGACGGTTTCTTTGTGTTGAAACATTTCATATTTCTTCCAAAAAACTTCAGACTTTTGTATGAAAGATGAAACATTTCAACACAAAGAAACCATCCTGACTTAACTTTGTTGGATTTTTTTTCCTGGATTACTGAGCATGAACCTTGATCTTTTGATTCAATCTTATGTCCTACTACTTTTCCATCCATCTCATCTCTCTACCTTCCATTTTGAATTTTATCCTTGGGATTGGTTGATATGCAAATTCTAGGTTGTGGTTTAAGAAATCATGGTATAAAACCGCTTGCATTAAGTCATTACTTAATTTTAATAATCATGATTTTAAATTTAACATGCAATCTGTCAGCAGGCCATGCACATTTGTCAGACAGCATGAGGGTTTTGAGAGCTGATAGACAGTGAGAGAAGAATTAGCATAGTAATTGATAATTACTCAAAGATCAGAGGGGCCATTGTTTCTTAGACGGCTCAACATGTTTTCCCTCAGGTTTAGGTCAGCTCTAAAAGGAGAAACATAATTGAGTGCCTTGTGGCTTAATTAAAGAGCTTGCTCTAATTACCAGGAAAAAAAAAATAACGGGAATGAGGAAAACGGGGCTACTAAAACATATGCACATTCTCAACATTCCTTTTTTCCCATGGTCCCATAAGTCACTTTTGAACATATTGCAACTAGAGGTGTAATTATCTGGTGAAACAAGAACAGATTTGATAGTTGATTTTCAAATGGAACCTCACTTCTGTGTGCTTTGTGGTGTTCAAGTATGCAAAATCATCCAAGGCACTGATCAAACAGACACTGTAACTTTAAATGTATTTAAAAAGGAGTTCAGACAAGTTTAAACATGGCTTTATCAATGGTGCACAAATGGGGAGTTAATGCTGTTTTGACATAAATGTGCCATGCATTTGAGTGTTTGAAGACATACTGACACTTTGTTGTTGTTGTTTTTGCATTACAAAATACATTTATGTTCTTCTTCAGTCCTTTCTGTCTATTTCCCTTTGTTGGCTTAAAAAAAAAAAAAAAAAAAAACTACTGTGATCCCTTTGGTTTGATCATCCATCCTCTAAAACCATCACTGCTTCTTGTCTGTCATCTAATCTGGCAAATGCGTTATCAAGCTAATGACAGACACAATTCCCTTCCTTTAATGGCAAGCAAATAATACTATCCCATCAAATGTGAGCCAGATGAAAGTGAAGCCTCTGAGCAGATAAAAAGACATGAAGGAGGTGAAGCAGCTGTTTGTCAACTAAGGACAGGGATGTCTGCTGATCCGTCTTATCTCTGCCTTTCTGCCGGACATGTTTGCTCTTCAAGTGCCCGCCTCTGCCTCTGATGTCAGCTGGAATGAAACCCGTCTGTTCGTCACTGAGATCCCTGAGTCTGTTGGAGCGCTCAACAGGGCCTCCCAAGCGTGCAATTTCCATTTCAAAGCCATCTCCTTTTACCATTATAATTCCATCTAAGGCAATTGTTAAATGAACATTCCTAACTGCTGACTACAACAAAGATATTTAGGAAAAAAAAAAGATGGAGATGTATGCATTAGTAATGAGGAGGAGAGAAGGTAGTGGGGGTACGATCAAAGGTATGGTAATGCCTATGGTAAAAAGGATGTGAGCGTGCAGGGCTTCTGAAATAAGGGGGTGCTGAGGAGAGATGGAGCAACCGAAAAGACTGTCTTTTGGGAAAGGTATGTAAAGGGAGGCGGGCAGGGAAGACAGGAAAGGAGCAGGTATTTATACAGTTATGTTGCACCACAGCTATAGATAGGCTGTTTAAAAAAAAATCACTTGAGGGAAACTGTTCTTCTATGAGGAGACACCTGGTAGTCACCAAAAATACACAATTTCAGCTATTTTATTTCCTTTTCTTTAAACTTTACCTTCTATGATTATGCAGTGCATGACGATTTGCCGATTTTAAATAAATTGTTGGTATTTCTGTCAGCAAATGTCAATTAAACTGAATTATTTTTAGGGAGGGGTTCTGACAGTAGCATTGTCACATAAGATAACGTGAATAATAAAAGATAAATGAAGAATGTTTAAATATAAAATGGCATTAATTATTACACCAAAAGGTGTGGATGGTGGGTTTTCTAAATTCTGCGGGGGAAAAAAAAAGACGATGTGCATTAGGAGAATTTAAACAACTTTTCTCTGAACATATTTGACTTGGCATGACATTACTCAACAGCCTTTTCTAATCTGAGCTGGCACAGACTCAAGCTTCACAAAATGGTAATGCACAAACTCTCATACCCAAGGTCAATTTAGAACAATGGTCCTCAAACTTTTTTTTAACTTAAGATGCACAAAATAACAAACAGACCCAAAATATTGAACGTCCAAATGTACAAACTTGGCTAAAAATCTTCTTAAACAAAACCATAATGACAACACCAATAGTCTTAAGAATTATGATGGTTGATTTAAATAATGTCTTACTACTATGTTCAGTATTTGTGACAATCATAATAAAAATATGTCTATTTAAGTTTATTTTAAGATCCCCAAGGTGTGTTTCATGATCCACCTTAGGGTCTTGATCACAACTTTGGTAATGTGTCACAGTTTAATGAATGATGTACACAAAGTAGCCACCAAGTAGTGGCCACTAATTAACTAAACATGTATGTTTTTAGACTGTGAGAGGGAACCAGAGTACCAGTTCATGCAGGAATTTGCATGGACAATGATGTTCACGCAAAATATAGTGGTGGAAGAGAGCCTGGAGAGGTGGAGGTATGCTCTAGAGAGAAGATGAATAAAAGTAGAAACAAGAGAAAATTAATGTGTATTAGTGAACGACATGTGCAATAGTGAAGCTTGCAAGTAGAGATAATGAAGTTGGATTAGGTACCTTGGTTCAACCATTCAACGTAACACGGAGTGCAAAAGAAAAGAAGAGAGTAGAGGCAGAGTGGAGCTGAGTATCAAGGGTGATATGCAATAGAAGGATAGATGCAAATGGGAAAGAGTGAATTTGCAAGATTGTACTGAGTCCTGCTATGATTTATTGTTTGGAAATCCTGGCACTAGCAAAACATTAGGAGGAAAAGCTGGAAGTAGCCGAGATAAAGATGTTACAGCATTTAGTGCAAGTGACCAAAATGGACAGAATTAGAATCTAGCAAAGAGGGAGAGAACAGTTCATTGTGAGCAATTTAGAGACAAAATTAGAGCAGTGGGACTGAGATGGTTTGGATGAGAATATGTCTGATATTTGGAGAAAGAATGCTGATTGTGGATTTTTAGGAGGGAAAGAGGAAAACCACAGATAAGGCTTGTGGATGTGGTGAAAATGCAGAGGGTTGGTGTGACAGATGAGGATGCTAAAATAATGGTGCTATGGAGGCAGACTGGTTTACACAATGCATTTTTTTTATTTTACCATTTGTGTACACAACATATACTGTTCTCTCTGAAACCAAAGGTTTCTGAATCCAATTCTGAATAGAGATTTTTAGGGGGAACCCCTTGTGGAGGTGTGACATACTCTGCAGGTGTGAAGTCGCACCGCCACACACTAGAAGCAGCTAATATTGAAATGTTTCTCTACAATAATAACAGTTACATTAAATGGCATAAAGCAGTGTTTTGCACTACTAACTTTTTTCAGTATGTAGCAAAACTAGCAAAAGCCTAGGTGTAGGAGTCCTAGGGTTTTGCTCCAACAACTTTCTCCACCAGATGTCGCCTTCGGAGATGCACCTGCAGATTCTTGGCCTGATGAGCTGCAGGTGTACAAAAGGCCTTTAACAACACCAGTCCAACGCTGGTGCATTATCTGCCTGACAAATCTCCTGAGCTCCTTCAACTCCTTGGATCTCCCTGCATTCACTGAATACCTCCTTTGCTCCCTCCTTTCCTTCCCCACTTGCTTATTCCTTGATTCCCCTGGAACCTCACTGGACTATCCTGGAACCTTGGACTCTCATGTCCTGGAGTTTACCACCTTCTCCACAAGTAAGCGGTCTGTTATTTATTATTATCTTCACCTGTAGACCCGCTTCACACCTACTAACCGTTCTCTTGTCTTCAGAGTTCCAGCCCCTTCCTCCAGAGGTCACAGTTCAACTGTTTGCACAATTATCCACTTGCAAATAAACACTGTTAAACTATTCTCTGTCTTGTGGTTGTTCTACGGTTCACAACTATTCTGGGTACTCAGTAAATCATTACACTACATACGAAGGGATATTTGTGGATTCAATGTATCTACTTTGTACCAGCTTGGATGTAATTATGATCATGTAGACACTGAATGTACATTGCATGCAGATAATTGGCTTCATGGTTGCCAGGGAAACATTATTGTTGGTATTTTTACCCCCTTCTTTTCTGTGCACATGTTCACCAAACAGAACTCACACCACCCTCATTTAACACATGATGGCTTGTGTTTAAAATACAATAATTTTAAAGTGAAAGTACAATAGTACATCATTTATCTGGCAATCCTGCCTGACACAAAATAAAGAAAGAAGTGCTATGTGTTGACATCACTGTTTGTTTTCATATGTAGTATGTCAGGACAGCTATGCTGTGGACTTCACTACCAATTAATTATTCTTAAAGCTAGTTCAAGCACAAAGAATATTAATTGTTAATTACAATGGATTATTTTCTTTTTTGAGTTAAATTAATGCCATGTGACTGAGATAACTGTGAGTGGATTATTTAATCAGTGACATGAGACGCCATTTTATCTTTGACCCATCAGAATAAATGCGGTCATTTATTTAACAGAATCAAAATTTAACATCAAAACATGTACACATTGATTTGCTGATCTGTTTCTGATTAATAAAAACTTGGCACGCTTTACTAACAAGACAACAGAACATTACTGATCGAGGCTGATTCACCTCTGAAGGCATCTAGATTACTGGCAAATAGAAAAGTTAAAGAGGAGAAATAGAAGTGTTTAAAGATTTAAAGAGGTTTAGATGGGCAGCACGGTGGCGCAACTGGTAGAGCTGCTGCCTCTCAGTGAGCAGGTCCTTGGTTCAAACCCCGGTCCAGGGGCCTTTCTGGGTGGAGTTTGCATGTTCTCTCCGTGCATGCGTGGGTTTTCTCCGGGTACTCCGGTTTCCTCCCACAGTCCAAAAACATGCATGTTAGGCTGATTGGTAACTCTAAATTGTCCCTAGGTGTGAGTGAGAGAGTGAATGGTTGTTTGTGTTGTTTGTCTCTATGTGGCCCTGTGATGGACTTGCGACCCGTCCAGGGTGTACCCCGCCCCTCGCACAGTGATTGCTGGACATGGGCACCAGCGACCCCGTGACCCAAAATGGAATAAGCGGGTAAAGAAAATGGATGGATGGATGGATGAAGAGGTTTAGATGGAAGCTATGTGTGAAACCAGAACTTTGTACCCTTCCTCCGACACCTGCTTAGCTTTCCGGTACACTTCAGGACGTGCAGCAACTTTGTTACCTTAGCAGAGGATGCATCCACTCCAGAACAGAAGTCCATTAGTACGATCCCTTTACAGCGTCTCCGGTTAAAGTAGCTGGGAATCTTTAGAATAAATGCATATAGTCAGTTCCACCAAATAAGCTTCCTTAGAAGTGGCGCATTTACTGCTTGAGTTGAATGCACAGCGATGCGAGCCGTGACTCCACTAAAGGGAGGGACCCCTTGGCACACGGTCCCATCCATCCGCTACAAGTTCTGAAGACTTAGCCCTAAGACTTAAGACTCCGACTGAGTTCCAGCACTGAACTCCAGGACTGCACTTCAAGACTGAACTGAGTTCCAACTGAATAGTTCCACGAAGTGTTCCTTTTAAAGGGGTATACACTTCCTGTTACGTGACACTTCCTGATTGGTTGAAACAACCAGCAGGTGGGTGGTTCTAGTGATGTCAATAGGGTCACTAGGAGTCAAAAGACAGCAGGAATGTTTATGAACGGTTAGTACAGACGGAGAAATGTTATGACGAAGTGAGACAAACGCAGGTGCCAGTTAAAGTTATTTACTGTCTGCTAGTTTTAAAAACAAGACACTTCGTTCTAATAACTCGTCTCTGTTTGTCTCTGACTTTTGACCGACATCACTACTCCTCATTCAGACAGAAAACTAAAATGCACACTTACTTCGTAAATAGACATTTAAACTGTATGATCAAAAATCTGCTGAGGTTTAAAAATCATTAATACTGTTTCACAGTTGATTTAAATGAGTGGTTCACTTCAACATTTAGAAATGGTATGAACTAATAACACATTTGATTATCAATATATTCTAAAATAGTAATGATAATGTAAAAAAATAAGAGTGTTCTTTCAATTGATTAATCCAGGATACAATTAAATAGTCTCTTGATGAGATCATTTGTATTTCTGGATTCAAATCAATGAAATAACAGTTCCTGTCCCCTGAAGGTCTTCAAAGACAGGTTGAGATCGGAGGCCTAGTTCACTACACGTACAATGACAAAATTAGTTCTCTGCATTTAACCCATTACATGTGAGATACACTCAGGTGGAGCAGTGGACAGCTATGTAAACACCTGGGGAGCAGTTAGGGATTAGGTGTTTTGCTCAAGGACACCACGACATGTGGGCATGGTGTGGAGTTGAACCTGTGACTTTCTGGTCACTAGTCAGTTGCCCTACCTCTACTGGTGTAGCAGCCTACTAACTGTGGTGGAAATGTATTGGGTTTCCATATGAACTGCTCTTTTTTTGTTTATCGTCCCAATAAACACTATAAAAACACACATTTTTCCAGATGTTGTTTTCATGTAAACAGTGTCAGAGCCAGAGTTTTTTCATTGTCATACGCACCACATGTGGTACATGTGGTGAAACAAGATTATGTACACAGGGTTCCTGTTATAGCCAACAATAAAATGTAAAAGCAAAACAGCAATAAGATCTAAGATATGTACTAAGAAAAACATCATTTAAATATACACTAAACACTAACAGCATAATAATAATAACAAAAAAAAAAAACAATACGCCAAGTCTGTGTGAGCAGATGAGCATGAATAAACACAGTAACATGAAACAGATCAGCAGCAACATAATGCGATTTTTCAATAATGCGATTTTTCACAGTGATTATTCTGGTTAGATATTCATGAGTCTAACAGCCTCAGGGTAGAAGCTGTTCCTCAGTCTAGTGGTTCTACACTCAATGTTCCTTAACCTTGTTCCTGAGGGGAGTGGGGCACAAAGTGTTTGTGCTAGGTGAGTCAAGTCCATGATGAAGGTGGCCCTCTTCCTGCATCTAGAGGTGTAAATGTCTGTGATGGTGGACTGACTCCAATAGACTTCTGTGCAGCCTTCACCACTCTCTGCAAAGCTTTTCTTTCTGCAGCTGTGCAGCTTCCATGCCACATGTTGATGCTGGAACTCAGGATGCTCTCCACTGCACATCTGTAGAAGGAGGTTAGGACTGAGCTTCCCAGACAAGCTCGTCCCAGCCACATGAGGAAGTAGAGTCTCTGATGAGCTTTCTTGACCAGGCTGGTAGTGTTGTTGCCCCCAGCTGAGTTTGCCATTCAGGTGCACACCCAAGTACTTGTAGCTGGAGACCACTTCCACAGCAGAAACAGAAACAGGGCCCAAAGAAGACAATGCAGAGATGTAAACGGTCAGGTCACGCAAGAGTTTCTTCATTCAGAGTTGTGTCTGGAGAAAGTTACACAATGAATTACCAAAATAAACAAAAATGTTACAGTCAAAACACTAATAAATGTCAGTATTCTAAAAAAAAACATTATTCTAGCATCAATACTCCAAGGCAGTATCCACTAACTCTATATTCATGTGTTTATAACCTCTGACGTGACAATTGTGAGGCCTTTCATCTGTCTCAGCTGGAGTGATTCTGAGTCAACAAACACAATCTGTTTGTCTTATCCTTCATCTCCATCTTTGCATTGCTTTTTTGTCCCACGCATCTACAATTAATGTATTTATTTCAAGGCCCCCTCTTATTCTTCAAAGACACTCACAAGGGACACAACTGTCGCTTCAAAATCAAAGTCCTCCCACACTTCTCATTCTGCTCTTTATTTCTTTCTCTCTTTTATTTACACATTTTCTTTTACTTCTCATTTAGGTCTCTTTCTTTTAATGCAGATTCAAATTTTGCAGCTCGTATGCCCTCCCTTTTTTCCTTCAATGTATAATCATCCAAGAGAGACTGGGAAATACATAGAAAACCAAGTTAAAATTTAACCCTAATGCTAAATGCTCAAAGGCAGTTTCTGTTGAGTCTGAACATTCATTTCTCTGGGTGTCTGCTGGTATCCTTTCATCTTCCTGCATGATGCTGGCCGAACGATCCAGGTGTACATAACAAACCCCTATTCATCTCAGAGTTATCATTTCTGCCATAATTCCTCAACTCTTGTGACACTGGTCTTTGAGCATGGCACTCTGGGATTATACCTGACACTTTCAGACAATGTTATGATTTGTCTAATCTGTTCTGTTTTCTAGGATGTGAGTTAAACTTCTTTGCGTTTTTCCTGTTCTTGCTCACAGCTGTTTTCCACCAGGTTGACTGGTTGATAACCTTCCCATTGTGCCTTATTTATACCGATTTAGTCACACATGCCCCTCCATGTTAGAACATTTTCTTTTGAATCCATACCACTTTATATCTTCAAAATGCAGCTGCAGATATTTAGGGTGAAATGGTATTTTGAGGACAGAAGAGGAAAGCATAATTCATTGTACCTAGTTGGAACTGCACATCATTATATGTAACAACTGAGCTTGTTGTTTACTCTCCTGTGTATGTTTCAGAATGTGTGTTCCAGTATTTTCCTTTAAGCTTGTTATGTCCAAGTTCAAACTACATTACATTTCCTGGTAGAAGTGTTTTTCTTAAAGAACTCTCTTTTAGGTCATCCAAATACAGATAAAAAATAAAAGAAAAATAAAAGAAAAATGCTTATGTTCAGGTAAAAAAAATAAAAAATG
>NC_056516.1:19596883-19612628 GCF_014905685.2 Nematolebias whitei
ATATATATTCTCTAGAGGCACTAAAAATATATTTAAAATCTTTGAAGCTAAAATTTCCATGTCACATTCTAAGAGAGAGAGAAAAAAACAAAACAAAACAAAACAAAAAAACAGCTATACACCCCCCCCCCCACCCACACACACCAGAAAACACATCTAAAAATGTCTTTGACTTGAATTAATTCAAGCAGACGTACCATCAGATCACATAATGTCAAAAGCAATGCAGGTGAAACGTGTCCTTTGTGAGGACACAGCCAGTGGAAACAGTGATGTGCATAGATGGTCTAAAAGTCACTAAACATTTTTAAGATAATGGCACCTATTTAGATTAGGGATCGGTTCTCATGATCTCCTAGTCCCTCAGTGTTCCAACCCTCTCACAATGTATGGTCATGCCATTAAAACCATGATCAAAATATCAAATTACCTGAAACAAGTGGCTGCATTGAGTTTTCTCTGTAATATGGCTGGGCTCAGTGTTTGCTGAAAACATTATATAATAGCATTTTCACTTTGTGAAGAAACATTCTTCCTATCTTATAAATAGCAAAATAAAGACTGGAATATCAGATATACCATCTGATTTAAAATATGTCTTTTAAATTGGATATTCTTACTTGCTCTATTTTTTTTTCCACATGAGTGATTTTATTTTTATGTTTTGCTTTTTCACTTTAGTCTTAGGTCATCCACCAGAGGCCAGGGAGCTTGAAGGTCCTGTGCAGTCTGTTTGCTTTTTCTTGAAATGCACTCTTCTGATAGTCTCTGGGGTTTGTTGGAGCCACTCTCACAGTTGGGAAAGGTGGAGGGTGGGGGCCAACCACAGACCCCCGGGTACCAGTTTTCACTGGCCTTGCCTTTCCACAACTTCTCTTTTTCATCTTAAAAAACTATTGGTAATTATTGTGTTATTTCTTCATGATATTAAAGTCTCTTGAACTTGCCACATCTACTATCACTGACTTCTCCTGGAGTTTGTTGACCGCAACAATATTTAACTTGTTAGATACGTTTTTATCAGTCTGGATAGGACTATGAAAGTTCCATATTATCTAAGCCCTGTCATTCTCTACCAGCATTGGCAAAGTCTTCCACCTTGACTGTGGGGCCTCTAGACTGCCATTGACACAGATTCACCTGTATACTATTACATCTTGGATATGGTGTGCTATAGATGGCACTTTGGAGTAAGCTATTGGGAGAAGAATCAGTTTTGTGTTGTGCATTTCCTTGACTGATGAAGCCTTCTGGATCGAAGGCGAAACATTTCAGCACACAAAAAAAAAAAAGAAACTGTCCAGATGACCTGACTGAAAAATGTTGGCTTGTATACCTGGATTATTGAGCATGGACTGTATCTTGTTATGACTCGGGAAACTCAGAGTTGTATGAGACCTGAAACGAGACAGACACAGGTAGGTACAAAAGTAACTGTTTATTATGTACAGTGGATAATAGACAGTTGCTTCTCTGCAGCTCCTGGAAGAGGAAGGAGATGGTCAGAGGAGGCCAGCAGGGTAAACAGGCAATATTAATGTGATGATGTTTCTCTCTTACAGGTTTGAAGATGTCTTTGGATCCAACTCCAAATCCGTGGAAGAGCTTCAGAGGAAGACAAGGCCAAGGATCCAAAAGCACAAGGGAGGCTGGCAGCTGTTGGCAGGCAAGGCACGAGGAGAACCAAGACAAGGCACGAGGAGAATCAGGACCAGGCATGAGGAGGACCAGGGCAAGGCCAAGAGAAACAGGACAGGCCCAAGGGAACCAGGACTGAGGAGACAGGATTGCTGAGGACAAGAAAAGATGGTAAGTAGATTTACTTAATGTAAACGTACAGACTGGAGGCACAAATACCATTGATGGTCAATGCTCCAGCCAAGAGTAACATTGGACTGCAGCCTTATGTAGTTGATGACTCTCATCAGGTTGATGGCCGACAGCTGTTGACAATCAGTGGTCATCTTGGACGAGGAGCTGCAGACAGTGGTACTCTTACATATATGAGGCAGCTTTCCACAGACTATATCTTGGGTCATGTCTGGTGCGGAAGACCCATTTTTACTTTTTGTTTGTTTGTTTGTTTATTTTCTCTTGGGCCTGCTCTGGTGCTGCCATGATTGGTGTCAGCTCTAGAAGAGCACAGTCAAAAGAACAGCTAATGTACAATACAGAGCCATGAAGCTCGTAGTGGACCTGATTGTGATGTGTAAAAGTGCAACAGTCTATGTGAAAAAATAGGGCATACGGGGAGTTTTTTAAATTTACATATTATCCTTCATAGTGAAAAGTGTAATTTAAGCCGGTGGATAAAATATCTTTGGCCTTGAATCCAAAGCCATTAGCATCTAACAAGACCACATACTTTTGTGAGGCCAAATATCTAAAAAGGTCTAAATATGTTTCAGTTGTCATGGTGTTATACTTTTTGGCATTGCTTTCTTTATTATTGTTAGTGGTCTGAACTGTCTCTGTGGCTTCTTCTCACTCATCAGCTCAACTAACAGCACAGGAAACAAACAATATATATATTGTGTTGCCTCAAGCATGAACACAGCAAATGCTCTTGCACATCCATTGATGAAAATGGTACTATAAAAGTGTGCTATTGCAGTGTGAATATGTGGCTGTTTCTCATGGCATGTGTTTGCAGTTGCTGATGTTTGCTTGTGCACACAGAAAAAGGTCAGAACAAATGACCCATGGCATCAGTACAGGGAATTGGGTCATAGACATATGCACAGCCCTGAAAGACATCCAGACAGGTGTAAATCCAGCTCTAAATCTCTGGAATGCCCTCAACTTGACCTGAATAGCAACATATGAATTTACAACACTTACTTCAGCTTCCAGGCTACACACCTTTGCACTGAAATAATACTAGTCAAATGTTAAATATTGTTTTAAAATTGGCTGTAAACAAAAACTGTTTTGATAAGACAAGTTGTGAACAAATTTAATGCCTTTGAATCTTCAAAATCCTAAAATACTGAATGTGATGGTGTCAAAGTGTATAGAGTATGAAGACAAAACATGAGCCGTTTAAAAAAAGATGATTAACTTTTTATATTTTCAAGCAATAAAGCAATAAAGCATCGAGGTTCAGTGTTAGTGACACAACAATATTTTTTGTATATTGCATTAAAACTTTTGTTGGATGAAATCCACTAAGCAAACAAATGAGAGCATGATTCACTGATCACAGCATTTCTTAAATTTACCACAGCTTTTTCTTTCTTAAATCTAACTTGCTGTATTTGATGATGTGTTCTTATTGAGTTATTGTGTAAAGGTTTGCACATATATGAGCATTTCATCCAAAATCTATCTATGTATCTATGTATGTATCTATGTATGTATCTATGTATCTATGTATGTATCTATGTATGTATCTATGTATGTATGTATGTATCTATGTATGTATGTATGTATGTATGTATGTATGTATCCATGTATGTATCCATGTATCTATCTATGTATCTATCTATGTATGTATCTATCCATGTATCTATCTATGTATGTATCTATGTATGTATCTATGTATCTATCTATGTATATATCTATGTATCTATCTATGTATGTATCTATGTATGTATGTATCTATCTATCTATCTATGTATGTATGTATCTATGTATGTATGTATCTATGTATGTATGTATGTATGTATCTATCTATCTATCTATCTATCTATCTATCTATCTATCTATCCAGCCATCCAGCCATGCATACATACATGCATGCATACATACATGCATGCATACATACATGCATGCATACATACATACATGCATACATGCATGCATGCATACATACATGCACATACATACATGCATACATACATACATGCACATACATACATGCATACATACATACATGCACATACATACATACATGCATACATACATGCATCTTTATTTATTTTTGCCTCCTTTATTACTGAGGGAGTTTGAGCTGAGGTAACTGAGGTAAGTCTTTTTTTATTCATTTTGATCATGCAAACAAAAAGCTGAACACAAAGATCAAGCGGGTACAATTTCCCAACTTTATAATTCTGTCATATTCCTTTGCATTTTATTAGACAGACAACCAGATAGACAGACGGACAAATAGAAGAAAGGTTTAAATGAAATACTCATCCATATGCAAGCCTATAGACTTTAGCTGAAACATAATGAGGCAATAACATGTAAGAATTGAAAAGTGCTTCTGTGTCTAACAAGCCTGTGTCTAACAAGCTTATGGAAAAGATGACTTTCAAATTGTATTCATTTGTATTAACTTCATGCCGTAACTGCTGAGAAGAACAACTGTCAAACTATATTTGACTAAACTATTTGTTCATATACAAATTGCTATGATCTTTAAGTAGAACATCATTGCAAGGCTTCATATTATTATGTTTTAGCTATATTTATAATGAATTTGACACACATCTGAACTGATTTGATTCAGCATTTTAAAGAGAAAACTGAGTAAATTCTGCAAGGACAAAAGTCTCAAAGCCATGATGTAAGGGCAGCACAGTTGTTATCTGTTTCTGCAAATGTAGTACAAACCATCATTTTCAAGACTTCCTGAATATAGTATATAACATTTTAAACTGTCATCTGGCATTTCATTGACATTTTGCAATATTAGCAAGCTTTGCATTGTATTAGAACTGTATAATAATATTTTTCCAGTGCAGCTCTCATATGTGGGCTTTTACTTTTTGACAACTTATTTTTATTTATTTTTTTTACCACAAGACTTGTTCAATGAAAGCCAATAATCTTGTTGTCAGCCATAACAGTTGCAGCACGTTAATTGTGAATACGCTCCTATAATTAGCCACGTTTATTGCTTTATTCTGGTACACTGTAGCTCTTCAGTTGCTGCTGTTCTTTACATTTTAACTCAAGGGTTTCCCCCATAAAAACTTAACAATGCAAACACATTTAACTTGGTCTTTGCCTCAGGAACTTGTACAGTTCTTAAACACTGTCTCTCTTTGGTCTTGACCAATGTCTCTCTTTTGTGCTTTTCTGCTGGAAAGATGTCTGAATGCAGAAACCTATTTTTCCTTTCACAAAGGTACAAAATATAACCATGAAATGGGAAAGCACAAACAAATCAAGCCTTTTATCAGAGCATATGTGACATAAAAGTTTCCACAGGGAGCAGTCTAGCAGCAGTTATGACACTAACATTAGAAACCAACGTTGCATTGAAAGCAACAGTGAAAGAAAGTCCTGAAACTATAAGCTGCTGTATTACTGTACCAAGACAAGAGCTGTATTTAGACTGTCCACACTAATACATATGTTGCAGACATGGTTTTTTTTCTGCTACATTTGAATATCTAAATACCTAAAAATATTTTTATTGTATCAGTTTGTATTTGACATGTGGGCACTGTGGCAAAATAATCTTGTTTTGTGTCTAGCACATGCACTAATAACTTTAATGACAATAGAGTATCTTGTCTTTCTGTTGTAAACTGTATGTAAGTAAATCCTGTTTTTTAATGCACCATGGATGAGAGTGGACTATAATTTTGATGTTCTTGCATTTGAAGAAAATTGATATTGAAGCTTGATTTAACTTCTTTTTTTTTTTTTTTTTAATGTATTTTTATTTATGGATATTTTTTAGTCCTACTTTATTGAGTAGATATACTTTTAAATGGCATCAGTTAAAACATCTGTGCATGTTTTGCATTTATTAAACATTTAGTTTTATACTGTTCTTGACCCATTTAGACTCACATGAATATAACAAGAATCCTCATTAAATCAGGATCAGAGACCATAATAATGTTTTGTTGAAGTATTTACTCATGCATGTTGTGCATCCATGTGTATCGTCATATATATGAACATACAAATGCCTGCTTAAAACAGTTTGTCTGTTTATTTTTCTTCCTTTATTTGTGCGTATAACACCTGGTGATTCATACAATGCAAAATTGCAGAATATGTATGCTTGACCATTCTTACTGACCAGTGTGTGTCAAAAAGTAATTGAACTCTTCCATTTTAAGTTCCCCATGCAGTATCCATTGTTCTCGGCCTTGCAGTGAAACATTTTGTTTGTGTCACCGCAACGTTCATAAATACACGCATCAACACATTCAGTTCTTTTCTCTGTCCCTTTCCTGAACCCTGTAATCCCCTGCCCATACTTTTAAATAGAGCACCACATCACAAAGCTATGTACCATGCTGTGCAGACTGGAAAAAGCCACAGGGAGTCCCCCTGACCTTATCCCAGCTTGCTCAATCGCCCCATATCTGAACTTTAGCAGAAGGACGTGAAGTCGCTCGTGTTTCATGGCTGACACTCCTGCACTTCCTTACACATGCACTCTCTCACACATACCCATTAATCAATTTTGAATTTGTTTGGTATGGTTGAACTCCAGAAAAACTGTCAGCATACCATTTTATTCATTCTGAACGTACACTTCTGAGACTTTTTTTCTTACATTGTTGTGCATGTTAACTGATTTTTTGTAAACACTTGAGTTCAGGTTGAAAATATGTTTTCTCCCAAATGATGGATTTTGTTTGTGAAAGCTTAGACAAGGAGAATCCATTTGCTCCCATACCTTAAAGCAGATCCGCTAGAGGTAACGTGTTGTCCTTTTTAATTCAGTATCACATGATGCACCATTATTGTTCTGATGCAAATCTGACCCAACAAAGTCCTCTCAGAAAGGATTTTTGGCAAACAGCTTTGATGAATGAGGAACAAAGTGTAAAATGCTGAGCCAGTCTTTTACGGGGCTTAATTGGGAAGCACGGGGTATACAAAGGTGGATGAGCGGCTTTTAAAGTTATTTATCCCTAATCCCTCAAAAAGTTGAAGTTCAACCTTCTTAAATCCTAAAAGCATTGCATTAGTTTTGGAAACCTGATTTAATATACAGTAGAGGGTGGAACAGACAGAAGACAACAACATATAAAGTAAAAATGATACAACAAATAACATATGGGACTATGCTGACTAAGAAATCCAACCTCTTAATGAACAAGTTTGTCAGCGTCTTCAAAATAGGTCATTTGCTAAACTAGAGTTATTTATGACTTTTAGCTCACTCGGAGGCAGTTATAATTCCTCTCTGTAGCCTTTTTATGTGCTCAGTTCTGAAATATAGCCTCTCACCAGTGAGCATGGTTGGCATTATTTACATTAGCATGGGTTGTTTATTTCTGCTTATTCCTCCTCTGTTCCTCCTCTTCCCCTCCTACCCTTTTTCTCCAACCTTATTTCATTTGCTCTCCCTATGGTGATTTACCTCCCAGACCTCTATTTACCCACCACTAACAAATTGGGTTATCATGCTTCACCACTCACTTATTCCTTCTGTGCTTCCCCAACCTTCTAGCAGCCTCCTGGTTGTCCTCCCCACCGCCCCAGTGTTTGTTTCGTCCCTTCTTTCAACCCAGGCAGCTGACTTATGAGATGCCATGTCAAGGTGAGAGATGGCGTCTGCCATAGACAATTTTTGTGTGTGGTGCTGTGTTAAGTCTATGTGTGTGTTCACACTGTAAATGTATAGGAGGATGGCATGCCTACCTTGTTGTTCTGCAATGTTGCTGCCTCCTTTGGCCATGACATTGTGACAGTGGGGCTAGTTCATGACAGGTTAACGATAAGTGTGTGCCCACACATGGGTGTTTAGGACCTAAATCTATCAACTAACCTGGAGGATGCCATTAGTTAAAAATAGGTCCAATGACCTCAACGTTTAAAGCGAAACCAAACATAAAGCAAGTTAAGCTATTGCAGGCTGTTAAAATCTTAATTTAGTTTGTAAATTTCATATTTGGCTTTTATGCAACTCTAAATTTTGGCTGTTAGACAAGCAGTTGTGTTCATGCCAAGTCTCACGAGTCAATGTGGGCTTGACATTTAAACTAGTGGGTGTGAAAGGCCAGAAGTAGCGGCGTACAGTTGCTGTTCTACAATATGTGAGCAGCAGCTTTACAGGGAGATAGAAGCTTTTTCAAAAACTGTTAATGTCAAGAGGCACTCCACTACATATTGGTTAAATATATAATTTGAAGTCCTTTTATTGGTGCCTCATGATGAGGGGATCCTAAGTGCAGAAAGGTATTTATTTTGGTGAGAGTGCTGTTACTTTTATCCTAATGTATAGATTGTATACCTATTCTAAATATCACAAAGGAGCTTAAATTTACAAAAAGTCAATTGAGAAATAAGCCATTACAATGAGAGGTGTGGGTGAACTGTATAAAGTGCATTGCAAATGTATGTTCACCAGCACAGTACTCCTGAGTACAATTCGTGTTCCAGCTATTAGGGTTTGGTAGACAAAAACATTTGTACTCATCAATACTGTCAGTGTAAGGCTCAATGGGATGTACCTGTCTAAATAAAGACTGAATGAACTGTCAGTGTAATGTGTATTATTTGCACTTATAATGATCAATAACTCTTCCGTGGGAACGTTCTGCAATGTCCATCTGCTCATGTTTGTGATGTGTGATATTAATGGTCCCATGTAATCTCTCCTACTGTGACCAGTGAGTGAGGAACATATTTTTTTTATTTATACAAATGATTGTTTTGATATCCTCAAGGGCTGATTAATATGATATTGATAAGACAGTTGATATGGTATGGTGACATGTCTCAAGCAGAGTCCTTGACTCAGATCCACTCCTTTCTATCTGCAAGCGGACCATCAATGACAAGTTGGGCATGGGGGTGGGTGGGGGGTGGGTGCAGCTGTTTTGTTGTATGGTTTCCATTCATCCTTCTGTCTGTAAACTTTCTCTTATCCCACCCATAAATTCAGATCTGCTCAAGATAATTTAACAAATGTTGATGTGCAATCATCCCAGCTGCAAGGCCACAGTCACATTTCAAGGTCAACTTTTATTCAAGGTCTTTGCTCGCTGTTGCAATAGATTGCTGTGTAATAGTATGCTGTGTAATCCAACTCCTACATGTGTCCAGTTAACCACTGTTTTTGTCTGTCCAAACAGGTCTCACTTGTAAATGAGTCTTCGAGGCTCAATGTGATTTATCTGTTTAAATAAAGGTTAAATGAAAATAGTTTGTCGATGGACATATGTGTCATATGTGATACTCGTTTAAACTGGGGATAACTCTTAGGATGATGTCATTGAGTAAATTCTTTATGACTACAGTGTCTTTCTTATAATTTCCTGCAGGATCAAAACAGTTCTATCTTATCTTACATGTCACAGAGAACAGCTCAATCAAAGTGTCATAGGACCAGAGTATTTAGGAATTTTTTAGGTACATTTTGGAAAACTTTTGGTTGCCCTGTAACTTTTTGAGAAAAGGTGCTTTTCTTTTTCTTTTATTCTTTTTTTCTTAGTTCCCCCCCGCCACTACACCCAGATAATTGGTCTCACATGAGACAAACAAACAAACCAACAAAAATATTATTGTATAACTGTTTAGTAAATAATAAGTAGGCTGAGTAATAAGTAATTGTAATAGGCAAAATATGATCAAAAATTTGATTATTGTATAACTCTGTCATGGAAGGCCTGCCCAGGGTGTAACCTGCCTCTCGCAGTGATGGCTGGATACCAGTGACAAAAGTGACCCTCATGACCTGAAAAGGAACAAGCAGGTAAAGATAATGGATGGATGGATGGAAATTGTATAACAAAGACATTTTGGCTACAATAACTCTATGGCTTGGTAGCAAACAGTTTCACCTTGTTTATATTGACTTCAAACATTATAGAAGCATACATTGAAAACTTTATAACATCATTTTTAAACTTTTTTGTGACATATTAAATTACTTGTAAAATACTCAAGATAAAATATTTTTGTTAGCTATTTGGACATAACAATTTTCAGTGAAAGAAATATGACACTTGTTACTGCGGTAAAAAATGCTTACAATGCAAACCAAACATGCCAACATACTGTATATCTGGCATATTTTGTTTTTTTAAAGTGCTGTCAAAGTTAAATATAATAAACATATTACATTATGAAGATTCCTTTGCAAAGAACTCAACTTCTGTAAGCTTTTTAGAACATTAATTTATATTTTGTGACACAAAACAACAAACATAAAACATACATTAATACAATCACATGCACACTAATTTTAGAATTGGCTGTTAATCAAATATGAATGTTTTTGGACTGTGGGATAATAAAATTTGAGGACCCAGTGAAAACAAAGGAACAGAGAGAACATTCAAACACGATACAGCAGTAACAAACTAATAAACAAGCAAAAAAACAAACTTGAGGTTTAAACTAGTTTTCTTCTTGCTGTGATACTAGAGTGTGAACTATGGCACCAACAGCCTGGCTGCCTACCAGTTTAATACAGGGACTGGTTTCCATGAGTGTAAGAGTGGTGAAGATTCATGTTCTTGTGCACTAAAAATTCCTGCTGATAGCAGGTCCCAGATTTCCCATCTACAAAGAGCATTGTTCATGACTCAAAGTGTTTCTGGATGGTGAAGCCAGGGAGAGATCACACCTCCACAGATGAACAACAGGTTTCTCTTTTCATAGGCCTCTATAGAAACCCAGATGGTGGTTGACTCTTGTAGACATACATTTCTTTTTGGAAGTGTATTTATTTTATGGCTTTTAAACAGAAATGAAAATAGTTTAAACAAGATTTTAGAATCCATTTTATGACACTCTAAAAAGGAAAGAATAATGGATTACCTTTCTTAATTGCTTGTAAGACTTATGATTTTAAAGCATTATGTTCTAGGACCCCCGGCAGGTATTAGCAGACTACCATAAATTCTCACAGTTTATTATGAAGGCCAGGCTTTTTTTTTGTTTAAACGTTGAGTTTGAAAATTAGGTGATCAGTCAAAAAGTCTCCATCAAAGCCTCCATTCTACTGAGACAGACTGCCAGAGGAGAGATCAGACATGCTGACTCAAAATATCCTTAAGTTAGTTTGACAACCTTTGTAACCAAACTTTGTACATAATCATTCTAACCCCCCAAAATCTATAACTTATTGTGGTTAATGCTGTGATTTAATTATGTCTTCTCAAAGGCACATCTGTTCTTTGTCTTTCATATTTTTTTGGTGCTTGAAACATAATAGCTTGCTTATAAACTTTATTTATTTCACCCTTTCAGTATGTTGTTATGAGATCATGGTTGTAATGAGCTTACAAAAGTAATCTATACTGTATATTGTTTGTATATTTAGAATAGCTGAAGATGATTTAGGCAGCAAGATGGCACAATTGGTAGAGCTGCTGCCTCTCAACGAGCAGGACCCTGGTTCAAATCCCGGTCCGGGGGCCTTTCTGGGAGTAGTTTGTATGTTCTCTCTGTGCATGCGTGGGTTTTCTCTGGGTACTCTGGTTTCCTTCCACAGACCAAAAACATGCATGTTAGACTGATTGGTAACCCTAAATTGTCCCTAGGTGTGAGTGAGAGAGTGAATGGTTGTTTATCTATGTGTCCCTGTGATGGACTTGCGACCCGTCCAGGGTGTACCCCGCCCCTCGCACAGTGATTGCTGGACATGGGCACTGGCGACCCCCGTGACCCAAAATGGAAGAAGCGGGTAAAAGATAATGAATGGATGGATGGATGAAGTTGATTTCTTGTTGAAGCTATTATATGTTGTCTCAGCAATCAGTTGATCCGTGACATATAACAAAATGTTATTTTTTTGGTCCATAAAGTGACTTTAAAATGAGTTTAGACCTTTACTTGATCAACTAAATTATAATTCCATGACTTTGTCTTTCTATGTTGGCAGTTCCTTTCCAAAGAAGGCAATTTACAAATTGTATTTATGAAAACATTTTTACCTAAAAATAAATAAATAAATAAATGGGACCTGGCAGGAACTGAAAATGTAATGTACTTAACAAGAAGCAGTTTTCTTTGCATCTGAGGAACAAAAAAAAGTCCTATGAACCCAATTTCTGCCACTTCTAACTAAATGGCAGACTGAAATGCAAGTCAAGGGACATTTAGAGAGAGACAAATTATCATCTTTAGTGTTTACGGTTCAATCTGCTGAACTTTACTGTGCAAAAACCTCTACGGTATTTGTGGATGTGAATGGGCAAACAAAACAGTTAGAAGCATAATTACCCATTCCCAAATGTTTGGTTTCTCTCATCTTTTCTAATTTATTTGTGCTCTGTGCTGCTGATTATGCAATAAAAGCTTTTAATGAATGATAATAGTGCAACATGGGACGTTGACTTGGGCAATTGAACTTAATTAATTGGAAGAACAGGAGTCAATAGGTATACTAATGGTGATTGATTAAAGATCTTTCCAAAAAAAGTATGAACGTTTAAAAAAGGACTTTGAGACCATTGTCTCGTGTTTTGGACTGAACTAATCTGGGATCTGAGGTCGGGGTCTACTTAATTTACTAAGTACAATTCTAGAATAATTTAGGTACTTGTGCACCTTGCTCACTTTTTCTTCACTAACGGCTTGACATATTCTCATAGAGGTTTAACACTGCTGCATATTATTAACCCTACCAGTCACATGCAAGGTGGGGAAAAAAAAAAAACCCTAAAAAAACAGAAGAGCTTGACAATTACACCTCATGGTTCCTATAGAGTAAATGCCAGTAGATTTTGCTCAGTATATAGCAAACACACCTTACTGTAGTGTTCCCTTGGCTCTCAAGAAATACCTTTCCTAAATATTTTTAATGGCCAAGGTTGATGCAACATAGCAGTTGGAAGAAAGGGAGGTGAAGTTCACTAAGAAGAAATGTTGTTGTGAGCTGTTATGCTAAGTTATAAGTGAGCATTTTCCCAATCATTCAGTAAATGTGGTAAGACTCAGATGTCCCAGCTTTTTACCTGCTTTGAATGCAGCATTGTCTTTGTGAATTTGAAACAGCAAGGAAGTCTCAAAAGCCACATTCACATGCAACTGATCTGCTGTGGACAAATCAGTCAACACGAGCGCACAGGTGATTTGTGCATGCATATTTAACTAAGTGTATATGCAGAATATTCCTACTTTTCAAATGTATTTACAATTTACAATGTACACTTAAATGTGTACATTTGAAAAACTGTTTTTGCATTTGTCAATCTTGTAGTACACATTTGTAAACTTGTAGTACACTTGGGAATCTTATCATATGTAAAAGAGTATTGTAGGCTTGTGAGACTACTTTTGCGACCGATTTATTTTTGAAGTATAAGTTTATATTGTAGTATCCTCAAGATACGTTTGTGAGAGGACTTTTTTTCAGTCAACAACATTGGTTTTAACCTTGCTTGGACTATTTATTAGCTTGTAAATCCAGTGAGAAATACATTTTATTTATCCAAATTTAGGTCGTTCAAAAAGCTATGTCCAACAGATATTATTTGTTCTTAAACTTTACAAAGGACTCCATCTATACAATCTTTTTGGCAAATAATATAGACAATTGTTTGTTGCTAAAGTAATAGGAAAAAAGGGAGGGAGGAGCACTTAACTGGCATATGTGGTTTACAGACTGGCCTACTACTAGCGATCATGCTTCTCTACGGACAATGATGTTTTTCTGTACTGTTATTTTAATGTCTTAATGTCTTGTCTAGTATGGATGTTTTGTGGGCTTACTGACTGCGAAACAAATTGCCCCTTGTGGATAAAGATTGTTGAAGTTGAACTGTATCGCTGAGCCTGCTGTTTGTTAATGCTGTGGTTGTATGAAAAGTACACGTGTATGGCACTTTGCCACTGTCACAACTCTCTCAGCTCTGCTCAACACGGCACCAGTTAAGAGCATGCCCACTGTCTGTATCAACCCCACTCAGCTCAGTTTATGGGACCACCTTGATTGAGGTTCCAAGCGGGCTTCACCGAGGAGCTGATTTTGAAGACAACAGCTGTTGATTGGCCAACAGAGCTACGTCACTGGATGACCTGCCCAGCAAAACTGCAAACTACTTCTGGACCTACACTTCATCGTGTGGACAGATGGCGCCATAAGAAAAGAACACATTTACAGAGAGATTTTTGAGACGATGGTGCAGCATGGATACACCCAGACTTATAAGCAGTGCCGGGCTAAGCTAATAAAATTCAAGTCAGATAATAGGGGGTCTAAGAACCACAACAGGTGGCGTGATTTGAATATAAAAATAACAGTCATGATCCTGCCCAATTTGCATTGGCGTTTCTGTCCACAGAGCATGCATGCAGGCCAATCTCGACTGTAGTGGCAAATCTTCTACACCTGAGAAGAACTATGCAACTTTTTTTTTCTGCAGCCTATGAAGTCCCAAGATGGCACCAATCAGTCACACCTGCAGTCCATTCCCTTGATGAACACCAGGAGCATAAGAGGCTGCATAAGAGCTCTACTCCCTGCTGGAGAAATGCATGCCTACCTACTGGTATTTGTGATTCTAGACTCTTTGTGTGATTATCAGAAATAATTAAGACTTACCTTTTGCTCTCTTCGTGTTACAGCCTTGATGCCTGTGCTTCACCTGATCCTCAACTCCTCTGAGAAAACCGTGGGATTCTCATCAGCTGTCTCCATCGTCTTCCAACTATTTGCCAGCCACACCTGTGACTCACCTCATGCACCTCTTTCCACTGTGCTGGAGCCATTGGACCCTCACTCCTCGCACAATCCATAACATCTGTAAGAAAAAGAAACCCAATTACTCCCCATCTTAGCACTAACATAATTGCTTTTTGTTTTGTTTGTTTGTTTGTTTTTCCAATTTGGAGTAAGTTGTTGGGGGGAGAAATAGCTTTGTTTGTTGTTTCCTCAGACTGATGAAGTCTTCTGGATGGAAGGTGAAATGTCTTAGCACATATAAAAAGATAAATAAAAAGAAACCATCCTGATGACCTGTTTGAAAATTGTTGAATTTTATGCCTGGATTATTGAGCATGGACCTTGGTCTCCATCTGAGTTCTATCAATCTGACCTCGCTCCTCCTCCTCCAGGTTTCCAGATACTCCCCTATACGTTTTGCTGAATACCTCACTGTAAATAAAGCACTGTTAACTTTCCAATGTCTTGGACTCTGTTTCACTTCAGTCCATACACTCTGGGTTTTCCAGTGATCGTTAAAAAAAACAAAAGTCAAGTGGAGTTGTACTGTACTCACCATTGGCAAAGCAGCAATAGACACACCACTGGATTGAGGTCAGTGTGGCTCAGTCCACCCAGTTAAACACCATGTTCAGCAGATTTAAAAAAAAATGTGGCTTTGCAAGCACAAACACAATTTGGCTGCCCCACAGAAGTCTTAAGACTGATTAGTAAATGGTACTGACAGCTTAGACTCTATGAAGTTGGGCAAACGGAGCACTCAGGTTGGTGGGGAGAGTGGTCCCTCTGGGCCTGCTTCAACTCATTCTCGCTGTATCCTTCCCGTCTCCATAGATTCTGTCAGAACCATGTAAAAACATAGGAGTTTGGATTTTCTTCCTAATAACTTTTCTTAAAAAAAAAAAAAAAATACTTTGAATTTGGAAAGTCGATTGCCAGCATGAGATCTAAAGACATCACAGTACTTTGTAGAGTGAAGCTGGATCATTACCATCTTTAAGGATGAAAAATGGCTAAACAAAATCTGTAGCAGATGTATGACGTTCTGTAGTTATTAAAATGCAAAGCACCACAAATGGTGATAAAATGGTTCATTCAAGATTGTAACTTCAATTCTGGGAATATCTCTGTGGGAAACATTCATCTAACTATGCATCATTGTTCCACACAAATCTGCACAAACTACACCATTATATATATATATATATA
>NC_056516.1:19612728-19620988 GCF_014905685.2 Nematolebias whitei
ATATATATATGTATATATATGTATATGTGTGTGTGTATGTGTGTGTGCAATTAAATATTGCCAGGATGGATTTACATAGTTTACAGATGAGAATATTTCACAAGGTCCATGGCAAATTCTGTTAGTAATGCTATAGTTTTTGATATTTGAATTTACAAATTACCAAATCAAAAGCTCTATACAGAACTTTGGAGGAACCCACTAGACCTCTAGCAAAATGGAACTGTACGACGTATCACCCTGCTTTGTTAGCAACATGAGAAGTTTTAAAGTAGTATCTTACTGACATAACTTTTACAAACTACTTTACAAACAATTTGCAAGAGTAATAATATTTAAAAACAATTAACAGTGTTCAACTTTCAATGAAACTCTGAATAAAAACAGAACTCAAAAAAAGGTACATTTTTATTCTTCATTCCTGTGTTTGTGACATGTGTACATTATATCAATTGATGGGGGATGTAAAGGTCATGGATGCTTTTACGTACAGTCTTTGATTTAATTATATTTTTGTTTAAATCATTGATGTTTCACTTACCATCTTCTTTTCTTTTAGCTGTTGAGGTTGAAAAAATATTTAATTAATTCTGAGCTATGGGTTTGATGGGTAACCCCTCATATACAGTACCTTCATTATAAATTGTTTCCGTGGGTTGTTTTGCTGTTAAAATTATGTTACACTTCTTTACGAATCATTGTTGTACTAAGGTATTAACACTTTTTGAGTATTGAATTAAGTTCAAACTTTAGGTTTATATTAAAATAAAATATCTCTTAATATATTTCCTTCAGACAAAGTGCAGAAGAAAGCATAAATGTCTTGCAGTAGTCAGTTTATCCAAATGTGACCCTATAGAGGCCGAACCAGAACAAATAAAAATGTCTCTATCCATCACCATAAATACCTTAACACTTAGCTCTTCCTTTCATTCAGTAAAAAAATATATATATATATTTTCCAGCTTTGCTACACAGAATAAACATCAGTATAATTAGAACAGAATCTTAAAACAAAAACAATTTCAGAACAGAGTCTTCAGAACAAACACTCCTTTTTACACGGCTGATCAGGAAATGTTGACAGCACATCTCCTTCCTGATCAAAGACACCAGATGCAGGCAGCATCTGGAGTTCCCTCAGCTTAACTTTATGGAAGTTACTTTTTCAAGTGTCTTAAATTATTATTTTTTGATTGAACAGATATTTTGAAATTGTTGTGACATTTTTGTGAACTAATTCAGGTGAACTTAGTTGCCATTTTTTTAAACTAAGACAGTGCAAACAGCACACAGCTGAAGCTGATCTGTGAGAATGTTCTGCGTGTTCTCCTCCATTAGAGAAAATTATCTTTCACAAACTCCTGAACTTTGATGGCAGAACAACGTGAGCCCTGACGTACGAAAATCTGAGCACCTGTTCCTGCAAACTGCAATGCCCTCCTGCTGTTCCAATGTCTCTCATGCTTCCTCAGGAATCCAGCCTATGAAGGTATATTGTCCATCTTCAGTTTATTCTGCCTCAGTCGAGTGCTCATGGTAGTGGGAAGAACCTCATGACAGTCAAATGTCCAAACTCTTGAATTGATCATTACAGTTTGGCGTCAAAATCATTTTTTTTTTTTTTTCATATTTTCCTTTTGGATAATTAACAGTTAAACTCATTATTTTCTGTGTCAACCTTTTTAATTCAGATTTTCAGAAGTAGGGAGTCAGTGTCATTGTTTTACTCCTCTTTATTCAGAAAAATCTTAAAATGTAAACTTACATTTCAGACCTGACAATATTTCATGATTCGTCCATTGACCATCTGGTTTACCCTTTTCACCATAACTTTTCTACAATAAGTTTTTCCATGATCCATTCCTTGTCCTGTAAATAGTTTGTGAATATTCAATTTGGGTACCCCGCCTCTTGCACAGTGGCTGGACATGTGCACCAGTGACCTCTGTGACCCAAAAAGGAAGAAGTCGGTAAAGATAATGGATGAATGGATGGCACAAAAATTGTAAGTACTGTATTCTTGTATGTGAGTGTGTCACAACATCAAATTGTGCTATGAACCTTGATTCCAATGCATAAACCTGAAGTTAGCCAGAGCTAAGAGTAAGCTAACACATCACATTGTTGTAAAATAATAATATATACTTTTTATGAATTGAAGGTGTTTGACACATCAGGCTGGCTGCATACCAAATTACCCCATAGCAATATTAAAATGTATTGTTATTGAGAAATTAAAGATACTTATATTGCTTTTTGCAGAATCACCACATTGTTGATTGCCCAAATTAATTAAGATAAATCTGTTTCATTACTGTACAACTTTTGATAGAATGTTGATATATACATTTCCTCAACATACAACTTAAATGAGATACAATTGGCCATGTCAATACGAACATATATCCTGACATGAACTCTTCTTGTCAGAGGATATAACCTAATTTTAGATCTCATTTTGACTTGACGTCGAGTCTGTTATTTCAAGGTGAGCATAAAAAAAAGTTTTTCACCATAGGTAGACAATGAAGTTAGTGTTCTCAAGCTTTGTGGTTAAAACAAAACAAAACATCCTTTATGTTTCTGCCATTACAAATCTCATTTTCCCTCCTCGTGACTCTACTTCAATTTTAGTCTATATTTCAACCTCATCAAATGATTTCTGCAGTTATTTCTGCAGATATGAAGACATTATGACACAGATAGAGGTGCCAGCAAATATACAACCTCCCTGGATGTTGTGTAATCTTGATGCTGCTTTCTGCCCTAAATGTTTATGTCCGTGCTTCATTGCTTCTTCAGCTCCTTAATCACCGGTCCTTCGTGAAACCACTGATTCTCATTACGGACTCCTCAGCGCTACTGACAGACACATGCTGGGGACAACGAATGACGAGCCCCCCGAAAATCTCATTACCAGCAAGTCACATATCTGAGTAAATGACACAGAATATTCAGTCTTACACCATCTCCATTACATACCCTGCTGTGTAACAGAAAAGAAGAACCGTTTGAAGACAAATGATCTTTCCAGTCCTCTTTTAGGTTTGAGACATATGATCAAAGTTCACAGTACCTTCATCTCCTGTAAATGAAACACTGGTGCTCAACTTCTAAAATCCATTTAGTTATCAGAAGGAGGTGCAAAGCGTGTTATACAATAGTTTTACTTAGCAGTACATTTACCAAATCAATGGTCTAAAAGAAATATTAAATTTTAAGACATACAACTGGTCATAATTGCATATCTGTGTGCTTGAAATTGATTATAAACTCTGTATTTATTTTACAGTGACTCATTTACCTCCATCCCACCCTATTCCAACATCCTTTTCTGTCATATCAACCATTTATGTTATTTTACTTAATCCATGAACTTTGTCTGTAGTTTTCCTCTTTTCCTTTTTGATTGCAACTTTGTACTCAACATCCTTTCACCAATAATGTCCCTTTCTTCTGTTTAAAACCATCAACCTTGCCTCTCTAACATTGTCTCCAAACTGCTCAACCTGCACTGTCCCTCTGAAATAGTCTCATTTTTAATTATGACTATTTTAGTCACTTGTAAAGAACATCTTGACATATTCAATTGCCGTCTCTCCTCCTGTCCTATTTGTTAGTGCCACTATATTCAAACCAGTAGGTCTCATTATCATCCAAGAAATTGTCTCTTTTGTTATCTTTCTATCACAAATCACCCCTGACCCTCATGTCCATCCCCTTCACCTTGCCTGTACTTCACGTCTCATGTTCTCTGCTTTGTACTGCTTGGGATGCTTGATCCCATGTATAACTTGACCACCTTTAATACATATATATATATATGTACTGCTTGCAGCTTCACATATACCCCTGACTTGCCATCCTTTTATCTCCAGAGCATACCTCTACCTCTCCAGACTCTCTTCCATCTGTTTTTCTAATCTCACTACATATCACGACATTGGTTTTTTTTTTAACTTGCAATTTTTGTGAAAACCAGTTTTGTTGGCACTTGTAAGGATCAATACAAGAAAAGAAAACAAAATAAAGAAATAATGTTAATCATTAGCTGCTATATGATATGACATTTACAAGTGCTGTTGCTTTGTCTACTCTACAAGCTACTAATTTTGCTAAGTGGCCTGCCTCTGTCATGGATTGTTTTGTCACAATGCAAATCATAAAGGTAAAATACTTTCTGTTGAAAAAAAAAAAAGATTAATTTAATTTGTATTTTCAATAATTAAACCAAAACAATATTAAAAAATGTCAATGCCACATGGCTTCACATAAACTGTGCAAGACAAACAAAATAATTCACAATAGTTAGATTTTTGTATTTTTTTGTATTTTGTGTTCATTTGTTTTTATAGAAGCAAATCATGGAGAGTAAAATAGCATCTATGAGATGTGAAATTGCACCTTCATCAAAGCCTAAATTAGATGTAATTTTTCTGTGAATGCAGAAGCTCTTAATTACTGTACATGCTCATTAGTCTACCAATTTTCTAGTATTCCAAACGGTCTCATTCACAGTGACCAGGTGTGTATTTTTATTTTTTTTACAATGTTTTTCTCTATAAATAAATTAAAATTAAATAAAAAAATAAAACAGTTAATCAGTCTGCTAATCATAATTATTTACAATAAATTGTCCCCTAATTAATCTTGAGTGGTTTAGATCAAAAATATTTGTGAATGGCTTTTGCAATTTACTGACTGCTTTGGTACACAGCAATGATAGAGCAAGGCAATGGCAAAAAATAATAGAAAGCTGTGAAGTTGTTTGAAATTATGAAATTGCAAAAGGAAAAGTAATTAAAATGATTTTAAGTCATTAAGGACATTTAATCAGGGCTCTGTGCTACCCCATGAGACTGAAGTAGTAATACATATTCATTGTAGTGACAGCATTATTAGTCAATGCAAAGATATTTATTGATACATTCAAATAATTACAATATATTTTTAAATATTATTGTGGCACCTTATCTAATCTTATATATATATATATATATTGTATAATAATGTGTAATTGTGCTGGGCAACAAATATTATTTTTAATTATGATTAATCTAAAGATATTTTTTAGATGAATCTCGTTTAATGAATTTATTATGCAAAAAATAAATTATGACTCAAAGATGTTTAGAGCATTTTTAAAGTACTGTTAAAAAAAGTTCAATGCATTTTCAATAAAGGCATTTGTTAACAGCAATGTTCCCCTGGCAATTAAAGTATTTCTAGTAACATAAAGATGAACATCATTATACCAAATATGGAACCAAAGCTATCTGCCATGGCAGTAATGTTTTAATTTGTATTAGTAAAAAAAAAGTACAAACAAAAAACAAAACACTTGAAACCCAAAACCACAATCATAACAGATTAACAAACAAACAAACAACAAAAACAACAAAAAAAAAAATCAAAAATATGTTTTTTTTTTTCTGAAAGTTATAAGTAGAAACATTTTTTAAATCAGGGAACATTATGAACAGTTTAAATTCAGTAACAAGTGTTCCTGTTGGAGAAAGGTAAAAGTGCTCAAGAACAATAAGAATCATAATAAGAAAACAGCAAGAATTGACTGTGCAAATTAGATTTTAGTTTTTATAATGCCTGTTTGACCTGGATTTCCTTTGACAAATGTCAGTCAAATGAAGAAAAAAAACTTTTAGTGATGCAAGCTAACTAATGACACAATAACGAATTAACTTAAACATTCTTACGACTGCACCTTTCCTACTCTTCTGCACCAAGGCAGTTGTTGAGACACACAAGGGCATTTGCATTTTCTGATGATGGACAAACTCTCCTATTCTGTACAACATGACCAGCAAGACAAAACAACATTTCAGTTCAATTCAATTCAGTTCATTTATATAGCGCCAAATCACAACAAAGTTGTCTCAGGGCACTTTACAGAAACATTCACATACATAAAAGCCAAATAATAAAGTTCTCTATCTAAGGAGGCCAGCAGACAAGTTGAATCTTGGCTTTGTTGCAGTCTCTCATCCTGAGCAAGCACAGTAGCAACAGTGGAAAGGAAAAACTCCCTTTTAACAGGAAGAAACCTCCAGCGGAACCAGGCTCAGGACAAGCGGACATCTGCTTTGACCAACTGGTTGAGAGGACAGAAAGGAGAGAGAGACGGACACAGAATGGTAGGTTCAGGTATAGGTCCAGGTGTATCTAAAAGACAAAAAAAAATAACACATGTTAAGGATAGAAAAAATAATTACACATACAAAACAGGTTGAACAAAGTAAAGACAGTAGCAGAGTGAAAAGTGTGGTTAGTTTGTCCTCCAGCAGTCTAAGCCTATAGCAGCATAACTAAGGGACAGCTCAGGAAACCCAAGCCAACCCTAACTATAGGATTTAGCAAAAAGGAAAGTCTTGAGTCTAGTTTTAAAAATGGATAATGTGTCAGCCTCATAGACAGAGATTGGAAGTTGGTTCCACAAGAGAGGAGCCTGATAACTGAAGGATCTGCATTTCATTATGTTTTTGTAAATTCTAGGAACCACAAGTAAACCTGCAGCCTCAGATTTAAGTGCTCTGTTAGGAAAATATGGAACAATACGATCTGTAATATAAGATGGAGCTAGGTTGTTGAGCGCTTTGTAGGTTAGAAGTAAGATTTTGAATTCTACTCTGGATTATACAGGGAGACAATGGAGAGAAACTAAAACTGGAAAAATATGATCTCTCCTACTCACTCCATTTAAGACTCTGGCAGCAGCATTTTGGATCAAGTGAAGACATTTTAAGGAAGTATTTGGACACCCAGATAATAAACAATTGCAACAGTCCAGTCTAGACGTGACACATGCATGGACCAGTTTTTCTGCATCATTTTTAGATAAGATGTTTCTAATTTTAGTGATATTACGCAGGTGGAAGAAGGCAGTTCTAGTAACGTTTTTAATGTGGGGGATGAAAGACATGTCCTGATCAAAAATAACACCAAGATTTTTAAGATTAGAGCTGGAGGACAGATTAATGTCATCCAAGGAGGGAGAAAGACTGAAAAATTCATTCCAAAGGTGCTCAGGTCCAAAAACCAAAACCTCAGTCTTGTCTGTGTTCAACAGGAGAAAATTAAGGGTCATTTCAAAGGTACAGATGTTGCAGATGTGGCCAAGTACTTATGTAAAACCGAGGCCAGCCTGCTGTCTGCTTCCTGCGTGTTTGGACCACCACTCCAAGGGACAGGCATCTGTACTGATGGTGGGCTCTGCTTTGTATTGACACACACTGTTCTCAAATGAATCTTCTCCTGATCAGAGTCAAAGTTCAAGGTTCTTTATTGTTGTTCGCATCACTGGTGGTACATGAGGTGGAACGAAATTGTGTACACAGGGTCCCAGTTGCATCCAACAACAGCAAAAATATACACGTAAAAGAAACAATAATAAGTATCTAAGATGAAAACCAATAAATATTCTAAACTAAGAAATACGCTAAACACTAATAGTGCAAAACAATATGCCAAACAACAGCAAAACGAGCATGAATCTGTGTGAGTAGATGAGTACGGATGAACACAGCAACATGAAATAATCAGGAGCATGGACAATCAGCAGCACATACAGTAACAACAATCAAAGTGGCATTACATTGATTTTTCTTTTTTTTTCACAGTGATAATCCTGATTAGGGATTTATGAGTCTAACAGCTTAAGGGCAGAAGCTGTTCCTCAGTCTAGTAGTTCTACATGTAATGCTCCTCAACCTCCTTCCTGAGTGGAGGGGGGCAAAAAGTGTGTGTGCTGGGTGAGTGGGGCCCTTCATGATGCAAGTGGCCCTCTTCCTGCATTTGGGGGTCTAGATGTCTGTGATGGTGGGGAGGCTGACTCCGACAGACTTCTGTGCAACCTTCACCACTCTCTGCAAAGCTTTTCTTTCTCCAGCTGAGCAGCCTCCATGCCACATGTTGAGCTGGAGCACAAGATGCTCTCCACTGCACACCAGTAGAAGGAGGTGAGGACTGACCTTCCCAGACGAGCTCATCTCAGCTGCCTGAGGAAGTAGAGTCTCTGATGTGTTTTCTTGATCCAGCTAGTTGTGTTGTTGCCCCAGCTGAAGTTATCATCCAGGCGCACACCCAAGTACTTGTAGCTGGAGACCACTTCCACCACAGATACTCCTATGTTCAGGGGGACAGTCAGACTCTGATGAAGCAGCCAACAGGGTACACATTTTCTGTTAAGCATTGGCTACATTAACAGGATAATAGCATGTTAAGGTGCCCAGCTTTAATACAG
>NC_056516.1:19621088-19633271 GCF_014905685.2 Nematolebias whitei
GTATATATATATATATAATCATGAAGGAAACAAGTATTACTTGGTTAGCTTTGGTTTTCACATTTCTACACAATACAAAAAAAAAAAACATGACGAGAAAAAAGAGCACATGATTCAACAAGGTGGGGTAATGTTCATCAGCTGTGCATAACCTGGGATTAATGTTCCCTGCAGGATTTCCACTGAGATGGTATACATGCTCAGACTGTGTGTGTGTTGATTTTGCTCTCTGAGCGCAACAAAACCCAAAGAGTTCATGAGCCTCTGTGCATTTGTGCCAGCGTGTGGCAGCATTTTCTCCAGCTGCCATCTGCTGTGGGGATTTTGTGCTGCCAAGTGGGTCTCAGGTGAGGGAATAAAAGTCAGAAAGAAAAAGAGCAGGGGGTTCGGAGAGGTGTGCGCCTCCCACCTCACCCATCCATTAAAGGTAAAAATCCTAACTGCTTTTCATGCCGAGGGTAATAGAGACCCGATGATTCCACCAGCACACACACACAAACACGTATACAGACATTGCTGCGGAGAGATTTACACAAGCAAACAGCAGGTTTCTAAAGACACAATCTGGTCAGGGTTCCCCAGAGCATAACAAAGTGGAGGCAGATAATTCTGGCACCACATCGGTCGACCTGTCCGACCGCTATTCTGTCAATTATCAACAGAAATTGCATCACTTGGTACAACAGATGCAGGTATGGAGTGCAAACACAGTGATGTCAACATTTCTATTGTTATCAGAAGGTGTTAAATGAAATGTCTTATCCAAAAAAGAGAAAATCCTGATTACCCTCTGCCTCCAAAAGTCACTTAATTCCCAGCATTCATCTTTAAAGTTGATCTACTACAAATGAGCTAAAATAAATCAGTTGTGTATTATTCACTAAACATTTTGAGATTTATTAGCCTAAAGGTGAACTTTACAGACTGCAAACACAAAGCTCGAATGTGTTTCCAGTGAACAAGTAGTTCAGATCTTTTGAAGCAGGTTTTGTAGAAAAGTCATGAACAAATATCTCACCTGTTGTGAATAGCTCTTTGAGCAGCTTTCATTGTTAGAAATAGTTTTTAGTCCGAACCAGTTCTACCAAGGTGGTCTGTTGCTAATTTAAAATAACCAGTCTATTTTTTTTTTCTAAGCAGTTCATGTAAATGCTGCTTTATAAACTTTTACATGCCGACTGATTTGCGTTACTTTTGTCATTCATATTTAATTCTATTGTTACTTTCAAACACAAGAAGTGGCACCAGCAATTAGCTGTAGCACTCCCAGTGGGAGCATAATAATTTTTATTGGAATAAGCACAGCAACACTTATCAATGGCACATCACAACTGTATTACAAATCTGGAATTGGTCATTCTAAACATTTCAATGTTTAAAAATGTGACTTTCATGTTTTTAAATTTTAAGTAAAGTACATATTTATTAGTCTGTTTTTTTTTTAAGTCCTACATTAATTATAATTAAAGCCACTTAGATTAAACAGGAAACACAACAAGTCTAACTATAAAGTACAGCTTGTTATGTCTGTGCCAAAAAAGATCCCTGGCAACACTCAGACATCTGTTGACTTTTATGTTGATTCATCAGCGTAAAAATCTCAGTGCAACCAGACCAGCAATGATTGCCTGTGGTGTCTCAACAATTGGCATGTGCGGCAGCTTATGAACACATCTGCTCATGTATTATGGTTTTTAGCTCTTACTATTCTACACAGGAAACAGAAATGTTCCTTAATCTTTTGATAGACACAGTAATTATGGTTCGTTCTTTGACAGTAGACTCAGGGATGATGGTTTTCCATTGGACTTTTAAAGTCAAGCTATTGTAATGAACTGGTAGCTTGTCCAGTTTGTACTCCACCTCTCACTCAACAACTACTGGAGAGCTTTCATGTGACCATGCACAGAAAATAAAGTGACTAAAGAAATGGAATAAGTAGACGTTCAATTAATTAATTTAAATATATCTTGCTACGCCATGTTGTTAAGACACACAGTTTATGACTGATTCCAAGGGGATTCCAATAATTTTTTTTATTGTCATTCACATCATATGTGGTACATCAAGTGGAACAAAACTATCCCAGTTACATCCAGCAAAAATACAAATTGTAAAAGAAAAACAGTTTCTATAATCAAACAGACTATTTGACATGCGGAAGCTAAAAAAATAACAAAAAACAGTTCTGAAGTTATAAATAAGGGCATGGACACTTGTTGAGTTTAACAATCATCTTAAGTGGAAATTTGGCAAAATGTAGATGACTGTTCTCACTGTTTTGAACATGTGCCGAACCATGTTCTGATGGGGTGAGAATTTTAAATTCTTATTATAAAAAGAACGTTAAAGTTTAAATATTGCACATTGGTTGAAGGAAAATGAATAATGCATACACCTAAAGTTTAAGACAAAGTAGAAAAAAAATACATTGACTTGAGGTAAAATAAAAACCATCGGCTTGAATTTGAAGAAAAGCAACCTTTGATGAATAATATACACAGCCAGTAAAATGTTATTGCAGGCCAACAGATTGCTTTTTTTATGGCTGTTGTCAATAAAATATTTAAGTACATAGTTGCTATTGCAAAACACATTATCGCCCAACATTTGATCAAAATATTAAAACAAAGTATTGGCTAAACAATATCTTGATATCACTTCAGATGCATCTCCATGACGTACACACAACAGTTCTTAAAGAAAAAAAAGTGTATACCTCATTAAATCCAAGTACAATGGCTGTAGATTGTGACAAATATGTGTATTGATGAATTAAAAGTTGCTGTGTTTACATGTCAACAGTGGAATGCCAACCACATAGTCAATAATTAATCATAACTAGGAATTTACAACATCTATGTGCGGTTTACGATAGTGTTGACTTTGTGTCCTGTATTGAGGTTGTTTTTTTTGTGTATATGACCTTGCACAAACTGCAACCTTCATCAAATATTAAAATCAGTCATCCGTTGCAAAGGCTTGTAATTATTGCCCACTGTCTATTTGATGCTTGTGTTTGATTGTGTATGCGTGTGCATGTGTTGTGCATGCTCACTATGTTGGCACTGCCATCAAAGCCTCAAGCCTCCATTTATTTGCGGAACAAAGATTTGTGCAGTCAGGCAAATCATCACCCATAGGATTTGTGTGGGTAAAAAAAAGCAGTTATTGAATTAATTCATTTGGCAACACAAGGATATCGATCTTATCTTTGGACAGAAGATACCGGCGTCACACCAGCTGCAATGCACAATTAATGTTTTAGGACACAGTTAGGTCATTATTTGTACACTTAAACAGCCTTTTCTCATTTTGACTAAGTTGTCAGCATTAATTATGGTTTGATTTGTTATTTATCCTCTTCAAGATGTAAATTCTAAGCGACACCCTTTGATAAGACTGTCACAATCTAGGTTTGGGTTGTTTTGTTGAATTAGTCTTTTTGTTCAATTTCTGTTGTCTTTGTTTCTTTGCATTTGTGTTATTGTTTTACGTTCCTATAACTCTGACTGAATGAAACCGTTTCTTTGTGCAGTCATCTCATTTTTTAATTTTTTTTAAGATTAACTGAATTTTACACTGACATTTTGGAAGTCACTTATAAACTTAGAAGCTCTTACACTGTCCTAAACTGGTAAAGGGAAAAACAAGAGTACCGGTAGTAATAGTCTGGTTTGTTAAAACCTCAACCCCCAAAATCAAGTTTACTGGTTTACCATACCACAAATTCAAGCTTCCTGTCTCTGCCTTCACATTTCTAGCTTGCTTTTGGAACATCAAGCTCCTTCTGCTCAGTTTATATTGACCCTTGGATTCGTACACTGTTCCTGTGTGCCTACATGTGTTTACATACCACTTGTCTTAAACTTTTAATACATTAGCATGTTTTTATTCACCATAATAGGTAATGGAAATTGTCATACTGAACTCATTTTTGTGGGGGATTCCAGTGATTCCATTAACCACATTCATTCAGCTTCCTGTGTGAGGCAGGGTGACACTAATTACCTACAGCTATCCTATCCTGTTTATGAGCCAGTTGGTATTTAAGGATGTGAGGATCATCTTTTGTTGTGGAACATTTGCTACCACTGGTACAGAGGTACAGCCTTAGCAAGAACTTTCATGAGAAAGCTACTAACCTGTGTTTTGTTTGTAGTCCTGGCTCCATGATATTGTTTCCATGAAGCTACGATCACCTTGTGTCTTTGAGTGCATACCTGAAATCAATAATCTTCATGGACTCTCACCCTGGAAGCTCTCACTAACATGTCTGCCATAATCCAACAACAAACATAACATTTCCAACAATTGTGTCCATGTGCAAATCTCTATCCTGCCATCTGCTTAATTCTCCATTGTCACTATGTGTCCTGGAATCTTATGCCCTTCTCTCTAAGCCTCAAGATAGCAATACCACCGTAAGACAAAACTACCAGTTAACAAATACAAAATTACACTTAAGGATAATACTCACCATCATCTTGTCTTCTACAAATTCTCCCAGTGTCCCAGAAAAAAAATAATTTTAAATAAACTACCTAGCTTTCACTTGAGTATTCTGAGTCTCTTGCCTGTCAACAAGAAAGCGGGCTGACAATGGAGGAGGGGGCATGACAAAGAGACCATCTTAGCACCAACAAAACTGGTTTGTTCAACTTTGGAGTAAGCTGTTGGGGGAAGAATCAGTTTTGCGTTGTGTGTTTCCTTGAATGATGAAGCCTTCCGGATCAAAGGCAAACCGTTTCAGCACAAAATAAAACAAAAAGAAACTGTCCAGATGACCTGACTGAAAAATGTTGGTTTTCGTGTTATTTGTCATGAGACATCAGCTTTAATTAAACACTTCTCCGAAACTGAGTCCACTATTCCTAAAGAACTTTGCTCACTCTTTTCTTAATTTTAAGACTTTAAGCTTTTTTTACAGAGCAAAATAAAGTGCTTTCATGTTGACACACTGTTGGGCTTCAAAATGCTTGAATTTTACTGAGCATTACACAGCTCCACGCCTGCTTATACCAGAGAAAATAACCTTTAAATCCCCACAACTATGACACCACTTCACATCCTGCTTTTTCTTGTTTTGTGGGTGTTGGAATCCTTTTGTGTCCATGACAAATAGGATCAGGTACGTTTGTCATCATTGCGGTTTGTGTTTGCTCTTACACCCAGTGATGCACCCCCCCACGCACACACACACACACACACACAATCAAAAAGAGTGAGATCACACAGACAGACTGCTGTGTTAAAATAGTGTGTGTGATAATTCATATATTTAGTTGTCAGTTTCTCAAATATATTAAATATCACACCAAATTAAATGAGCAATACATCATTGTTCAACAAAAGTAAGTCTGTCAAAAAGTAACAAACAAGGGACTGGGTACCTTCATATGTAGGACATCCTGTTTGTATACCGAGTCATAAAGACTGCAGCTGGTTGAATGCCAATTGCCAGATCATAATGACATGTACCCTCACACTGGCACTGGGAGGTGACAAGAGATGAGAGGACATGTATGGTTCAATTAGCCATTAAAATCCAGCCACAGTAAGCTGGCATGAGTCAGTGTGTGTGTTTTTGTATGCCCTTTGTTAGAACTGAAGAAGCAAGAAAAGAAAATTATCGTTTTCTTCTTTGGATACTTAGTTTTACTCACAGTCAATACACCTCACCTCTGCTTCTGTTTGATTTCAGGATGTACGAGCATTCATCTTTGTTTCATCCAAGACTGTAATTAATTTGGGAAAACAGAAGTCAACAGTGAATCAAGTCCATGAAAGCCGAATCCAGGTTTGTGTGTTGCCAAATATGCCACAAACTTGGATCAAAACCAAAAAAATAAAAATAAAATCCCTGGTGAAGAGAACATAAGGATTTCATTTCAAGCACTGTTAGGTGAATGAAGATTATTGTGATGCCACAGGCATCTGATAGAGAGGAAATAATCTTGCTTTGTTCTCGATACAAGATTTTTCAAAAGGAAAGGGCATTGTCTTTTTTCCTCTAGTACACGTCTCCTTCCCTTTGCGCCTTTTCAATGGACTGATTTTTTTTCCTCTTTATGGCGGCTGCTTGGCTGTGCCATACTAGGCTGACTTGAAAGTGTATTCTCATTTGTTGTGGTAATACAGCCCCTTTGACATTTCCCCCAAGACCTGACCACTTTGAAGGTTTTGCTTTTCTCCCAGGGCCTTTTCCCCATTCTGTCCAGTTCACTGTGCGAATAAGAGCCTGCGGCGAGTGACTCATTGTCTTTCTAACATCTTCAATCCAATTTACTGCGCCTACGTGTCACACTCTATCGCTTCCCTCGCTTAAGTCACAAGAGCGCACACATACACGTTTACTGTACATTTGCACATTAAAAGCTGAGATTTGCAGTCCCAGGTCTGCATCTGAACACAAGCACATGGCAAATCAAAGGAATAGGTGTAATTTCAGGACGACTTCAGCAGCCATGATTCTGTGAAGATGAAAGCCTGCAGGGAACAGAGTGTGAGTGGAATGTGGCTCCTCGAGGACCCCTCCTTTTCTTGTAAAGAAGACATATGGGAATAAAACTGTGGCTGTCAGTGTGCACATCACTGACACTGTTGCTTGTAGCAACAGGAGATGAAACAGGTGGATGTAAGACTGTGACATTATTATATTGTCATCTTCACTTATGCATAATTTGTGAAACTCAAAATGGCATTGCACGTGCTGGTGATGTTTTTTTTTTTTTTTTAAAGAAATATATATGAGTTTCATCCTTTTCCCATTTCCTGTCAGTTTCAACACTTGCTGTTTATGATGCAGATTAAGTTAAGGCCACAACATAATTCAAAGAAAACTACTAATGTTTAAAGCTTTATCATACAGGAAGTTTTCAGAGCTAAGATAACCATTTTTGTATTTGTAGAACACATTTTATTTTAAAATTCAAGCAACTGTGCAGTGACAAATATCAGATCCCCCCCCACTCCCCACGCCAATTTTTATTTTATGTTTTATTTTTAAATGTCAGAGGTTTTTAAGGAGTTTGGTGTCCATACTGATTCAGCATGCTCTCCATCTGCTCCTGTCAACTAAAATAAGCCTGGGGACACATTGACCTTGTTTTCTTGTAAGAAAGGTGGACTAAGGTTTGGTAAGACATTTGAATCTAGAGTAAAATGGGTTGACACAGTTGGTTAGTGGCACATAGAAAAACTTCAAATGAATAATGTCTTCAGTTAAATCAAGTTTGGTTTATAAAGTATATGACAAGAATCGGATTTTGAATTTCAGGTATAATCAGGTCTCTCTTGTAAATGAGTCCTCGAGGCTCAATGGGATTTACCTGTCTAAATAAAGGTTGAATGAAAAAAAAATTTGAACGCTCAGCCAAACAACGAGAAAGGTTAATTCATATAATATATTCATCCATCCGGGGTCGGGTCGTGGGGGTAGCAGCTTAAGTAAAGAGGCCCAGACTTCCCTCTCCACAGCCACTTGGACCAGCTCCTCTGGGGGAATCCCAAGGCATTCCCAGGCCAGCCGAGAAACATAGTCCATCCAGCGTGTCATGGGTCTTCCTCTGGATCTCCTCCCGGTGGGACGTGTCTGGAACACCTCACCAGGGAGGTGTCCAGGAGGCATCCTAACCAGAGGCCCGAGCCACCTCAACTGGCTTCTCTCGATGTGGAGAAGTAGCGGCTCTACTCTGAGTCCCTCCCGGATGACCGAGCTTCTCACCCTATCTCTAAGGGAGAGTCCAGACACCCTGCAGAGAAAACTTATTTTGGCCGCTTGTATTCCAGATCTCGTTCTTTCGGTCACAACCCAAAGCTCATGATCATAGATGAGGGTAGGAACGTAGATCGACTGGTAAATTGAGAGCTTCGCCTTTTGACTCAGCTCTCTCTTCACCACAATGGACCGGTACAGTGCCCGCTTCACTGAAGATGAGCACCTATCTGCCTATTGATCTCTTGCTCCATTTTTCCCTCATTCGTGAACAACACCCCAAGATACTTGAACTCCTCCACTTGGGGCAGAACCTCATCCCCTACCCAAAGAGGGCACTCTACCTTTTTCCAGCTCAAGACCATGGCCTCGGATTTGGAGGAACTGCTCTTTATCCTGGCCACGTCACATTCAGCTGCATCTGATGAACCCAATAGGACCACATCATCTGCGAAAAGCAGAAATGTGATCCTACGGCCTCCAAAATGGATCCCCTCAACACCTTGACTGTACCTAGAAATTCTGACCATAAAAGTTATGAACAGAATTGGTGACAAAGGGAAACCTTGGCAGAGTCTATCTCTCACCAGGGATGAGCTCAATTTACTGCCAGCAATGTGAACCAAGCTCTGACACCAGTCATACAAGGACCTAACAGCCCATATCAAAGGGCCTGGTACCCCATACTCCTGGAGTACCCCCCACAGGGTTGCCCAAGGGACGTGGTCGAAAGCCTTCTTCAAATCCACAAAGCGCATGTAGAATGGTTGGGCAAACTCCCACACACCCTCCAGGACCCTGCTGAGGGTGTACGACCAGGACGAGAACTGCATTGCTCCTCCTGAATCCGAGGTTCGACTATCCAATGGACCCTCCTCTTCAGAACACCTGAATAGATCTTACCAGGGAGGCTTAAGTGCGTGATTCCCCTGTAGTTGGAACACACTCTACGGTCCCTCTTTTTGAATAGGGGGACCACCACCCTCGTCTTCCAGTGCAGGGGAACTGCCCCTGATGTCCACGTGATATTGCAGAGTCACATAAGACAACACAACCACACAACATCCAGAACCTTAAGAAACCCCGGGCGAATCTCATCCACCCATGGGGCCCTGTCACAGAGGAGCTTTTTAACCACCTCTGTGATCTCAGCACCAGAGACTGGATAAGATATTATATATGGATAATATATTATTATAACGTAATTATATAGCATATGGCAAATATATAATAATATGTTATTATTATGTAATTTAATTATAATATTATATATTAATATAATAATAATTTATTCATTTGCAGTTGCTGGGAGTCTGGGTCCAGATACAGGAACAAATCTGTAGAGATATGTTAGTGGTCTATACGTTTCCAGGGGATTGTTTGAAAATAATGAACAACCACTAACCTTCTCGGGCAGGCGAGGTGGGTAACACCTGTTGTAGTTCAGATGGATGACGTCACCGTTACTGGTGACGGCTCAGCAGTAGAGATACATGGTGATTATTATGAGCAATGGGACAATCCATGGTTGTGGTCAGTAAGAGGAAGCAGGGGCCATGCATGTGGAGTCAGAGGTCCTTAAACAAATCCAGAGGGCAGTCCAAAATCCAGAATGTGAGAGGCAGAAAGAATTGTCGTTAACAAGATCAGATGGGCAGAGCAAGAACAGATTGGGAGCAGGCGAAAGGGTAAATCCAGTAAACCATCCAGTAGATGGTCTTTTTTGCTTTCCTCTGCTCCCCAGTCTTTTCCTTTTAAAAACCTCATAATGTTTAGATTTTTTTTACATTTATCCACAACTTTTTGAATGTGCACTGCTCAAGTTAGTCTTTCATCAAACCAGCTACAAAGCAACTTAAACTGTTTTTCTCTTTCAGTTACTTTTTCCATGCAACCTGAGTTCACTATTATTAGATTTTTTTTTCTTGTGAAAATTACTGATTTGGTCTTTTCTACTGAAAATTTTAATCCCCATCTATTTGACCATTTTTTCAACCGTTGTTATTGCTTCCTGTACATTTTTGATAATAAACTGTACATTTTTCCCTCTTTTACACAAAGCCCCATCATCAGCAAACAACAACTTTCCAATTCCGATTTCTACATCGTCAGACATGTCATTGATCATTAAAGAGAATAATAAAGGGCTATGCTTCCCGGTGGTGTCCCATTTTCTATGTAATATTTATCTGAGTAATCTTGTCTTATTCTCACCTGTATTTTTCTGTCTGATAGATTTTTTTTAAATCCATTTAAACACTCAACCTGTGATTCCCTTTTTTTTTTTTTCCATTTTTACAAGTAATCTCTCTGTCCACATCATATCATACGCTTTTTCTACTTCAAAAAAGTCTGCTGCCACACTTTCTTTGCTGATCTGAGCTTTTCTGATTTAATGTTCCAGACACAAGATGGGATCCATTGTGTTTCTTCCTTTTGTAAAATCACATTGATAGTTAGACATATATCCTTTTTTTTTCTACATAATATGCTATTCTTTCATTTATCATTTTCTCCACAATTTTGCAGATGTTTGATGTTAAAGCTATTTGTCTATAGTTCTCTGGTTTGGTATGATCCTTTCCTGGTTTTCATATTGGTATGGTTATGGCTTCATTTCAAGACTGTGGTAGCTTTCCTTCTTGCCAAACTCTATTATATAATCCTAAAATAATGTCTTTATATGCCTCACTGACATGTTTTATCATTATGTAACAAATCTGATATTTTCCTGGTGCTGGTATTTTACATTGTTGAAGTGCTCGATTTAACTCAGTTGTAGTAAATGGTATATTTAATAAATTATTTTCTCCTTCCTCTTCTTCCAAGAACTTTCTGTTTCCTGTTATGGTTCTCTCTCTTCCTCTTTTTTCCTTCTTCATTAATATTATTTGAACTATGATTTTTTTTAAAAAATGCTTTAGCCATCATTTCTGCTTTCTCCTTATTTTCAAATGCCATAACTTCTCCATTGCACAGAACTGGATACCCATACTCTTGTCTTACTCCATTCGTTCTTTTAATCATCGACCAAACTTTACTAAGTTCTGTGTTTCTTACCACTGAACTACAGAATCCCCTCCAATATTTTCATTTTGTGTTTTTTATTCTTTTTCTTACAATGCTTTGCATTTTTTTTAATATTCAATAAGATTTTGAGTATTATGGTTTGTAAAAAAAAAAGTAAACACCTTTTTCTCAACTTACTTGCTTCTTTGCATTCGTTTGTCCACCATGGAACAATATTTTTCTTATTATTTCCCCTTTTCTTCTTTATGGATTTATCTGTTGCTTCTACAATACTTGAACAAAATAAACATGTTTGATTAAGTTCCACATTTAAATATATTTTTGCCATTTCTCTGTCTCTCACTCCCAAAAATGTCGCCCAATCAGCGTTAGTGAAACTCCATTTATGTGCTCTCCCTGTGTAATATTGTTGTGTTTCTAAATCAAGTTTCGTTATTATGGGATGGTGATCACTGCCTATTGTGGTGTCTTTAAGGACCTGCCATGAACTGATTCCTGCCAACGAGTCTGAAACTAATGTGAGATCTATTGCTGATTCTGTACTTGATATATTTACTCTTGTACTGCTTCCATTGTTTAAACAAACTAGATTTTTATTAACCATAATCTCTTCAATTATTAACCTGTTGTGATCATTATGAGTATCCTACAATGTACTGTGGGCATTAAAATCACCACACCAAATTACTTTCCCATCTAAATGTGAAATAAGGTTATCCAGAGTTTCTAATTATAGTTTTTACCTGGGTTGTAATAATTTAATTTTGATATTTTGTTTCTTGTCCATGTTTCAATTATTATAAACTCTATATCTGATCCTTTTATTAATAATCTGTGTTGGATTCCTTATTTAATGAAAATAATACAGCCCTCTCTCTTACCGTCATCTCAATCTCGTCTTATATTGGTATATTTTTTTTTTCATTTAGCCTTTATTTATACAGGTTAGTCTCATTGAGCCACGAGAACTCATTTTCAAGAGAGACCTGTTTAGGGAGCACATGGTGGGGGTTAAGGGCCTTGCTCATGGGCCCAGAGTGGGGCGAATGAGGGTGGGGGCAAGTGTGGGTTTTTCACCTACCCCACCCACAATTTTGATGTTGTCGGGGCCGGGGCGTGAACCGGCGATCTTCGGATCACAGGCCCACCTCTCTAACCTCTGCGCCACCACTCCCCCATCCTTTGATTACAAAATCTAGGTTATAATTAAGCCATGTTTCCTGGAAGCAAATTATGTATGGTTTGTTTTTGCTGTTTTTTAATAAACCCTTTAAATTCCTGTCTATTTGCTATTAAACTTCTGGCGTTCCACTGTAAGATGATCATATGGTCCTCTCCTCTGGTGTTCCCGTTTTCCCATCTCCCTCAAGTGTCTTGTTAATGTGTTCCCATGTTGCGGCTTTTATCCCCCAAAAACTTCTCTGTTACTTTCACAA
>NC_056516.1:19633371-19642730 GCF_014905685.2 Nematolebias whitei
TCAGTTTTGTGTTTAACTTGGTCTGTGCAGTTGATCACATAAGCGATGAACAACACAATCTTTTCTACGTTAACTCCTGATTTTGAATCAGTTTGTTCCATCTGTCTTTAATTTGGTGTTATTACTTGTTGAGTTATTACAGTTTCTGTTCTAACTTTCTGTCCTTGTACATTTTTTGCAGCTTCTGTGTAACTGATGTTGTTGATTGCTTTCACTTGTTGGATTACAACTGCCTTCTTTCTAACCTCACGTCCCGCATGTCACCCTGTACAATATTCCTCAGTTACTGCACTTGACTGGACTATGTTCTGCACATTCTTCATATTTGTGGTTTCCTACACACCTCTGGCCCATTTTCTGTCTTCTGCACACTACAACTATGTGTCCATATCTGGTATCATAGCTGGTCTGGGAAGCTCAGTCCTCACCTCCTTCTACAGGTGTGCAGTGGAGAGCATCCTGTACTCCAGCATCAACGTGCGGAATGGAGGCTGCACAGCTGCAGAAAGAAAAGCTTTGCAGAGAGTGGTGAAGGCTGCACAGAAGTCTGTTGGAGTCAGTCTCCCCACCATCACAGACATCTACATATCCAGATGCAGGAAGAGGGCCACCTGCATCATGAAGGATCCCACTCAACCAGCACACACAATTTTACCCCTGCACCCCTCAGGCAGGAGGTTGAGGAGCATTAAATGTAACTGACCACTAGACTGAGGAACAGCTTCTACCCTGAAGCTGTTCAACTCATGAATCCCTAACCAGGATTATCACTGTGGAAAAATAAATAAATGAAATCACTATAATGCCACTTGATTGTTGATATGTGCTGCTGATTTATTTCTTGCTGCCATGTTCATTCATACTCATCTTCTCACAGTCATGTTCGTGCTGCTGTTGTTCGGTGTAATGCTTTTGTGCTACTAGTGCTTGGTGCTTTGCATATTTTTAAATTAACGTTTTTCTTAGTTCATATCTTAGATCATTTTACTGTTTTTCTTTACAATGTATACTTTTGTTGGATGTAATTGGGACCCTGTGTAAACAGTTTCATTCCACCACATGTACCACATGTGATGTGTATGACAAATAAAGAAACTTTGATATCTTTGACACTTGTAAAATCTGACAGGGAGAAGGATGAAGGGCCTAACTGGAAAACTTAAAAATCCTACTTCATTCTTTCCAGGAGTTTATTCATTTTAAACTACAACGTTATTGACATACTTGGAACTTGTTCTCCATTAACATTTGTTGTTAGTCTTGTCACTTTGTTGATTTCAATTTCAGAAATACTCCTTTTGAGTTTTTCCAAGTCTCTGTCTAATGGGATCCCAGTGTTCTCCAATTATTTTACTTTCTTTTACACTCTTTTTACAGCTGTTATCAATATGCATAACTTTATTTTTCTGCTCTTCAGTTTTCACAATTATCAGCAGATTTCCATCGCTAAGGTTTTTAGCTAAATGTATTTCCCCAACTTTATTTTTTAGTTTTCTTGACACCACTATACTGGACCTGTCCATCCTCTTCTTTGGATTTTAGAATTATTTTAAACTCTTCTCTTACATTTTTTTTTTTGGTCCACCATATTGCTTCCTTCATCTGAACTTATTTCATCAAGGGTTTGTTTTGTAATCCCAGCCCAACTTTTCAGCTTGCTTCTTCCCCTTCCTTGTCCTCTTCCAGTCACCTGAGTCCAATCATTAATTTCCATGTCTTCATCGTCATCTACTTGAGTCACCATTCCATTCCAATCCAAAACCAGCTTGCTTTCCACCGCCAATTTCAAACTGTTTGTTCTGGGCTCAGTGTTGAAAGATCACAGTTTGTCTCCCGAAGCGCGCAGCTCAGCTGGACGATTTCTTCTTCCCTTGTATGCTTTCTAACAAGAAGTTAGTGAGACAAGAGCGCTTAAATCAAGCAGGCAACAGGTGCAGGGCATGAGGATGACTGAGCTGTGAATGTAGAGTGGGTGTGGCTGAGCTTTACCTGTACATGAATCTCTGCCATTATTGACTAATTCTTTTCACAGAGTAAAATATATTCTTGAGTTTAAAAAAAATCCCTTCAAAGTCATGAATTAAACCACCATTTTTATTATCGTTTCTTGAGATGGTAAGCACGATGAAATGCTCAAAAAGCTACTTTTTAGGTTAGGTTAGGTTAGGTTAGGTTAGGTTACACCTTGAATTTTAGCTGAGCTTTAGATTAAGATTTTCTGGCACACAGCAGCACTGAGTGGTTGTTGAATGTTAGCTAATGTATGAAAAGATCCTTAATAGGGTTGGTTTTAATTAGATATGAGCCAAACAACCACTGGTAAAACATTTTAAACCATACTAGTTAACTTTGGAACATATATATTTTTAATATTTCACAGCATACTTTTATCAGTTTTCAGATTAAACCAGTGCCCAGTTTGAGACGTGCTTTTTAAGCTTTCTCAAACTAATAAATTGGTTTTGAGTTTTGTTCCACAAGTTTTTCTTTCACAAATGATACAGATAAAAAAAAAAAATGTTGGAGGCACTTTTGAATAAAAAAAAAAAAAAGTTATCATTATTTACCTATTTTTAACCAAGCAAATCCCTTTGAAATCATACATCTCTTTTGCAAGGGAGGCCTTGGATGGAGGCAACCTGACATGAATGTTTTTAGACTGTGGGACGAAACCGGAGTATTTAGACAAAACTCATGCAAACATGAGGAGAACATGAAAACTCCAGACAGAAAGACACCAGGTCCAGACTTAACTGGGATTGAATTCAGGATCTTATTCCTGTGAATCAACAGTGTTAACCACTAATCCGCTGTGCTGCCAGTTTAATTGTGCCTAATGTCACATTATCCATAGAGGTGACAAAGCTAAGTGAACAATAGATTTAAGCTGAGAAGTTTCTGGAATGACAGAGGCTTGTCATCTCCAGCTCAAAACAAAAACTTCCTGACACCTGTGCTTCTGTCAAAGTTGCTTCAAATTATTACTATATTTCTATATACAGTATATATTTTTGTCATTATGAATCTTCATGTCTTGTTTGTCAGTGATGCCAGGATGTGGAGAGGCAGATGTAAGGCATATTCATCTTTAGGCTTCATCGGCAGTGACGTGGGTGTTGTTCCCATCTGTGGTAGTGAAGGACTTGGATCATAACTGAAATAATAAGCTCATGAATACAACCAGCTGAAATGATATTCTTCCATAGGGTGGCTCGGCTCAGCCAGCTTAAGTACAGCTGACGTTTCTCCAAATTGAAAGGAGCAAGCTAAGGTGGTCAGGGAGTCACTTCCTTTAGACATTTTGTGAAAACCCCACGGCAAACACAAAACTTGCTGGCTATTTACTGTTTCTGTTTTGGGAACATCTCAGGATTTCAGTGACATGTGGTGAGCTTTGTGACAGGTGAGGCACTGACTGTCTGGAACTGGATAATCACATATATGAACCCAAATTATAAGCTTATATTTCAATGTAGCCTTTTTTTTCCCTTCCTCTCTCTAATACCTTCTGTTTCAACCGAAACAGGATTTTAGAAAAATCCTTTAATTTTGAGCTATGATCTTCCATTTTGTCTAAACAAATTTAAATGAGTGTACTGTTTGCTTCACCCACACCCCTCTGTGTAATAAAAGAACACAGAGTGACTGTACCTGCTTTATTTTCCCTAAAAGGCAGCACTGCCCCCTATTGGTGCGGCACGGTACTTTCTGCCTCACCCTGTGTATTTCAGTGTGTATTTATGACTGATTAGAAAGAAGAAATATGTCGTACATAGACAGACTGTAGAACATCAGCATGTGCAGCACATGTCTAATCAAACATGTATATTGGTAATATAAAGAGAGACAGTAATGGGCATGCACCAACTGTCTGTATTGTAAATGCCACAGCACCACCAGAGGTGAACCAGTGCACTACACTGCCTCACCCAGGGCATTTCTTCCATGTTTGAACAGGCAATGTGCAAATTCTGTGATTTTGACCATTGAAGTGTTGAAATAATTCAGAAAACAGTTTTATAAAACAGTTTTATTGAACAGTCAAGTGTCAAATGTATTTTCACTCATCATTGTTGGTATTTTACTTGTCATGATGACAGGCGCACGTCACTGCATGATTCTATAGCAGAAGTCAGGAAGTGATTTTGATATAAACATGACTCAGTCTTGGATAAGCAGGAAAAAAAAATGGATGTATGGGTGTTGCCTGTAAAAAACAAAAATAAAAAAAGGAAAGTGTCTACTGATGTCTTACTGCTAGTACATGAAAAATAAACTGAGACAAAAAAAAAAAAGTCAGACCATCATCTGCTTTTTTAAGGCTGATCATTCAAGCACATCTTAAGACATTTGTTTTAAGTAATATATTGGCATTGGTTCAGTAATGACATCACTTTTCAAGTACAATGAGGTTGACCTTTTCAGTTTTACTGTTTGTACAACAACAAAAATAGTGTTTAAATTAAAAGGCTCTGGTAAGTTGGCAAGCAAACTCTGTCATATTTTGTAAAAGCCATACATTAATTATTCATGCATAAAGTGCAATGCCTGCCCACATCAGGTTTTTTTTTTTTTTTTTTTGACAAGTTAAAGCCTTTAAGCTATAATAAAAGGCAGGAGCAAAAGAGATGTAGACAAAGGCCCTTTCTGGCCTTTACATACACACATTTTCATGTTTTTCATGGCTGTTCCACTGTAAATTTGAGCCTAAATCCCAAAGAAAAGTGACATAAAATGTCAGCAGTGATGAATTGTTTGTATAAACCCACTACTTTCATACTTTCTATCAGATACACCCAAAACCACTCAATCACTCAGCTGATGTGGTGATGACAGACTCACATGACTTTAAAAGGCAAAGAGGAGCGACGGGCAACTGATTTATATTTTATGTTTTTCATTCATTCAACCTTTATTTAAATAGCAGTATATTGTGTGGACAGAGAAAACCGCAGAGACAGAAACAACAGTTCATTGTTAAAAATAATACATCATTTTGTGTTAACGTTTGTATTTACATACTTTGACCAAAATTATTATGAATTTGATATTTTCCTATCAAACACAAGGTTGTGTGTAATGACTTCCACACATACTGTATACATATTAATACACCGGCAATATATAACAATTGCAAAGTTTGTACAAGTAAAAAATAAAACAATAATTGTTCTTGGTGGTTTGGCCGTGCAGTGATTATCGCTGCTGCCTCGCAGCAAACAGTTTTTGAGTTTGAATATCAACTGTGGCCTGCCTTTGTGGATTTTTATGTTTGCCATGTACACACATGTTTTGTTATCTTACAGTATGGTTTCCTTCCAGATCACAAAAAAATAAAATATTTTGTGATTTATTTACCTGGGTGATTGAGTGAACTTACTCTTTTTGTTAAACCTTTTTGGTTTAGCCAATTTCTGTGAATTTCACAGCAGCCTGGTTTGAAATACGTCAACACGGTGCTATTTACTACAACAGATCCGATTGGCAGGCCTCAGACTGATGAAGTCTTTCCAAAAAATAATCTGTCCAGATGACACGATTGAACTTTTTTACAATTTATTAACCTCAATGATTGATCTTACTTACTGTACTTTTCCCCCCTTCCATAGCTCAAAACTACCCAAGTTAGCATTTCTAATTTAACCTTAGAAGCTAGTGTGTGCTTGGATTGTTATTCTGTTAAAGTACCTACAAGTCTCTCTTGTAAATGAGTCCTCGTGACTCAATGAGACTAGCCTGTATAAATAAAGGTTAAATAAAGGTTGAATGAAAAATCACTGTGATGTACTTGCAAACTGTCCAGGCTCCAACCCTGCATCTTTCTGCTGACCACTTGAGCTGCATCTCCATGTAACCCTGTACAGGATTAAGGGGCTGTACCAAATGGATTAACTAAACGATGAGTCAAAACACTCAGCTGCTTTTGCTGATCGTATCGAAATAATCTGGCTCAGTGAAAAAATACATGAAATAAAACTTAATAAAATAAAACTTTTGGCCTCCTCAGATCAAAATAAAATCACTTAATGTCCAGCCAGGATATCCATCCATTATCTTTACCTGCTTCTTCCTTTTCGGGTCACGGGGCATCACTGGTTCCCATATCCAGCAGTAACTGTGCACGAGGGGACACGTCTCCAGTCCAACACAGAGACACATAGAGATAAACAAGACAAACAACCATTCACTCTCTCACTCACACCTAAAGACAATTTGGTGACCAGTTAGTCTAACATGCATTTTTTTTTTTTTTTTCTGTGGGAAGAAATTGGAGTACCTGGATGAAGCCCACTCATGCATGGAGGGAGTATCCAGGCTCTACCCATGGCGGTCCTTACCCAGGATTCGATCCAGCGACCTTCTTGCTGAGAGGCAATAGATCTACCATCTGAGCCACCATGACACCTCCAGCTAGGACATAAAATACTCAGATAAAAAGCTAAAAATATATCTGTGTGTATTTTTAAAAGCATCTCTACCGTCTTAAATGCTGAATTTACAACAGAATAACAGAACATATGTTTTGAAATGGTTTTGCTTTGATTAGCATCCTCACTTTATGCACTTTGAATCAAAACAAAATAAGTTAAAGCTTTGCACAAGCAGGTACATTCATCTGTCATATTAAAGAAGCACAGTGGTCTCATTGAAAGTAAAGCTGTTTTGGCAATTAAAGCCTTGATGTGGGTGGTTTACTTTTGTGTTATTCAAAGTATTAATGAGTGTTCAGGCAGTCAAAGAGGATTATTCAACTGAATAACACTAATTTGAGCTGTGCATGCAAACTGTTAAAATCAATGAGCTAGGAAAAAAATAGAGGAAGTGAATAAACCAACAACCATGGCTTGAGCTGCTTTAGGAGCGTGAAGATCAACATGAAAAATAAATCAGAAGCGTGAGGCCATGGAACTGTGGGGGAAATGTGCAACAACATTTGCAGAAGAAACAGAATTGACTCCATAAAAGTTTGGCTGCATATTTGAATAATCAATACCGCAGAGGGAGGTCAACGGTCATTTCCGCGGGGCACGCCTGTGCTTTTCATTAGCTTTAAAAAAGTTCATTTATACAAGTGCTTGCTATAATTTAAGGGTTTTGGTCTTGATGTTAGTTTTATTTCTGTCAAGGTTACTTCTTTTTGGTCATGTATTTAATTTATTGAATTTTTTAAGTTCATGTTTATTTGTATAACTTCAGTTTGGTTAAATTCCCCCTCCTATACTCCTTTCTGATAGTCTGGTTTTATTTATTTTATTTTTTGTTTGTTTGTTTTATTTTATATGTATGGCACCAGCGATGCATATTGTTTCCATTTGCTTTCCCTCCTTTCTTGTCTTGTATTCACTGTTCATATGTATCTATCATATATCATCTATCATGAATCTATCCTGTATTCCAGTTATGAGGGGACTCGGACCTGGAGCGTGAACACCTCTGAGTAGCTGAAAAAGGCCCAACAGAGACTGTAAGTCCTGAGAGTGCTCAAGAGAAACAATATCACCCAGAGACTGCTGGTGTATTTCTACCGATGCTCCATGGAGAGCATCTTAACATACTGCATCACTGTGTGGTATCTTAGCTGCACAGTGGCTCAGAGGAAAGCACCCCAGAGAGTTATAAGCACAGCCCAGAAGATCTTCACTCACTGGAAGATATACACAGTTCCTGCTGCAGAGGAAAAGCCCGCAACATCTTAAAGGTCTCACCCTGGACATGATCTGTTTGAACTGTTACCATCAGAAAAAAGTACAGATCAATCAAGACAAGAACAAACGGATTTAAAGATAGTTTTTAATCTAGTTTTTATCTGTCAGCCATTACTGAACTTAACAAAAACTGTAATAAGAACTGAATAAAGCCCCCAGTATACTCCCGCCTACATCCATACGCAGAGGTACGCACGTATGTACGCGGAGGTACGAGCGTACCCCCCAGGGCATGGCCGTACTAAGCTCAAATTTTTACGACCGCATACGCGTATGCGGTGTCGCACAATAAACTGCCCGGCAACGGACTGTTTTGTATGCAACACTAATGTATTAAATTCCTCTTCTTCATCCCTGATCTGGTCTTTTCTTTTGCTTTTTTGCCAAGAGGCAGTGATCTCTTCCTCCTCCGTTGATGCCATGACTGAAATGGTGAGAAATGAAGGAATTTGTCACGAGCGAATTAAACTCAGGTCCAGCATGGCTGCGGGAGGGTCTGGAGATTTCCTGGTGGGCTGGTCTGATGTGTGGGCTGCCAGCGCTCCCTGTTTTTATTTTATTTTTTAGATATTTTTATTAACAACATATAAACACAGAACACCGCTGCGGCTGAGGCTGCCAGCACTCGTTTTTTAATTTTTTTATTTATTTTTTCCGACTTGTCAATCAATCTAGTAGGCGTGTCAGCAAATGACTAATCAGCGACCTCGATTTGTCCCCAAGGTAAACGCCCCTTGTCTGTGAAGCTGCTCTGTAGTTGCTCGGGTTGTACACTTGAGTACAAAGTCTGAACCCTCTGTGTACAGTACACGCGTACGTACGCGTGAACGGACATACGCGGGAGTATACTGGGGGTTTAAGTGCAATAAGGGACAACTTGTGTAGTATCAATCTGCTTGTGTTGCACGTTTTGAGTGTTTAAAATCTGTAACTATTAACTTGTATAAAGCTCATATATATGTGTACATATATATATATATATATATATATATATATATATATATATTACACTGTTTTTACATTTGCTCTGGGAAGCAAACCCAACTTTGGATGTACTCAGGTACAATGACTCTAAAGTTCTATTCTATTCTAATGGCCCTTGTTGTGGCTTGACGTCCATTTTGTTTCCATTTGTCTTTTCTCAGTTCTTGTATCACCGTACACAGCACAGCGTCCCTTACCATTGATTCAATAATGAGCTTACCTTTAGTGGACATTTATAAGGTTCAAATATAATATTTTGGGTTCAGGCACAAACATTTCAGACTTTTTAAATAAGTGAACACAAAATTACCTGTTAAAAAAAATAACTTGATGATTATCAAAAGTGTGGGTCCAAATAAAAGTGCAAGAAACTAAACAGCTGTCTTTTATAATTCTGATTCATATAGTTTTTACCGTAAATAAAAAAAAGTAATACAATTAAAATCTAAACCACTTTTTTTTTTTTTTTTTTTTTTTTACTGTAGACATCACTAAAGTAGCATTTCTTGTGGATAGTATTATTATTATTTTTTTTTTTTTCACAATCGGACCAACGATTGTATGCAGAGCCATGGACAAAACAAACTGATGTAGTGAGAGAAAAGTAATAATCAAGGAGATATAAAGGTATGAAACTATCAAGGCTCTTAGTGTGTTTTTAAAGAACTG
>NC_056516.1:19642830-19643896 GCF_014905685.2 Nematolebias whitei
TCAGGAGCCAGGCAGAAGGAGAAATCCCACACAAGACAGGCTCTAGAATATTGTGGATATCCTAACTGGGCCTTCCTGAAAGCAGAGAAGAAACCCAAACAGGACTCCAGTCAGCCAACAGGTGAAAAGGAGGAACCCAGACCCAGACCAGTGGTCATTCCATATGTTGAGGGAGTATCAGAGAAACTGAGACGTTTATTTTCTAAACATAACGTCCCAGTGGCTTTTAAACCCCAAAATACATTACGGCAAAGACTGGTTCATCCCAAAGATCCAGTCCCCCGGCATAAACAGAGCAATGTTGTGTATGCTGTTCAGTGTCAGGAGGGCTGTGATCAGTCTTACATCGGGGAAACAAAACAGCCACTGGCCGAAAGGATGGCCCAGCACAGAAGATCAATATCATCAGGCCAGGACTCTGCGGTCTACACTCATCTCCAGGCCAGCGGTCACTCTTTCAGGGATGAAGATGTTCACATCCTGGACAGAGAGGAACGATGGTTTGAGAGAGGAGTAAAGGAGGCCATCTTTGTTAAAATAAATCGTCCATCGTTAAACAGGGGTGGAGGCCGCTGGTTTCAACTGTCCCCCTCTTACAATGCTGTGATTGCTAGTATCACTCAGCCCTCTGTGAACAGTAAACAGCCATCAGTGTGCTAATGATCCATTGTTATGCTGATGGTCCTTCTTGAGCATGTGATCAGCTGGTTTTGGTTGTCAGCAGCAAAACTGGTTGATCCACTCTGAGACGGTGCTATTTAAGAGACTGAGCTGAATACAGCTCCTCAGACTGAGGAAGTCTCTCGGATGAGAGACGAAAAGTTTCCACATTTTTTGTTGTTTTGCTTTGTTTGTTTGTTTTTTTTTTGTTTTTTTTATGTCCAGAGGACCAGATTTAACTTTTTTAGAAGTTTGGTAATAGTGTCCTAATATTAAGTCCCAAATCATATTATTTATATATCTACAATTCACAACAAATTTAAAAAATAAAAGCTCATGGCACTGTATAAACAGTCAAAATTATCAGTTTTTTTTTATCCATCATACATTACCATCATTTATGCAT
>NC_056516.1:19643996-19646327 GCF_014905685.2 Nematolebias whitei
TACCTGTATATGTATATATATGTATATATATGTATATTGTGTATGGGAGGGGCGTAAAAATTATAATAATTTGTATGCACAAACAATGACAGATAGCTAAAACACATTTGATGCAGCCAAAAGCATTTCTAGTACTATTTCATACTTTGTTTTATTTTACCATAATATCCATGAGATATGCAATTGCTGATAGTATAAAAGTTTATAAAATGTTGTTTGTGTTAACTACTTTGGGTTGCACAGTGGCACAGTTGGTTTGTCCTGTTGCCTTTCGGCAAGAGGGTTACAGGTTTGTCTCCAGACTTGGACATTTCCATTTGAAGTTTGCATGTTCTCCCCATGCATGACTGGCCTTTCTCCAAGTTTCTTCCCACAGGCCAAATATCTCTACGCAAGTACATACAAAACAGGCTTATCAAAAATACTACGGATAACCAAGTAGGGAAACCAAGACAGGACATTTGCAGTGTAACATAGTAATAAAAAGAAAGTAAAGGTGCCAACACAAAAATAAATGAATAAATAAAAATGCTAAGACAAAATGAGCCTTTATCAACCTGCTGAACTCACTTCTGATGATCATTTGGAAAAATAAATAAAAAATCATTTCATTATATCCTTCTGGATGTTTTTTTTTTTTTTAATCAATTATTAGTTTAGTTTAAAAAAAAAAAGTTCTCTGTTTTTTTGGGGTTTTTTTTTCCCTACAGCTATCATTTTCATAGCCTTGTCCTTTCCCAGCTACTAACTAAACAGCTAGAAATTCAAGGGCTGAAAAGCTAAAACTGTTTCTTGGCTGGGCTGCCTTTTTTAATGTTTTATTTTTATTCATGTTATTACAAATAAAATTAATCTGACATTCCGACAACATTGGCTCCACCAGTTTTCTTCTTCAGTAAAGATAATGGAAGCATTCAGCTTCACCTTTAACTTCAACTAAAATTAGCAACAGGGTCAGGCGAAATACCAAGTGGGTCCAAAGAAAATGCTCACTGACAACGGCTTTGAATGTTATCAGCCAGTTAAATGTTCGCTATTAGTTGTTATCATCCCCATAGGTTGCGTTCAGACAGTCCCTCCTACCTTCTGGTAGGTTTAAAGGTACGTTTAGGTATCGGACTTATGTTATCAGATGTTTTAATAATCTGGATATTCTGATACAGATAATTTACTAGAATTCTGCCTTGGAAATCACATACAAAATGTTGTGATTTTTAAATTTCTTTCTAAACACAAAATCCATTCACATTGCAACACTGAGATAGAAAACATCTAAACAAGCTTGTGTTACAGTGAAACAAGCAAATCATGAATTATTTTCTTTCAAAATGTGAATGTTTTTATTTATTACGTTTTTCTTTTATATTATTAATGGGTTTATTCTGGGCCTTCACTAAATGCGTTGAAGGCCTTGACAGTTCATCTCTATTTCTGAGAACAAATAAAACACATGTGCAAATGCTAGAGATAGTGTTGTATGAATAGCACAGCAGATTGTGTCTGCTGAAAACAACAAAACAAAGGCAAGCTAAGACCACTCTGCCAAAGATTTGAAAGGACTTGTTCATGTCTAATGAACACACACATACAGTGTATACAAAATTATGATTGCTTCACTCCTTCACAATCAGTATTTAGAATTTGATGTGCTTGGAGTGTGTGACCTTGTCAAGAGGAGCTGAAGTGTCTGAGGTTCTAACTAATCTCATTCAGCCTCATTTTCCATCATGTTCTAATGGACAATCAGGGCTCTATATCTGGCTGACATTTTCCTCCAGCTTATCAGATGCTTTGTCTATGTGCAGGAGTGATGTTTAGGCCTATGATTATGCCCTGACCTTTAGCTCAACACCGACATAAACAACACAAAAATCTGTTAAATAATTGGGCCATACACCTTTCAGATTGTCCTATTCAGTTTTAAAAGTTAAGTGAAATCAAATAAAACGTAACTGTGCACTGGTCTGAAATATTTGCTTTGCATTAGTGCCTATAGCAAACTTTACACAAAAGCCAACTAAGAAAAATAAGCTATAATTAGAGGGGTTCAAATCAACATTTAAATTTAAAAGGTGCTACCATAATTGTTGGTATCCACTGTGGCTTTTTATTTATTTATTTATATTTTTAGGTATGTCAGTTTTCACCAACAGAACAAAATGTGCATGTTATGTTAACTGGTAACTGGCAATTGTCCCTAGGTGTAAGTTATAGTAATGTTTGTTGTTCTCATTTGTCTACACCTCCAGATGCAGAAAGAGGGACACCTGCATCATGAAGGACCCCACTCACCCAGCACACACACTTTTTCCCCCACTCCCCTCAGGAAGG
>NC_056516.1:19646427-19648407 GCF_014905685.2 Nematolebias whitei
TCCATGTACAGGTTGGCAACAATAGGAGAAACTGGAGACCCCATAGCGCACCCATGTTTCTGCCTATAATATTGCTCCCCATATGTGAAGTAGGTTGACTGCAGGCACAGTTTCAAGAGTTGACACAGTTGTTCTGTGGAAAGCGTGGTCCTGCTGCTCAGAGTGGTGTCTGATTTTAATTTTCAACTGACCACCTCTACTGCATCATAAACAGGAATGCACGTAAAGAGTGATGTGACATCAAAAGAGACCATTGTTTCATCAGTCTCCATGATGACATCCCTCACCTTATCCACAAAGTCCATGGTGTCCTGTATGTGGTGGTTTTTTTGAATGTCCAGAGGACCAGATTTAACTTTTTTAGATTTTTCTACCTGGATTATTGAGCATGCATCAGGATATCTTACCAAACTTATTCACATGATAATAAAAAAAATGTAGTTTCACTAAAGTAACTTAGTATGTTTGTAATAAATTTACAAACAGCATAAATGAGTATGCCTGTCATTTTGAATGTTTTAATGCAGTTCTTCATTCACTGTTCATCTCAGGAGGGACAAACATTGAATGGAAATACTTGTGAATAGGCAATTGTGTTGTGAATGACTAATAGCTCATATGTTGTACCAGCTTGCTGTGCTTCAACAATGATACATATCTTGTAGAGTAGGCTTTGGTAATGCCATGCAGCTCAGTGCCGCTGATTTACAGCTGCCCTTGCCCCTCACCATGCTCCCACTGTGCTCAGACATTCTCATCTGAACCAAGTCTCTTCCTTGTCAAATCAGTTTCTGGACTGTTGCCAGGTTGTGCACATATTTATGCGTACGCGAGAGCCCCACAGACATAACAGTGCGCACAGGCCAATTTTTCAAACCCTCACCTTCTTCCCCTCAGGTCACTTATCAGAGATGGCAACGCAGTCGCAGCTGAAGATGAGCTAATAAGATGGCGCCTCACAGGTAAACGCAGGTGTTATCGAAAATATGTTATCCTCACACAGAGCAAGTGACGCAAATGGGAGCAAGAAAAGTGCTGGTGTCTGCTTCTCCACGCAGGTAAATTGATTAGTGTTGAAACTGTTACCAATCAGAAACAACCCGTCTCTGTGATGCTGTCTCCTTCCCTGTACGTGACTAGAACCCTTTCATGGCCACCAGAGAGATGATGCCGTGTTTACCCCAAATTGGATATCTATCTACCTTGGTGTGACGTTGGATCAGAGGCACTGAGACAAACAGTATGTCAAATATGGCACTGGATTAATGCTGGATTAATGCTGACAGTGTTGTTGAGTTACTCATTGCTGGGAGCTGTTTTTCCCTCTTGGGAAAATGAATTCCCCTAATGATTTTGCTCAGTAGCTTTGAGCAACTTCATATGACTTCTTCTCTCTGCCTTGACAGAAAAAAAACCCTCTATGTTTCAGTTTAATGCAGCTGTCATTTTGATGTTATTTTTTACCCAAGTTTGTGTAGGTAGATGAAGCCCCAGATCTGACAATTTTCTGAGGTTCAAATTTATGCTTGCATTAAAATGAAGTATACAGGCTTTTTTATTAATATCCATGCATGGTATTTAACACACCTAAAGGCGATGTGTCGGAATCTAAAAATAAAAATGATACTGTTTTTTCAACAACAACAACAACAGCAGAGACAACAAAAAGTTATTAGAAGAAGAACTAAGGATAGGGAAAAAAATATGGAACCTTTACAGCACAAATGAGCAGATATGAGGAGGGAAAACAAAGAGTGTGAATTATGTTCCTGTAATAATTTAACAAACATGGATTGTTTGTCAATGGAGGCTTGCAAGTAAGTGATAAGTTTGGTCTACTTCCAACCAAATAAAATTAATAAAAAAAATTTAAAAAAAAGTTCTCAATTAATATGTAATTTCTGCTCTTTATAGATTACTTATAATGGAAAAAATCCATCCATCCATCCATCCATCCATCCATCCATCCATCCATCCATC
>NC_056516.1:19648417-19649133 GCF_014905685.2 Nematolebias whitei
CATCCATCCATCCATCCATCCATCCATCCATCCATCCATCCATCCATTATCTTCTGCTTATTCCGAATTTGGGTCCTGGGGGCAGCAGCTTGAGCAAGGACGCCCAGAGACATCTTTCCAAAGTCACCTCTTCCAGCTCTACTGGGAGTATTCCAAGGTGTTCCAAGGACACCCAAGAGACATAGTTTCTTCAGCGTCTCCTGGGTCTTCCTCAGGGTCTCCTCCCAGTCGTACATATTTGAAGCACCTCAACTGGCTTTTCTTGATGAGGAGGAGCAGTGGTGTTACTCTGTCTCTCTCGGATGACTGAACTTCTCACCCTACCTCTAAGGGAGAGTCCAGCTATCCTGCAGAGGAAACTCATTTCAACCGCCTGTATCCACAACCTCATTCTTTTGGTCACTACCCAAAGTTCATGTCCATAGGTGAGGGTAGGAACATAGAATGACCAGTAAACAGAGAACTTTGTCTTACAGTTCAGCTCCCTCTTCACAACAACGGATGAGTATTGAGTTCACAATACTGCAGACACTGCACCAATCTGTCTGTCAATCGCACGCTCCATTCTTCCCTCACTCATGAACAAAATCCAGAGATACTTGAACTCCTTCACTTGAGGCAGAACCTCACCCTCAACCTGAAGAGAACATCCACCCATGTCCGGTTGAGGACCATGGCCTCAGATTTGGAGGTGCTGATTCTCATCCCAGATGCTT
>NC_056516.1:19649233-19656081 GCF_014905685.2 Nematolebias whitei
TGAACATGATTATTTGAAGGTTGGCGTTTTTTGTATTAAAAACACTTGTCTTTCATTGGTGGGATGAAATATGCTAATTTTTTGGGACAGGCATTTTGGGTTTTCATGAGCTGTATGTCATAATCATCAGTATTAAAACAATTAAAGACCTGAAATATTTCAGTTGGTGTGCAATGAATCTGAAATATATGAAAGTTTCATTTTTATCATTACAGTATGGAAAATAATGACCTTTATCTCAATATGCTAACTTTTTGATAAGGACCTGTATATATAATTTAAAAAAAAAGACAAATTATAGCTTTTTTACTGTAAGGGACTGTATCCAGTACTGTCCCAAATACTTGAGTAATATTTAAGTTGACAATCATGTATCCTGTAAAATTTTTATTTTTGTATAAAATTAAGTAATGTACATTCACAAACCGCAATAGTGAATCCGCAAAAGTCAAACCATGAAGTAGCAAGGGACTACTGTATAGATTTCCATTTTGTTGTGTCGCTGCAAATTGGTGTTTCAAAAATTGGTTTGACATATCAAAATCCAAGACAGTCACCATCATATACACATAGAAACCAAAACCTGTTAGGTAATTTTGGTCAAGGTTTCTGGATGTTTTTTCACTACTATGGCTGAGACTGTTAACTGCCCATGAACCATATATTTGAGTTAGCAAAGAGTTATTTTATATATCAGAGAGTGCTGAATGAGGAGCTGATTCAATACTACATGTGCAGCTGGTAGTCCAAAGGACGCCAGTCTATCTGTGAGCTGTGAGAGCTGATAAGCATATATTAAAAAAACAACCTCACACACTGCTCATGGCAGATTCTCGTGAATGGGCTCCATGCATGTATACTTCTGTAAATATGTGTAACACGTTGTGAAAAGCTGCACTTGCAAGTGAAACAGGTTAAAAATCTTCCCCAGTCATCGAGTGTAGCTTCTTTGAGTAAGTAAGATGAATTGAGGATATATTTTATCTAACAGCCACTCTAATCATGTGAAAAAAACACATAAACAAAACAATGCTTTGTACAGTTTATATTGCTTAAAAATAAAGTGTTTTGTTAAGTGCCTGGCTTGAATGGAAGCAATAAACTTTTTCTTTCTTTGTCTTTAGCATATTTTGTTGCTGTTCAATTTGATATATTAAGGCAGTGGTTATGTGTGCTGTTATTGTGATTTCCACATTATGAATAGCTACTGATAATGCTAAAAAATGGCTATTGCATTTCATTATTGTGAAAAAAAAATAGATGTCATTTAATAGCTGCACTGTGCTCTTTTTTTAAACCCTTTATGCCAATTAAAAGTAGCACATACTGAATCATTTGGGCCAAAGCAACAGTGGATTTTCAACTCCAACGCCCTTTTTTGCCTCTGTTCATGTGCAAGTCATCGCTGCATGACAGAATCACACCAAGCTTGAGTTAAAGGAAATGTGAAAAGGGCTCCTAAATGAAGTGAGCTTTAATTCAAACTTCACTTTTCTTGCCACATTAAATTGGTGGCTTAAAAATAGCATTGATTGGTTTGCATCACAGCTTAACATGCTAAACTATTTAACTAAAGTGACTTCACCGTTTAGTCATATTAATCACTGGGTCATCAAAGCATGTGTCATTCTCATTAACTTGGAATTCTTTCTCAAACTCTTGATGTGATGTGGACCAAATTGTTCTCAAGTTTACTCTGCACTAAATAATTTGTCTCTAGTCTACATTCCGAGCAAACGTGCTCCAAGTAAAATAAGCTGAGCCTGTATAAACATTTTTAAGTGTAAACTGTTCATTTGCCTTCCCCCATTTCTCTCCTAGGAAAAACAAAACAAAACAAAAAAAAAAGAATAAAATAAAAAAAATAAAAATGCCACAGGGCTCAGCTGGTGAAAAAGGCAATTCCACTTCCATTATGTTACACTTCCCTCGCCTGATCTGAAGTGGCTGCCCTATCATTGTGCTCCTATTAGTAACTAATTTAAAAGGAGGTATTACACTATTTACCAGCCTGATTGAGACGAGAAGGCTTTGTCTTGCACAATTTATTTTCTTTTGATGTCTCTGTTTTGTGTTGCAAGTCGAACCTTTAGCACACCTTTATTTCATTTTAGTCTTTCATTCTTCGTGCAGATGAATCCTCAAAACAAAACATAACTATAGGAGTAGTTGTACTCTGTATGTGTGTCCGTTGGCCACCCAGGCAAGCCTAACAAGGCATAGAGTTCTGTTATGTCATGACAAATTTAAAAAGGGTGTGGGGGCATGAGCCCATATTGTCCTGCTGTGTGTCATTCATTGGATAATTCAGGTCCACTTGTGTACACATGTAGCTGTTCCTATAATTGCCAACACTGACATTTGTTTTCTGTAAAAACACCATCAGAAGACTTGGGTTATTTATTTATTTAATGTTTTTCTATGTTCCTATCTGCCTCTTTCATCTTGGCAGGCATCTCTGAAGAAGATGGGTAGGAGAAAAACACACATGAGATGAAACATTGACTAAGAATAGTTTTGATTTTCTTTTTGGACAACTGAAGTCACCTGGTCACAGGGCAAACGTTTTACACCCATACAACTAGACATGCACACTGCCCTACACCTGTGGACTTATAGAAATTTAAGGAAACATATTATAGAGTCTCAGAGAAAAAAAAAAAAAAAAAGGCTGGTTAATCCCAATGCTAACACACATTCTTCTATCATCAGTTTTCTTAAGGTGTCATGAATCAGGGTTTTGGATTCAAAATTCAGCCAGACAGTGAGTAAAAACAAAAGAAAACAAATGTATTGTTTTGCAGCTGCTGGTGGGAGTCTGGATCCAGTGCGGGGACAAATCTTCTCAGGCAGGTGGGTTGGGAGCAACTTGTCAGAGCTTGAATAAATGCCATCACTGCAACCAATGGGAGAGCCACTGCAGACGTAGGCTTTAATATTGTGAACAGCAGGGCAATCCAGGGTCGAAGTCCAAAAGGCGAAGCAGGGGTCAAGCACCGGGAGTCAGAGGTCAAAAAACAAATCCAGTGGGCAGTTTGTAATCCAGAATCCATGGTGGTCATTACCAGGGTCAAATGGGCAGAACAAAATCAGGCAAGGAGCAGGAAGAGTGATAAATCCTAAAGATGAGGCGTTAGGTCAAATCCACAAGGCATGACATTAAGACTCATATATATTATATACATATATATATATAATATGTGTATATGTACTATGCATATATGTGTGTGTGTGTGTGTGTGTGGGGGGGGGGGGGGATCTGTATCATTTGAAACAAACTTGCTTGAATGTATATTTTGTATTCATGAAGCTGTTGGGCAAATGAACCTCACAAAAAAAGTAAATGTCAGTCTGATTTAAAAATCTTCCTAAAAAACAAGAAAATCAATGTATTTCAAAGTTTTTAAAACTGTGGCTATTTTCCAGTTAAGGAAGTTAAGGTGTCTTCAAGATTGTTTGAAAATCAAGGAATAATAAAAATAAAAACATTATCTTGAGCTGAGTAGGTAAGTATGGTTGTTGACAATGGTGATGTAAAAAAAAAAAAAATCACATTTCATTATTGTTTTTAGACTCAAATTTTTATACAATTACTTTTGTTCTGACATTTTCCCATGTTGAGTGCTTTAAGAGTTACCAACTGTGTCCATTTCTATTTTTACTTCCACAAACATTGGCTTCTGCACTTTTATTGTCATGAGCCTGTGAAGAAAACTAATGACTTCATGATAATTGGCAAGAAAAAAAAAATATGTTGGTAGACGGCATTGTTAAGCTCTTTTGGCTATCATCATATGGTAAATTGTGAAAATTGAAACAGTAATCTCATACTTTGATTAGAAAATATGGCATGGCAAAATGAGAGAAAACTTGAATTAACTATTTAAAGCTCTACTATGGAGCATATGCTTGACAGCAATAAGGCATGAGCCCACTTTACACAGGAAAACACCCACATTAAGAAATAATGTGCCAACCCAAGAGATAAACTGTGTTACAACCCTATCTAATCTTCCAGGTTCAATGACTCCATTAGGAGAAGTTCATTAGGGAACGGTGAACTATCCAGCAGCTTAAAACAGAGATCTGATCAGAGACAAGCTGATGTAATGCTCACTACTGATAAAGTACAGATGAAGCAACAGACAGAATTAACGTTTAGCTTCACTAAAGGATTTTTTCCCTCCCATTTTTCTAAGACATAAAACGTGATGAAATAAATACTGAACTTTGCACTTTACCATTAAATAAATAAATACAAAAATAAATTAATCAGTTAGATGTTTTAGGCACCGTATTTAGGTGATATTTTCTTAAAATAAAAACAGACTTCCATCCAAACATGCAATTTATAAAATAATTGAGAAGTAGAAAAATGACAATAACACCATCCTAATTTCATAAGTAAATGGTAAAAAAAAGAAAGAAAATATGGTTGTACTCTCCTAATTTTTTCTAAAAAGCTTTAAAAAAATCATTGCAATATTATAAATGGTGCAAAAATGTAAAGGTCAAGAATTATTCAAAATTGATAAAAACCCAAACATAACCTTAAATGACTTATCAGTAAATACTTAATAACTTCATAGTGGGAAAGGTGGCATTTTTACTTATGAGAATAAAATCATGGATAAATATAAAGATCTTTCAACAACATCTTCGTACTGGATAGTTATTTCAGGATTAACTACAAAGTATGATTTATTTCTAGTACATCTGGGTATTTTTTTGTTTTTGTTTGTTTGTTTGTTTGTTTTTTCACCAGTCTCATTATAACACATCACAGTGAAGTACATCTTGACTAACTCCACTAAAACTAGCAGCTATGATGGCAAATAGAACTGGAGACACTAACTTAGATAAATGTTTTGGGGTCGTTGAAAATCTAGATGACTTTTCTATTATTACATCTGCTCTTCTACAATCAAAGCAACAACAACAAAAAAAAATGGGCAGAGGTGGAGTAGAAATGTTATACCTAAGGTGATATAGTTGAAGAAAAATAAAAAATACTGTCAAGAACATTTTTTGTATCCAGGAATAAAAAGTTAATTGATCGTTGTTTTGTCACATTACGAGTACAGCCTTGTTTCCTCAATCACTTTTTAAATATGTAATCCTTTTCCAAAGCATCTTCATCCTTCATATTATTAGATTATATACTAATCACCTTCACAACTCTAATGAACAGCAAACCAGTTGTCGCTCTGCTAGATTTCTTATACAGTCTAGTTGCTGTGTTCAAAATATTTTGGAGTCAGCTACTCCACAGCATTTTCTCATTTTGGGCAAAGGCAAATTTCTATTAGAACTCACAATACTCCAAATGAGAATATTCACAAGAGACATAGTTAAAAAGCTATGTAGGTTTATTTATAGGGAGTAGGGATACCCAGGGGCTGCAGGATCTTTGGAAAACAGCAAGAAGAGTGTTCAAGTAATCCATATAAGACAATTTGCTAATTGGTAATCTGAACTCCCTTACTCATGTTCTTGCTTCCAGTCTTAGGAGGTAACTGAAAATACTCAGGATTCTGTGCTCAGGGGATTGTCTCCAGGTAGAGTTGAGGTCCAGGTGCCGAGAGTATCAGAGTTGACAGGCTGGCAGAGAAGAGTAAGTAGATGTAGCATTGTTTCTTTATGTCATGCAGGTGAGGTTGAGTTCCTAACAGGATGAGATTATGTGGAGAGGACAAGGAATATGTTATTCAGAGGAGCCAAAGAGAATTGTGTAGACAGCAGGTAAGTAACACAATCTCATTAATACCATAGAGTCAAAAGGTTCTCAACAAGAGGTTGTTAGTTAATCACCAGCTGGTAATCAATGGCACTACAATGACTCATGGATTCACTCAGTCTTAAATAGAGGTGTAATGAGTTGTCATGAAAGACAGCTGATAATAACCATGATCTCCCACCATCAGCACCAGTAGTACAGGGGGAAAATAAAGAGATCCAGAAACCCAATCCTTACACAACCAGAATCCGAACACATTTGCATTGTAAACCCAAAGTTAAACCCAATCCAGAAGATGTCATAATGTCCTCGGGTATTAAAACGTTTATTTAGAATGAAAATATTAGTGATTTATCACCAAGAATTTGAATTTTTTTTTTTTTTTCCGTCACTGTGGTCTATAAGGCCCTGACATTGTTTAAATATTGATTAAACATTTCCTTGTAATTACTTCATTGCAAATGTCTTCTTCTCATGGAGGAGCAGGTGTGGTGTAGAGGTAGGGCAGCCGACTTGGAACCATAAAGTCACAGGATCAACTCCCTGACACGCCCACATGTTGTGGTGTCGAGCAAGACACCTAATCCCTAACTACTCCACGGGCGCTTGCATAGCTGCCCACTGCTCCACCTGGGTGTATCTCACGTGAACGTTAAATGCAGATAACTTATTTCGTCATTGTATAACATACAATGATGACAACACATAGCACTTCCTTCTATTGGCAGTGGTTACTATCTTTGTCTATTGTTTTTTTATGATGCAACATTTTATTAGTACTTTCATTAGTAAACATATTTCATGTTTTCATAAAATTCTGTGCTGTACAGAATTAGTAAACTGGCACACCCTTGCAAATTGGTTAAGTTGACAAAATCGACATCACACTTTATGCCTTATGATTGAACAGATGGCTGTGCACAGTATTGACAATACATTGGTTCCTAGACCCAATGCTGCTGGTGATCACTGCTGGCAATGTTGTATCTATTACACTGTTTGCTAAAAAAACATGGAATACACTGATTTGTGAAAGAGAAATAATATACATGGTGAATTAGTCTTACACTGTAAAAATTGTGGCCCTGCTTAAATTAAAAAAATTGATGTC
>NC_056516.1:19656181-19656624 GCF_014905685.2 Nematolebias whitei
ATAGGTACATATATATATATATATATATATATATATATATATGTTATATGTTTTATTGTTTGTTTTTATTTTTTTTGTTTTACAGTTTATTTTACATATTCAGCAACAGCAGGAGGGTTAGTGTCCCAAGGTGCCAGGATGAACACTACATCATCAGTATTAATATTTATGACTTAGCGGCATTAAACAAGTCCTTCATGAAATAAATAGGACTTGCCAGTGGTAAAGTGAAGCCTTGGACCTTTCTGCTATAAATTGTTTTCCTAAAAGGACACTTCAATAGTCCAAGCTGTACTCGTACTCGCTGCCTTGTCTTTTAGCATTCTAAGAGAAGTATCATGGGAAGGTAGATTTATAGGCTGTCCATAAAGGTAGAAAGTTGTAAATACAGCTAGATAGATATGGTATGTAAAAAAAAAAAAAAAAAAAAAAAAAAAAAAAAA
>NC_056516.1:19656724-19659216 GCF_014905685.2 Nematolebias whitei
AAAAAAAAAAAAAAAAAAAAAAAAAAAAAAAAATACTGTAATTAGGCAATATAATAGGATATTTTAAGCGGTTCCTCAGGTCTTGTGAAATGGATTTGAAAAAAAAAAAAAGTTTATAACAATGTATTATCTTAACCGTGGTAAATAACATTTTATTGACATCAATTTATTTATTTATTTATTTTTAATTATTTTGATCAAATTGATGAGCTAATGCAGGGGTAGGCAACCCCTGACTGCTTGTAAGATATAATAAATGTTCATAACCTTTCCTTAGAAAACCCTATTTGAAATATCTGAACTTTTGCTTTAAAGCGATTGTAATTCCCAACCACAATATACTTTAGAAAATCATCATTTTTATTTTGCTTTTATAAAAATAGATATTTAGAGTGCAATATGACATGTATAAATTAAAGAATAAGAAACAATTATGAACATCCCTAAAGGAAAATGAGATCACAATTTACCAGTTATATAAAGTCTTGTCACTCAGTAACACTGAAGAGCTGATTACCTGAATAGATTTTAGCAACTGTAACTTGTTTTTCAAAGATTCAATGTTCTTTATTATCATTATTGAGGCTCAATGGGGCTAACAAATAAACAGATAAAGGTTGAATGAATTAGCATCACATGTGGTGCATGAGGTGGAATGGAATTGTGTGTGCAGTGTCCCAGTTACATCCAACAATAGCAAAAATATAAATTGTAAAAGAAACAGTAATAAAGAAGATAAGAACTAATACATATACTACACTATGAATATGCAAAACACTTAATAGTGCAAAAACAACACGCCGAACAACAGCAGCATGAACATGAGTCTGTGTGAGTAGATGAGTATGAATGAATACAGCAGCATGAAATAAATCAGCACCATGAGATCAGCAGCATGGTTAATCAGCAGCACATATCAACAATCAAAGTGGCAATTACATTTATTTATTTATTTATTTTTCACAGTGATTATCCTGATTAGGAATTTATGAGTCGAACAGCTTCAGGGTAGAAGCTGTTCCTCAGTCTAGTGAGTCTACACTTAATGCTCCTCAGCCTTCTGCCTGAGGGGAGTGGGGCAAAAAGTGTGTGTGCTGGGTGAGTGGGGTCCTTCATGATGCAGGTGGCCCTCTTCCTGCATCTGGCGGTGTAGATGTCTGTGATGGTGAGGAGGATGAAACCAACAGTCTTCTGTGCAGCTTTCACCACTCTCTGGAAAACTTTTATTCCACACGTTGATGCTGGAGCACAGGATGCTCTCCACAGCACACCTTTTACAAGGAGGTGAAGACTGTGATTCCCAGTCCATCTCGCCTCAGCCACCCGAGGACATAGAGTCTCTGATGTGCTTTCTTGATCAGGCTGGTAGTATTTTTTTTTTCCCAGCTGTGGTTGTCATTCAAGTGCACACCCAAGTATTTGTAGCTGGAGACCACTTCCACCGCATCCTATGTTTCGTGGTGGGGAGGGGGGGTTGTTCTGAAATCCACAACCATGTCCTTCGTCGTCTTCACATTGATGTGAAGGTTGTTCTTCTTGCACCATCTCTCCAGATGTTCCATCAAGTGCTTTGGGAGATGGGTATAGGTAACCAACTGACATAGTAAACTTTTTTTTTTTTTTTTTTTTTTTTTTACTGCTGAAGTCCCTCAACAAACTAACAAGCAATAACTTGGCAAGTGAGGTGCTAACAAGCTAATGACTATTTGAAGGAATACATTTTTTTCTTCAGTTCAAGACATTATGGGCTGAAGCCTGATTCCCTGATGGGCTTGAACATTTAGAAATAGAAAGCCACATCAATGAGAACAGGTATTGACAATGTGTCTGAGAAGAGACATGGCTACACTGCGAGTTCTCTACTCAATCCACTCGTCTCAGGGTATCAATAGTCAAATGTCCCCAGGGATCACCACCTAGATGAACCATTTGCTTTGAAGCTTCTAACAATCTGTTGCACTATTTATTTTAACGTGCATTAGGTCAGGCTTACACTTGATCAATAATTTTAGAAGGCAGAAGTAAATAAATAGCATTTAAAAGATTAGGAATGCTTTTATTTAATACAGTTATGATCACAAGTGCCTCATCGTTCCTCTTTGAGACCACACAAATTCCTTTCAGGTTTAAATGAGGACAAATTATAGTTTTAATGTTTTTATTAGCAAAGTGACTGCCCTGTTTTAATACAAAGAGAACAGTGTTGGTTTTCTTGGGTCTTTTTTCCCCATTGCCTCATTTTCAAAGATAAATCACCCGATTCATCTTATTTCTCATATTAACATAATCTTGTGACCTACACTGGCTGTGCCTCAACTTTTTGCTAGATGACAGCCACGTTTTATGTCTTTAAATATAAAAATGAAGAAAAATTAATCAGTGCACACATGTATTTCTTAACATACACCTCTGTTTTAGTCATCCATCAGACATTTCTGACACATTTCTGGGTTGCAAATTAGTACACACACACATACACACACACACACACA
>NC_056516.1:19659316-19669274 GCF_014905685.2 Nematolebias whitei
TATATATATATACACATATATACTTTGTAGTATAACCTTCATAACATGGTATGTTACCATCCCATTGATTCCTTTTCTCTCATCATTCAAAGTGACTTTTATTTTCTGCCATTTTTGTGCTTCCACGCAGAATTGCTCAGCGATACATTCTACTGCAGGATGTGACATATAACGATTTTATGTGTGTGCATGTCTGAGTGTGTTTGCATTGTAAACATGTGCCCGTGGGTATCTGTACAGTCTAGCAGTCTAGATAGAGCATTTTTAGGATGAGGGTAATTTGGTGAGAAGGGATCCATGTCTGTCTCAATACACGAACAGATGCATCTTCAGTGTTCCCTATTTGGCCACAGACTTCTGCTGCATTCTAAGCTACCAAATGGAGCTTTATTATATTTGTGCATCCAGTGTGTAAAAAAAAAAAAAAAAAAAAAAGTACACTTGCTTCCCTAATGGAGTGCTCCAGAGCCATGCAGGAGTGGCTGCTGGCTTGTTTACTGACTAGCACAAGCTAGCAGCACAGGCTGATTGTTATTACTCCCAGAGAGCAGAGAGTGAGGGAAAAGCAAATGTAGTTCAGGGGATAGAGGCCAGCTTATTCTCATATCATAATGGATGGATTTTCTTTTCTTTATTATTTTTGGCATAAAGGTAAAAGCCTTCGTTCTAGAAATGTTTTCAACTGCCTTTTTGTCTCCCCGGTCCATCACAATGCTGTCTTTCCTTGCAGACACTAATGCGAGCAGGGTATTTGGAGACTTCATGGTGTAAATTATTGCTTCCATTTCCACTCAGTAACAAACATCACACTGCTGTTAGTGAAAGTAAATGTGACCTGTTGCTCCACAATCTGGCTACAGAATACTGTACTAACAAGCACACATGGGAGGAGGTCATAAATGTTATAATAAAACAAGTTGCAATTAGGCAGCAAAACCACACGGAAAGACAGAACCAACAAATTAGAGCAAATCATTATCATAAAGCAATTATCATATCAGGTCATTATCATCTGAATAACTTTACACATAGATACACCATAACAATAATTTGACCCCCTCTTCCCCAAAAAAACTTTCTATTCATTATACTGAAGAGCAGCCATCAAATCAACAGCTTTGGCACTGAGTGAGATTACTGACACCAGATGTGTAGTAGGTGTGGCACAGCAGGACACAGAACCTGCAAATCTAATATATAATCAAAACTTTCAAAATATGAAAAAAAAAAAAGTGATGAAAGTAGATTGATTTAGATTTCTTTTTCCATTTTTGTATTTATAGTTGTCCATAAAAAACAAAATAAATGAATGTTATTCAAAATATTAAAACCTCACTTTTGCCAATATGCTCAGCTTCAGTTTTGAGTGAGAGCTACCAGTTCAAAATTGAAATGTCAATTAACAACTAGTGTAAATGTGTGAAAATCTGTTTTGTCCTGTTTTTTTATTCTTATGTTTCCTGCACGCCCACATATTTTTCTTCCTTGTTGTTCAGCTCCTGTCACATCTGCAACTAATCTTAATCACCCCAGGTGTTCTCCATTTAGTTTTGTCTGCCTCCCTATACAGTATATATTCAGTGTTTGTGTTCTTCCTTTGTCAGTGGATTGTGCTTGCAAGCCTTTCATGTTCTGTTCCTCCTGTCTTTTCCTTCTTTATGCACGTTTTGTTGCCATGTCAGCCTTTGTTTTGTTTCTGTTTAAATAAATATACATTATTTCATTTTACACTGGAGTCTCCCGTGTCTGCCTTCGCATGGCCTCAACATTAAATCTTAGATTAGGTCAAAATGAGACCAAGACCAAAATGAATTTCAGTGTCCAATCTTAAGTTTTTCAAAGCTTAAAATTATCATAACTATAATTTTAAAAATTGAATGCATATATTAATATAGTTGAATGTTTATTTCAAATGGCAAGTGATTAAGTAGCAAAAGCATCATTGGGTTGCAACTGGGACTAATATTTTAAAACAATCAGTATCATATTTTTTTTCCATTACAGTTACTGAAATATTTTTACATCAGCTCATTAAAAACTGTCAATACACCTGGACTTCTAACTGCCACAACCAAATGTCAAATGTCCAGTAAAGATGAAGTAAAGATAATCTTCCTACTTCCTAATATTGTCTGCATTCATTCTCATCCCTAATTTGCACACTAGTCTCATCCGATTGAGAATAAAACTGTCGAGAAAGACTCACATTTTCACTGCAATATAGAAGTTTACACTTGTTTTTCATCTTAGTTAGGGCCACTGGCTGTCATAATAATATGATGAAAAATGCAATTTTATTTAAAGAACAACAATTTGTCTTTGCATATTGTGGGGACACAACAATGGTCTATTTTCCAATACCTAATGTATGAAACTCCCATGTTTCTGCATATGTTTTTCATTTATCTTTCTTTATATAATCCCCATTGACTTCTGCTGGCTTTTTAGATAGAGAACTTTATTAATTGCTTTTTTTTAATATACTTTATGTAAATGTTTCAGTTCAGTGCTCTAAGAAAACTGCTGTTATGATTTGGCAAAATATAAAAAAAATTGAACAGAATTGACTTTTTTTCTGCTTAGTTGCTTGCTAAATATACATAATCTTAGATTTATACACACACACACACACACATATATATGTATATATATATATATATATATATATACATATATATATATATATATATATATATATATATATTGTGTGTGGGGGGGGTGGGGGTATGTATGTATGTAAAGGTTTCTTTATTGTAATTCTCATCACATGTGGTATGAAACATTGGTATGGTTTAATTGGTGATCTGGTTCCTCAGCCGCATGAGGAAATAGTCTCTGATGAGCTGTCTTGATCAGGCTGGTAGTGTTGTCATTCAGGTGCACACCTAAGTACTTGTATCTGGAGACCACTTCCCCTGCAGATCTATTTTTTTAATTTTTTTTTTGGGGGGAGGGGGTTGTTTATTCCATCTGAAGTCCACGACCATCTCCCTCGTTTTATTCACACTGATGTGAAGGTTGTTCTTCCTGCACCAGCTCTCCAGGTGTTCCACCTCCTGCCTTTAGCTGGACTCATCATTGTTTGTGATGCATCCAACCACCGCTGTATCGCCTGCAAACTTTACAATATGACAGCCTGGCTGGTTAGGTGCACAATCTTACATGAGGTGAGCAGAGTGAACAGGAGGGGGCTCAGCTCACAGCCCTGAGGGGAGCCAGTGCTGAGCGTTATGGTGGAGGAAGAGAAGTTGTGGATCCTCATATACTACTGTCAGTTTGTTAAGAAGTCCAGGACCCAGTTGCAAATAGAGGGGCTTAGTCGTAGTGTGAGTAGTTTGTCCACCATGGTTTGGGGAATCATGGTATTGAAGGCAGGTGTGAAGTCCACAAAGATTATACGAACGTATGAGTCCTTCTGCTCCAATGGGGTGAGAGCAGTGTGGACTACTGAGGAAATGGCGTTCTCTGTTGATCAGTGTCGATCATGTGTGTGTGTGTGTGTGTGTGTGTGTGTGTGTGTGTGTGTGTGCGTGTGTGTGTGTGTGTGTGTGCGTGTGTTGTTTATCTTCTCTTAACCTTTGTTAAAATTAGAAGATCGTGTTTTCTGGTGGCAGAGTAAAATATAATAATGTGTCTGGATTAAATGGTCATTGAAGAACCCAAATGTAGACAGGAGACAGGTAGATGAGGATCAAAGCTGAAATGTAATTATAACAAGCAGAAACTCAAAGACAGTAGAACATGTTAGAAACCATAAAAATCAGAACTCTGGAGAATCTCACAAAGAATGAGAGACAAATGGAGTACTTTCAAAATATCCAACATAAAACATGAATAAATACAGACTGTCATAGACAATTTTTGGTCAAAGGTTATGCATGTTTTTATTTTGTTTTATTATTGTGACTGAGAACATTTTTTCCCCTCTGCCCTGTGAACAATCAGCTCGATTTTCTTCCAAAACAGACGGACTGTCTCCCAAATCAATCTCTTATCTCATACTGAATTCGTACTTGCAATGTCTCTTTGATGCTTGTGAACGATAGTTGTGAAGACAAAAAGTGTTGTGCGAGATGGGTTGCAGCTAGCTTCAAGGACGCCCACTGAACTCCATTGAAGCCCAATGAACTGCTAATGTTATAAAAGTCATCTGATAACACAGGTTGCTGCACATTTTTTGATATATCGTCATCCTTATACATCTATGTATATAACCTGCCCTAAATGAGTTCTTGCAAATAAAATGACGGTTAAAAAAATTACCATGAGAGTGGTTCTTTTGAGTAAACAACGTCCATGAACGAGAGATTTTCTCCAACGAACAACAACTTGGAATGATCTTAAATACATCAAACTATGCTGCCAGTAAATTAACCTTTGTAAGGTTAATCCTGACTGTACTGTACATCCATACAGTACTGTATGCTAGAAAGCATTTTCATGTTTCGCTTCATCTCTGTACTTTGAGTACTTTACTGTCTTCAGTATCAATTAACAGTAAAAGCAGTTCACTTTGGGGAAAACAACGGTGACAATAGTGTTTATATTGTTTCTTCTGCAGTTGTGTCTTATGATGATGATGTGATTCTGTTTTTCTGCATTTGTAGTTGATGCATGTGGGGGAGCAAGCATCCCCAAATGGATTAATACCATAACCAGTTCCAGATGGCTGGAACATCTTGTTTCCCTTTTTGTGATTGTCTTAATGCTTTATTGATTGTTGTTGTCCAGGGAACAAAAGCGTGCGTGCAATACTGTTTATTTCTTTCACAAATGCTCACACACAAACACACACACACATACGTTCATGCATCACACTGCCATCGTCTCCCTCTCACAACCAAAAACTCACAATCCATTTCTCAAGGTATACTGGGATGATTATGTCATGGGCTGATTGGCCATGTCGTTCGTTCACTCCTACTGAAAGAATGGCAAGGCATGCCAGGAAAGGAGATCAGAAGTGTACTTAATATAAACACTAACACAATTATTTTCTTTCTTTTTTTTTTGGGGGGGGGGGGGGGATCAAAAGCAAACGATACCCTTACTGGAGAGTTTTTCAATAAATGATCATCTTGACAACCAAGTGCACAGTTTTATACTTTTGGAAATCCAAACACCGTTAGTATCAATTGCTCTGTTGGGACAATATAAAACTATGAGATCTTTTAGACATAAGTTTGGCCGTTAAGAGCTTTAGAAGTAAGAAGAAATTCTAATTTTAATTTGCTGTTAAATTAAGCATACTATTAATTTGAAAAGTAACCGGACTATAGTGTTTTAGATTTATGACCTGTCATATTTTAAGTGTTTGAGTAGCTAGACTTTATGGTTTTCAGTGTGATATGCTTTCACTCAGCAGTTAAATAAACTGTTTCACAGAGTCGGGGAAAGAATCACAACACAAATTATAATTCATAACAAGACATTAATGTCATCCCCACTTGGTTGGCTCACATTCTAACTTGCACATCTTAACAACTTTTGTTATAAATTGCGTCCAAATAATCAGCAGGGCTGGTAATTTCCAGAAGTTTAATTTTGGCTCACAGCAGCTGTTTAATTTTTTTGTCTCTGCAATATAGCCATGATGAAATATTGCTTGAAGTCATGCCAAGCTTGGGGCTAAGAAAAATGCCGCACTATAAAATCAGCTCGCATTTGACACCTATGTGGACCGCTTAAGGCACAGATAAAGTATTGTATATGCAGATAATAAAATACTGCAGGGGATAGTGTCCATTGGAGAGCAGATCATTTTGGCTATTTCTCTTTTTTTAAACATCTTACCATTTCTAAGCAATGGACGTGTTCTGTGTCTGGGGGAACTTTAACATTCTCTCCACGGGCCTCATGTACAAAGACTTGCGTGCATTTCCCAATGAAACAAGGCACACATTTTAAACAAGAAGACAACGTACGTGCAAATAAATCTAGATTGTGCATACGCATGAATCCAAGCACATTTATTTGTACATCACAATTAACATGGAATTGAGCGCAAATGAGGGAATACCTGACTCCTTCCATGATACGCCTCTATTTAAATATGCAAATAGATTTAAATATGCCCTGTCCCTGAGGAATCTCCTCTCTGTACTATTGAAAATGATGTCTACACACAGGAAAAAGGGAAGTTTGTGGAATGCGAGTTTGAGACACTTCTAAATGAGGTAGAGGCACGTAAAAACATTCTGTTTGGCACGCTGTCCTCTGGCATTAGCGCCAAGCGCAAGAAGAGGGAGTGGGACAATGTGTGTGTGAAGCTGCAAGTGCTGTGGGTTCAGAGCAGTTCACTGCTGCAGAAATAAATAAAAAAAATGGTCAGACTCCAATGTTGATGTGAATCGGAGGACGACTCCTCATTGCCACTTACATGGACTACACTGTTGTAAATTAATGCAGTAGTGCCCTGAAGAAAGGGTGACGATGAGGCATTTCACATTTTACGAACGTGTTTATTGACATAACTACTATACACAGAGACATCACAGGCTTGGTAGAATGCTCTGAAACTGTAGTTTAACTAGCCAAAACCAGAAAGTCATTCACTTGAATCACTGACTAGTAATGATACGGTGTAGACAGGATAGTATGGGGGTGCACAGGCTCCATGAGCATCAGTGGGATTGATATTAGGATTAAATGAGTTTACTCACCAAGAAGTCACCCATGTTGCACTGTGCCAGCATGTAGACTGTTCCCAACCATGCTTTTCATTAGAATGAATTAATCAAATTGTGCGTTGACCAGGCCACCTCACCACCATGTTGGTTACTTGCTTTTGCACATCATATATAATTTGCACAATGGCTAAATGAAAATGCTTCATATTAACATAAACATGTTCTTCCTGTGATGGTGCTTGTATAGCAATGTGTATGCAGTCGATAGCTCCGATTACATTAGAAAAAAAAAGGTTGTTGCTGCAAATTGCACTTTAATGTTGGCCTGTTCAACTGCATTGTAGGGGTTTTTATGTACCTGGTTTGACATACAATGCATCCACTCATCTAATTGCATACATGTGAATTTATTAAATATTCATCATGTGTGTCCAGTGTGTACAATAATAGTTTCCCTTTATCACCTCTAAATTTTGCCAATGGACCAATAACCATAGAAACATTTGCATGCCAGACATGAAGCTGGCGTGGGGCTGTGCTCATTTCCACGATCACTTCGTTCTTGATACATCTGAAGTTTTGCATGAAAAAGGGCGTACGCCACATTTTTGTGCATATGCACAAATTGTACAACCTTGTTGTGATTTGGCGCTATATAAATAAACTGAATTGAAATGAATTGTACATGGGCAGCACGGTGGCGCAACTGGTAGAGCTGCTGCCTCTCAGCAAGCAGGTCCTTGGTTCAAACCCCGGTCCAGGAGCCTTTCTGGGTGGAGTTTGCATGTTCTCTCCGTGCATGCATGGGTTTTCTCCGGGTGCTCCGGTTTCCTCCCACAGACCAAAAACATGCATGTTAGGCTGATTGGTAACTCTAAATTGTCCCTAGGTGTGATTGAGAGAGTGAATGGTTGTTTGTCTCGTTTGTCTCTATGTGTCCCTGTGATGGACTTGCGACCCGTCCAGGGTGTACCCCGCCCCTCGCACAGTGATTGCTGGACATGGGCACCAGCGACCCCCGTGACCCAAAATGGAATAAGCGGGTAAAGATAATGGATGGATGGATGGATGAATTGTACATGATGTGGGCCCTGATCTTTAATTTTTCTACATTGTGGATCAAAACATGTTACCACACTACACAAATCATTTAACATTCATGTTGAAGTCATCAAAACAGAAGCTTAAATAAATGGGTTTTGAAATGGGTCCGAAATATTTTTTGACAGTTATATATGTTTTGCTCAAATCCTGAAAGAAGTGTGATCACATGCAATTTTGTTAGGTCTTCTGTGACCTAATTTGCACTTGAAATATGTCTTGTGAATGACTCTCAGCTACTACTACATCAATTTTTAGCACTATATCTATAAGATTGACTGTGTTACAGATATTTTTTTTTGTGTTTGATATATCTAATTAGCTGCAACAGCACCTTGAACTGGACTGACTTCAAGATCACAGACAAATACATGCACAAACACAAAGGCAATCAAATTATTGTCCACATGGTAGCAGGCGATCATTAATGTCGCACAGCACTGCTTGTGATAACATTCATGATACAAAAGATGACTTTTGAAAGACAAAATGTCTGTGCCTAAAAGTTGTCCATACTGAATTAAGAGAAGGCTGAGGGGACTGCTGATCAGTGTGTAAATAAGTCAATAGTTTAAACCTCACACATTTGATGTGAAGTGAACATGTGCATAACAATGAACATCACAATGTCCCTGAAATTAAAAGAAGACACGAATGCAAGCTGTGTGGGAAGGGGTAAATAAAAAAAAAAATTAAACAAATGCTACTACCGTATTTTCCTGCATATAAGTCGCTCCGGATTATAAGTCGCATCAGTCAAAAAAAAAAAAAACATCATGAAGAGGAAAAAAAAAAAAAAGCCGCTTCGGTGTATAAGTCTCAATTATTATGCGTCACCACTGACCCGTTGTATTCATTATGCATTTATTTAACAGTCAAAACAGCTTCATTTCACCTGTCGGCACGGCACCATCCATCCATCCATCCATCGTGGCCGGAGCTGCTAGCTCTCCAGATGAGTGAAGCTTGCACACACAGGAGGACTTGCTGTTGCAGTTTAACTTTTCCTTATTAAATGCACTTTGATGGTCATTTCGCCTGGGCGGCATAGCACCATCCATCCATGCATTGTGGCCGGAGCCACTAGCTCTCTAGCGTTCCTCTGCCTCCACCAGCTGAGTGAAGCGAGTGCACATGGACAGACTTTCTATTCCTCGAAATTTAAAGTGTCAGTCAAAAACTGAGTTATGAATATGAAAAAAAAAAAAAAAGCATACGTTGCTTCGGCGTATAAGTCGCAGGACTGACAAATCTATGCAAATATAACCTGACTTATACGCCAGAAAATTTTGTATGTCTAAAGAAGGTTAGTGGTGTTATACAAGTGGGTAACATGTTATCAAAAAAACATATTTTCTTAGAAGCTAAATGCATCACTCTGCACTGTATAGATTTTAAAGTCCTCTGTTAACACCTTCTGTATGTTGTATGCTGAGGCGTCAGTCCAAAATATGCAAAGACATTGCTTTATATTTACTGAAAAGTATTCCAAGTTTTGTTGTGAAAACATTAAACAACAGTATGCTGAAATAAGCATCCCACCTAGCCTGATCAAGAATTAGCAAGCGCGAAATGCTGGCTCAGCACATTACCACAACAGTGATAAAAAATAACAATAATAGCTACTGTTATCAGTATAGACGGACTGGGTATACATGTGGTATTTTATTTAACCAGATTAGTCAGTTGATAATATATTCTCATTTTCATTGACAGCCTGTCCCAGAAGCAGCAAAACAAAAAAAAAGGTAAGACAGCAGAAGGATGACATGTGCACAGCAAAACCACCAAACATCAAATCATACAGACCAAAGGCATGGATAATGATAAAATTGGTAAAACAGATACATGAGTAAGAATGTAACAACAAAATGTGAAAATTAGATCACACGAAGCAGGTGCAGCAATCATAAACTGATGCTCTTACGCAATTTTAAAATGTGATAATGGGATAAAAGAAGTCAGCCTTAGAGTAAGTTGTAAATAGTTTCAGTCACTGAAAGCAGAAAACTGAAATGAAACAGAAGTGAAATGAAAGAAAGTGTGTTCTGTAGGGATATGTGAAATGATGTAGCTGCTGGAAAGAAGAGTATGCATGTTACTTTGAATGTTGAGTAAAAATAAACTGTTTGATGATGACCCCCCCCCCCCCCCCCCCCCCCACCCCCCCCACAACAACTTCGCGTCAACCACACCCCACCACTCTTTTTCTTTTTCTTTTTCCTATT
>NC_056516.1:19669374-19674878 GCF_014905685.2 Nematolebias whitei
CCTTTTTTTTTTTTTTTTTTTCTGTAGAAGTGAAGAGAAGGCCAGTTTACCTGGTATTAATGAGTGCAGTGGTGAAAGCTAAAGAGAACTTTGGCAACAAACCAAATTACAGCATGACAAAGGGTGTACAGTTTATGTAGAACAGTTCTGTGTATTATGTCACTGTAGTTAAAGATTTGAAAGGATTGTCATTTTTCGAAGTCCAGATGACATGATTCAACCTTTTTTGTTGTTATATACCTGGATGACTGAGAAAACAAACTTTGTGTTTTTAAAACCATTAGTGAAAAGGCCAGACTTCAGGGGTATCTGAGGCAGGCTTGAAACACAAGAGTCAGGGTGGCTTCTGGGTAATACCAGATGGCTAGGCCTCAGACTGACGAAGCCTCTTGGATGAGGGGCGAAACGTTTCTTTTTAACAAAAAAACGAAGTCCAGATGACATGATTCAACCTTTTTTGTTGTTGATTGTCATTTTTATTTATTTATTTATTTATTTATTTTTCACCAAAGAAAAGTGTTGCAGATTAAATGAATGAACATTTGTTTTGAAAGAAAAATCTGATTCTAGATTTAACTTGGAGAACCAAATGTTGATATGAGTTTCAAATGAAAGTGAGACGTTGAGACTGCTGACAGAATCATTATATGAACCATCTATGGATATATATATATATATATATATATATATATATATATATATTGGAAGAAATGTTTGTGGGTGATCCCTATCAAATGCAGATCAATTGTTTTAAATGTGTTTAATTTCATAGGAAGATCAGAGAAGACATGTTTGATGTTAATAAATCTAATTTGAAGTGCGGACAGGACAAAGATCAGAGGGGAGCTGGACGTGTAGATAATAGTGTCATCTGCATACAGATAAATATGAGTTGTTCACAGCAATGATTGTAATGGTATTATGAATGATAACAATAGTTGGACCAAGTGTGGAGCCTTGGGGAACACCTTTGTGAATGGGTAGTTGGTCTGAGAGATGACTCTCTACCCTCACAGATTGTGTAGACTTGGAACAGTAGCTGTTAATCCAAGGTATGCAGTTCTTTGACAAATGGGCTTTTTTTTTTACTTTCTTACCAAGTAGCATTGATTTATAGAATTAAATGCTTTGCTAAGTTAACAAAAACAGCTGCACTCTTGTCTTTGTTAGAGTCAGAGTCAAAGACAGAGATTCTTTATTGCCATTTGCATCTCATGTGGTACACGTGGTGGAGTGAAATTATGTACACGGGGTCCCAGTTACATCCAACAATAAAATGTAAAATAAAAACAATGATAACATCTAAGATGTGAACTAAGAAAAACATCAACTAAAAATACACTAAGCACTAACAGCATAAAAACATTACGTCGAACAACAGCACAAACATGAGCGTGAGTCTGTGTGAGCAGATGAGCACGCATGAACACATCAACATGAAACAGATCAGCAGCAACATGATGTGATTTTTTATCCACAGTGATCACAGTTAGCAACAGTACAGACAATATTGACCCTAAGTGTGATGGAGATCCAACTACAGTATGCCTTGGTCTACAACTTTACTTTAAATTTGTCATTTATAGCATATATTATTTTCATCCAGCGTTCAGACGACTTAAACCAAAAAGACTCAAGTGATACAAGATAAAAATATAAGAATGTTTATTTACAGATGACTGGATACACCAAGGAGGGGAGGATCTGCAGAAGGTAAAGATAGTGTCACCCAGGGAACAGTCTTCAGGTAGGGTGGAAGTACTGATGCCATGAGATGGAAAGTAGGCAGTACGGCAGGAAATGCTGAGTGGATGCAACTTTAATGTTGGGTTCTTTCAGAGTGTGGACATAGTTCCCAGCAGGAGGAGAAACTCAGGAGAAGATGAGATTCAGGTAATCAAGACAGCACATGAGAATTCTGCAGGAAACAGGAAATTAAATATCTTTCTAACTAATTATTAACGAGAATGTTCACAACAATTATCAAGAGTTGTTAGTTTGCCATAAAGCAATCAACGGTCTAACAATAAATTGTGGTTTCACTCAGTCTTCACCCAATACAGTGGAAACGACTATTAATTGTGACAAGCTGAACAAATCACAGCTGGGGGTTGCAATGACACAAACTTCAGATCAAAAAGCAAACAAAACAAAACAGCAAACACAAATAATACACTCCAGTGGATTTATGAATGTCCAAACTGAGTAGCTGAGTCAGTATGTCACACTAGGCTAAAAAAAGAAGGCATAGTGTCCTGTGTCAGGACGGTTTGATGTAGATTTTGTGAAGAAATGAGAATTTGTGGCAGGAGTTGAAAAATGATCAATTACACAGACAGCTTTGGAAAAAAAATGCTTGTTCAAGTCATGCACAGCTCTGTCAGTGATGAAGTTATCAGATTTAATTACAGAGAGGGATTTTTTTTATTTTTTTTATTTAAAATGTTTTAGTTTTTTTTCAGAATTTTGTCAGGTAATTTATGAGAAGCTGCTCTTTAAAACTGTTAATTTTTGCCTTTCCTAAAGACTGGGTGCATTTATTTCTAGCTGCCTTGTAAGAATTCCAATCAGATGTATTATTTGAAGTCTTAGCTCTCCACCACAGGTGGTGTTAATGATTAACAAGCTTACAGGTTACAGCTAAACCAGGGAATGATTTTTAATTCTGAGGTTTTTTTTAAAGAAGCGTGTCTGTTGAGAACATCAGAGAATAGTTTTAAATTATGACCAGGCATTGCCCACATTTCCTAGGTTATACCCCCCAGCTGGATAAACTCAGAGGAGGTGTGAGAAGCAATCGGTTGGAGCAGGTAAAGCACAAGCTGGAGCAACCGGCCAACTGAAACAACCAATGACATATTTTTTTTCCCAAGGAAAAGCTGTTTTTAAGATTTTTTTTTTTCAAACTTATTAGTGTCAGATCCAAAGGGGGGGGGGGGGGGGGGGAACAGATCATAAAAAAGTATTACTTTTATTATAAAAAAAAAAAATTCTTACTGTTACAGAAATTGTCAAAAGTGGTAACACTTTACAATGAAGGTACACAAAATTTGATTAACTACTAGGTAATGCCTCAAGAATGAACCAGGAACAAATCAGGAATCAATAGGTAGTTAACCAATATTTTCTGGGGAACACACAGCCAAGCCTTATTAGGGGACTGCTGGTTAGTTACCTTGTAAATGAAGAGGAACTAACCAAGAACTAATAGGTAGTTACTAAGGAAACTAAAGAGGAATGAATCAGGAGCTAATGGGTAGTTAACCAGTACTTACTGGGGAACACACAGCCAAACCTTATTAGGGACTACTGGTTAGTTACCTTGTAAATAAAGAGGAACTAACCAATAACTAATGTGGTTACTAAGGACACTAAAGAGGAACACATCAGGAGCTAATGGGTAATAAAATCAGTAATCACTAGAAAAAAGTTTTTTGACAATTACAAGCTGTTTATTCAGAACTCACATGGAGAATGTTTCCTCTGTTTTTGTGGTAACAAGCCAGTAGTCTCCCAATTAGGCATGGCTGTGTGTTCCCAAGTAAGTACTGGTTAAGTACCCATTAGCTCCTGATTTGTTCTTCTTTGGTTTTCTTGGTAACTACCCCTTCGTTTTTGATTAGTTCCTCTTCATTTACAAGGTAACTAACCAGTAGTCCCCTAAAAAGGATTGGCTGTGTGTTACCCATTAGTTCCAGATTTGTTTCTTAGGCATTCCCTAGAAGTTAGGCAAATTTTGTGTACCTTATTGTAAAGTGTTACTGCTAAATGTTCCCAGATATGACAGTAAGAAAACAATCGGGCACTTTTGCTTAAGTAATAGAGAAAGTAATTATGTTTCGTGTCTGTGACAGTTTTGTGTTGGGGAGGCAACAAGGAAGCATAGAAATTGTATCCTGTAGAACGAAGATGTTGGACATCTGAACTAAGTGGAAAGTGTCACTGGTGGAAATGGTGAAATGTTTGATTTGTCATGCAAAGAGCAGTTAAGTGGACATACACTCTGACTCAGTAAAATGGAAATTGGATGCACTGCATAAGGTTCGCTCATGTTGAACAAAACTCCAATATTGCAAATGCAGAACAAACACCAAGCAGCATAAACAGAGGAATCATCAGCTTGTGAGACATTCTGGTATATAAAAGCAACAAGAACCAGGAAGTTCTGTAGCTCCCAGTATAAGGCAGAACTCTACAAGTACCACAGAGGATCCACCACATGTTGCAATCCACACCAACAGACCAGCTTGTCCAGTCAGTGTAAATAAGTAAATGGTGTGGTGAAGTTGGCATGTGAAGAACAGCCTCAGAGTAAGTCCTCTCTCTTGTTCTTCTTTCTTAGACTGTCCAATGCATCAGAGCACCCCCCCCCCCCCCCACACACACACACACACACACACACATACACACATACACACATTAACCTGCTGTATTACATGAGGTGATTGTAATTAAAATATTGTGTTCTTCCGCTCACTGTGTTGAATTGGACTACAATTTAATTATGAAGAATAAAAATAAAAAGCCCACAACCACAGTGTCTCTGTGCTTTTGTGCATTTTTTTTTCTTCTCATTCTGGTGAGTAACATGCGTTCTAGTCCTAACATGATGTCATTTTTGGTGTTACCGAATGCTAATACCAGGAGACCAGCTGATGTCTGAAATGCTTAGAAGTAGAAATATTGTAAGATAAGGAGATGAGTGTGGTGACAAACCAGTTTCTCACAGTTACACGTATATATAGGAAAGAATGGATGCACTTGTGGAACAGTGCTTTGAGAGAATGTCAGCCTGCAGTGTGCAATTCTGCTGACAGCTCAGGATCTTTCTAATAAGTGGTTTCCCTGTTTGGCAGATGTGGAGAAAGGGGAGAGGGAGAAAGGAAAATGACTCTCTCACCTCTCTAACCTACTAAAATTTACTCCTCGTTGACGCTTGAATGCTCACCAGGGTGCTCTATCGCACACATTCATGCCACAATATATGAGATTTAATAGGAGTAGTCCACATATGTCTTAAAAGAGAAGTGGCTTCATGTCAGGTTAAAACTTAATGTCTGACTTATGCAGCCTTATCTCCTTCTTCCCTAAATAATGACCATTAAAGGGCCAATATGTAATCTTTTCACTGCCCCATTAAACAAAATGTACTACATATATATGTGAATGCTGATTAAACTGTTTAACTAAAACATTAAAAAAATATATATATATAATTATTAAACCAAAAAAATATAAAGGAAAAAATGAAATAAGCAGCCATCTATGTTTTGGTATGTACATATGAATGTGAATTATCTCTAAAAATATCTACAACTTTAATTTCTTTGCATATTTTTTTCACACATTGCAATTGAGGGCAATTTATTAGAGGCAAGCAATGTGTTTTAATCATCAAAGCATTTTTTTTTTAAATAAATGAAACAATGTGTTATCATGAAAAACGTGAAATTAGTAATAGATAGATAGATAGATAGATAGATAGATAGATAGATAGATAGATA
>NC_056516.1:19674888-19689292 GCF_014905685.2 Nematolebias whitei
ATAGATAGATAGATAGATAGATAGATAGATAGATAGATAGATAGATAGATACAGACATACTTAAAGTAATGCTTATTTCACCACCTTGCATTCTAAAGTTTTAGGTAAAGATCTTGAACAAACTATCACTCAAAGTATGTGTTGGTATGAAAAGCAAATAAAAAAAGTGTGTCTTTAACACTGTATTTGATACAACTGAACAGTTTGCATGTGGACAGGTTTCTTTTTTTAAGTATTACAAATCTGTAATTACAATTACAAATGCAAATTTGCCTCCACTTGTTTGAGCTTAGGTATTCTGATATTTCCAGAATCGTGTCTATTGTTTCTCCCTTGATTTTGATAGTCACTTACATTCTGTTTCTAATCAACCTGTGATAATGTGACACATGGATACACACAAAAACTATGCATAGTTTAGCCAAAAAGGCATGATTCAGGTCCAATCAATCAATCTTTACCTTTTCCTTGAGCCTTTAGCATAAGACTTGAGGATACTGTTGATCGTTTGCATTGTGTAACAGCTGTAGATGCTGAAGACACAACACTGAAGAAAGAAAAAAAAAAAAAACAACATCCCATGTGTTCCTTGTTTTCATTTTTGAAAGTTACTACCCTTACTGTATCCTTCAAGGGTGTGAGCTTCACTTTACAGACAGCAAAAACACGAAGAACAATTAATGTATATGCAAATCTGCAATCCTGAGACCAATGGCTTTGTTCCTTGAGTCTTGTTGTCACTAATTTTAATTAGCCAACTCCCTTTAGTGGATGTGAAAGCAAAGTCCTTATCAATGGCACAATAGAAACATATGAGGGGACGGACAAACTAACAAGGGCCTTTAATCAATGGCTGCCACACAGGCACAAGGCAGTGTTTAGCAAAACACTATTCACATTAACTTCCTTCACTGTTAGTGTATTACTTTAATATACAAGTGTGTGTGGAGGTGTCTGTGGGGGGTGTGCATATGTTTGACTTTTATTTGTCTTTTTGTTGTTTGTGCATACTGTTTTCTTTGCTGAAATTCTTTTGCAGTCAACTAAGAGGCTGACTTTCATAATACTTTGTGTTGATAAAACGATAGATCACTTGTAAAGCATGGTTTCATGGGACAGAGACAGCTCTACAGAGGATCATTGTTAAGACTCACTGGAAGCTACGGCTAACCCTTCAGCAGATTAAACAACTCTGTGCCTGCCAAATACCCCCATGTCAAGGTCCCCTAGGCTGGAGCTTTTCTGCAACCCATTTGATTCTCAATGTGGAGTCCGATTAGGCTTCGACTCCAATCAAAGGCCCTCTCTGTAGCAGACTTCCTTCATCTCTGAAGACCTACTCAGAGGCACAGTGATTGGTCTGTATTCGGGATCCTTATGCTTTTTCTTTCTTTTCCTCACCCTCACATTGGAAGGACTGAAAACTGGAAGATCTTGGTTCACTATATATGTGGTTGTATATCACCTGACAAGCTTTTGCATGCTCCATACCTGCTTGTGTGTGCTTTATTGAAAAGTAGTATTAGTTTTTTTTTTTTTTTTGTGTCAATTGTTATTCAATAGCCTTCACCAATAGCAATCTTTGACAACATGTGCTAAGTCAAGTCAGATTTATTTATATAGCACATTTAAAACAGGAACTTTTACAAGTTAAGATCTACAAAAGCTATGTCTTCACTCCATTAGTAGATATCAGTGGAGTAGATGTGTGTATGGGGGTGGGTGGGGTATGGGCCAGACTGATTGTGTGTCTCTCTTTGTTGTTTTCCATCCTTTGTTTCATGCTGTTGTTTGGATAGCATGGACTAGCTGGAGATGGGAATAAATGGGGCTTTTAGGAGACATCCGTTATATGCTGACACAAAGCCATTATAAAAAGAACAACTCCATGTGTGTCTTTGTTTGTGTGTGTGCGTGTGTGTCAGCAAGAACAATATTTCTATGTTGGTGTGATCTTTTATGGGAACAAATTGTGGGTGGCGCTTTGGTATGTTCAAGCATTCAGTATATATTTAATATCACTTTATGCTTTTATACATTTTGCCAGTGATAAAATACACAAAGTGTCAAAGAAGACAGTGACATCCTAAAGCCAACCAAAAACTAAATTAACAAAAAAACAAAGTTGACAAATCAACAAATGACCATTAATCATCACTTTCTCCACTTCCCTTACCAACCCTTGCTTTTTTAAACTTAAGTCTCCCAGTTTTATATGCAGTCTGGCATCGTGCCTCCGTGCCCCGACTGTCTCCACTGTTTTCCTCAAGTTTTATTAGTCATCTGTATTTTTTTTTTTTGCTTCAGTGTCATCGTTTTGTTTTTCTTTTTGTTTCAATATTAAAACTATTTTTTTTCCCCAACTCTGCTACTCACATTGGTCTTCATTCCTGGACGTGTCATCACTAAAACTTGACAAATAGGTTGCACATGCACAATAGACATTGTCATTTCTATAAGACTTCACATTTTTACTTCACAAAAATTCACCAAAAATTTAGTTCTTAAAATTCTTCTTGACAACTAGTTATCCAATAATGTGGACCTGTAAAACAATTGTAAGAGTCTTTAAAATGATACGGGTTTTATTTTTAAGTTGATTAAATCTGTTTTTGGTGCTATCTGTTGAACAAGAACAAGAATTCATTTAAAGTTACTGAAAGGAGCAGTACATTTTTTGATCCCTTGCCTTTTTCTTTCCTATTTCCAATTCTAAACGATAAACAACCCCACCCCCACCCGGCGCAAAATATCAGTACTGCAAATACAAGCTGTCAAAGTTTGGGATTCAATGAGTGCCCGTCTGAACTTGTTTTATAATTTGGACTTTTTGTAACAGGTGACTATTTTCTTAACCTTTTTGTTTATACTCAATTTTCACAGCACATAGGTCAATGCTAAAATGAGAAATTTGGATGTTGCAATAACATATTTCTTATCAGATCCGGGGGAATTAATGAGACATAGTATTATCCTGCCAGTTTATATCTGAGTGATCTTTTTCTTGTGATAACCCTTCACTTAGTTGCTATTTGTTTATTTTCCTCCTCTCACTGTGGCCCATTTTCCTCTCATATTGTACTTTTGAACATAATTTCAAAATTAATGTTCTTGTGCGTGTTAGGATTCAGAGGTCTGATGTTCATGCCTTAGAGAGAGTATGTGCAGTGTTCTTTGTCTTTGTTTGCGAAGCACATTGATGGTGCAAACATGTTTTATAACTCTTCATAAAATGCAAATGGACTGTCTGACTTTGGGTATAATGATAAATACGTCAAAGTGCCTCATTTATTAGTTGGCGTCTGCTCTGTAAGCGGGGGAAGTGGATTTGATATATTTAGTATTTGACTGTTGCCCTAAGTAAAAAGGATAATTCTAGTGATATTTCTGTAGGAAGGCCTATCCTAATTCCCTTTTCTATTACTGATATCCATAACAAAGGCTGTACCAATAAATGCCTGTATTTCAAGTTAGAGACATTTGTCATCCAATCTTATACAGTAGCTTGTCATCATAGGTCAGAGAAGGTGAGCAAATTAGAATAAATAGATGTATTAACATTTGTATGCAAAACACATGGTCATAGCTACAGAGTGAGGCTATTTTTTAATATCTAGAATGAATATGTTGGTACTTCATAAGAATGTGCATATGTGTGTGTGTAATATATAATATATAATATATATATATATATATATATATATATATACACAAATGGATCTGAATACAAGGGCAGATGACTTGAGAATGGCATTCATGACCAAGTTAGACACCTATAACCTGCTCCCTTTATCAAGGGTAAGTTGCATAGTACCTTCTGAAAGTATGTTAGAATTTGTCAATCCCTACTGACACAATCACAAAGATCATCATTAAGCTGGTATATCACAGCAGCATTGATCCTTGACTTCTTGTTTGGCTACAAGATCAAGTCAACAATGAAAAAGGAGCATTGTATGCCATGAAGAAGGACACTAGAAGCTAAGATCTAGGCAACATGGACACAAATCAGTCAGGTGTCTGGGAAATAGAAAGGTGCAGTGAAAAAGACACAGCAGATAAAACACTGGAACATGACCTTACCTGATGCTGTAAAGACTGACAAACAATGCCTCAAAGAGCTTAAAAAAAGAAAGAAGGAAAAAGACTGACATTGTTTTTCATTCATTCAACCTTTATTTAGACAGGTTAATCCTATTGAGCCTCTGTATTTAATGCATTGTGTTTTTTTTTTTTTTTGTTTGTTTTTGGAATAACGACAATATCAACTGATTAATGGAGTACACATTGATATATGATGAGTTGAATGGGAGGCTGGACACTAAAGAGGGTGAGAAGGACTTGTACCGATTGGCGAGACAAGGACTTGTACTGATTGGCGAGACAGAGGAATCAGGCTGAAAAGGATGTGCAGCAGATTAGACTTGTTATTGTGGGAAGTTCAGTCCTCACCTCCTTCTACAGGTGTGCAGTGGAGAGCATCCTGTGCTCCAGCATCAACGTGTGGCGTGGAGGCTGCACAGCTGCAGAAAGAAAAGCTTTGCAGAGTGGTGAAGGCTGCACAGAAGACCATTGGAGACAACCTCCCCACCATCACAGACATCTACACCTCCAGATGCAGGAAGAGAGCCACCTGCATCATGAAGGACCCCACTCACCCAGCACACACACCTTTTCCCCACTCCCCTCAGGCAGAAGGTTGAGGAGTATTAAGTGTAGAACCACTACACTGAGGAACAGCTTCTACCCTGAAGCTGTTAGACTCATGAATCCCTAATCAGGATTAGGGAAAAATAAATAAATAAAATCACTGTAATGCCAATTGATTGATGATATGTGCTGCTGGCTATCCATGCTGCTGATTTCATGCTGCTGATTTATTTCATGCTGCTGTGTTCCTCCTTACTCATCTGCTCACACACTCATGTTTGTGATGCTGTTGTTCGGCATATTGTTTTTGCACTATTAGTGTTAAGCATATTCTTAGTTTAGTGTATTTCTTAGTTCATACTGTAGATCTTATTACTGTTTTTTTTCTTTACAATTTATACTTTTGTTGGATGTAACTGAGACCCTGTTTACAAAATGTTGTTCCACCACATGTACCACATATGATGTGGATGACACTAAAGAAACCTTGACCTAAAAAGGGGCAGCTATTATAAGATTTATTCTTCTTCTGCTGCCTTTCATTTTATTTTTTTGATTGTATATACATTTTTGTTTTCTATTGTATATAGATATTTTGTTTTTGATGAAATGAATACATTTCTAAATAAATACAATGAATAAATAAATTAATAAATAAAAGATAGGACTAGTAATGTTTTAACAAGTGAGGAGTGTGTGATAGGAAGATGGAAGGAGTACTTTGCGAAGCTAATGAATGAATATAATGAAAGAGAAAGAAGAGTAGAGGTCATAGAAACTGTGGAACAAGAAGTGGGGTTGATTAGAGGGGGTGAAGTCCAGAAAGTTCTGAAAATAATGAAGGGGAAGGCAGTAGGACCTGATGACATGCCAGTGGAGGTTTGGAAATGTCTTGGAGAGATGGCAGTGAGGTTTTTGACTCAAATATTCAATGGCATATATTTCAGAGTGAGCGAAGGTCTGAGGAATGGAGGAAAAGTGTGCTGGTGCCCATTTTTTAAGAACAAGGGTGGTGTATAAAAAGCCAATCCACTATCATCACTGTACCATTATTAAGAAATATAATGTAATGAGCTTTGATAGCTTTATTAGTTTCTGTTTTCTTAAACCGTTTCATAAATGCATCAGTCATGTAGCACCTGAGCCATTACATACATTTTTTGAGAGACAGAACAGCAATAGAGTCACTATAAGTTTCATAAATCAAGACTGTAAAATACAATTTTGTAGGACAACTTTTGGACAGACAGCCTTCTCTATCAGGAGCTGTAAGCTTTGGAACTCATTACCATCTGATTTTAAGACTATAAGTGACATTAAAATATTCACTTCAAGGCTTAAGAATTGGCTAAAGATGGACCAGAATCGTACTCTTTTTTAAATATTGTAATTGTTTTAACTCAGTAGTTTTAAATACATTGTTTTATATTTCTTTTTCATCATTTTATTGTATTTACTGTTGATTGTAACATTTCATTTAACCCACTAGTAAAGATCTTCCTAGGGACAGGTGTTATGAATTAACTTTAGCTATATACACAGTGATGCAGGCACTAGATTGTTTTGATATATGTTTCATGTATCTGTCCCAATCAAATAAACAATAAATAAAATAAATACATAGTTGTAGCAACTACAGGGGAATTAATTTGATGAGTCACACAATGAAGATCTGGGAGAGGGTTGTGGAAGCAGGACTTAGATGAGAGCAGCAGTATGGTGTCATGCCAAGAAAGAGCACCACAGATGCCACCTTTGCTTTGATGATTCTGATGGAGAAGTACAGAGAGGGTCAGAAATAACTTAATTGTGTCTTTGTGGATTTAGAAAAAAGTATACAACAGGGTGCCAAGAGAGGAGGCGTGGTATTGCATGAGGAAATCTGGAGTGGCATAGAAATATGTTAGACTGGTACAGGACATGTATGAGGACACCAGGGCAGTGGTGAGATGTGCTGTAGGAGTGACAGATAGCGTCGAAGTGGAGGTGGGAGTGCATCAAGGATCGGCTCTGAGCCCCTTCTTGTTTGCTCTGGTGATGGACCGACTGAAATATGAGGTCAGGCATGAATCCCCATGGACTATGTTGTTTGCAGATGACATTGGGATATGTAGTGAGAGTAGGGAATGGGTGGAAGGGAACTTGGAGAGGTGGAGGTATGCACTTGAAAGAAGATAAATGGAAGTCAGCTGTAGTAAGACAGTACATGTGTGTGAATGAGAGCCAGTGGAACAGTGAGGCTACAAGGAGCAGAGGTCACAAAGGTGCAGGACTTCAAGTACTTGGGGTCCACTGTCCAGGAAAATGGGGGATGGGGTAAAGAGCTGAAACAGAGAGTCCAAGCATGATGGAGTGGATGGAGAAAAGTTTCAGGAATAATTTGCAATAAAAGGGTGTCAGCAAAGGCCAAAGGAAAAGTTTACAAGTCAGTGGTGAGACCAGGTATGTTGTATGGTCTGGAGACAGTGGCATTGACAAAAAGACAGGAGAAAGAACTGGAAGTTGCGTACATTAAGATGTTGCGGTTCTCCTTAGGAGTGACAAGGATGTATACGTTTAGGAATGAGATCATCAGAGGTACAGCACAGGTTGAACAACTGGGAGATACAGTTAGAGAGGCCATACTGAGATGGTATCTCTAACACAATGTTAGAATGCTATGCCATACCTGGTTCCTGGATCATTATCCAGGGTACTGGATACAATTTTTAGATTTGAGTGATCTCCTTAAACCAACTGTTACTGCCCCTGGCCTCTAGAGTCTGTGTAGTCTCTCTCTTTGTTTATGCAGATTCAGGTGTGGGAGCACACTCAGCTGATTGGCTGCCAGGAGGCTGCAGAACAGCAACACCATTGGACCAGCAGGAGATTGCCACACCAATCAGATGATGATGAGGTCCACCTGCACCCTATAAAAGGGTCCTGGAAGCATTCCTTCAATGGGGCAGCTTTAGGCCGAGTTTTTTGTGCAGCTGACCCCCACTTTGTTGTATCCTTTTGAGGATTGTTTTGGGGACAGTTTTAGACAGAAGTTTTTTGTACAGCTGATCCCCATTTTGGTTGTTGTAACCTTTTGAGGACTGTTTGGGCAACTTTAGAGTATTGTGTACTCCTGATCCCTTTTTGCTCAGCTTAGCAGCATGGTTCTGAGTTTGACTGGTTGATTCAACTTGTATTTGGGAAGTTTTTGGTGAGCCTTTTTAATGTTGTTTTGTTTGGGTTGTTTTGAGTCTGGACTGGTCTGACTTGTTGGGTTATTTTTGTTATTTAATTGTTGCAGCAGCATTTGACCCACTTTAGTATATTTTTGTTGGGTCAAAGAGTATTTGTCTGTGGAACATTTTTCTTTGTAATAAACCCTCTTTTAAAACATCAATCAACTCCATCTTTTTTTTTTTTCCCCCCTCTGGACACATTTTATGTTACACCCCCTGATACACTAGACCTGGGGGCGTAACGCCAACCTTGCTATTGTAATCCAATTTTGATTTGCTGAAACCAAAACGGTGGAGAGAGGAAAAATACAAAAGTTGAAGGAATACATATTGCCTGCAGCCTTGCATGCCAAAGTTTTAAATAACGATCTTGCACAATCTGTCAGCAATCAGAATATGTGGTGGGGATGACTCTCAGCTACAACAACACATAATTTAAGCTCTACATATGGAAAAAATGTACAGACTTTTAGCTGTTTTGTGTTTGCAAAGAATGGTTAGCTGTGGTGGACATCGGACTGACTTTAAAAATGTAATCAGTGATACATGTTGCAATTGACCATCCCTGTTACCCTTTCACACTTTAGTAGCACATACACACACACAACCACGTACACATACAGCCACATCCCACTCCAGTCCTACCACCCAGATAGTTTGAACCTTGACAGTACAGTTCAGGAAAACGTACATTACAACTTCAACACTTGTACATGTTGCGGCTGCACTGGGTGGTATGACAGCTGCTTCATTCATTGCATGGTCAAGCAATGTTTATTTTTCATTCAAGATGTTTCATGATCGTAATCGTAGTTGATTTTGTATATTTTATTTGACTGATTTGTATATTTTAGTTATAGCTTTCTAAGAATTAACTGTAAAAAAATGAATTTGTTTAAACTGTGGTTAAACTAAGTGTACTTGAAAGACATGTAAAGATTTTGTTCTTGCAAATTGTGAAAATAAAATTATGCCTTGTGGGTGGGGCTAAATATTAAGAGTGGCTGAAACTGAGGAAGCAGAGAGATAATGTTTAAGTTGGTTACAGAGAAGGTGACATGTATGTGTGTGTTTTCCATCAACTTGTAAGGAAGGAAGGTGTTTTTTTGTTCATTTCTGAAAGAAAAAAAAAATACTGTGATGGTCTTGACTTGCCAGATGACTTGTTTAAAAGATTTTTGATCAGATTCTCGAAATGTTTACTTGGGATAGAACACAGTGATACATGTATATCCACACATTGTTTCAATTCCTAGAGTTTGGATTAGCTCTCCTTGGTTCATGAGATATTTTGCAGACAAACATCCCATCACAAGCGATACATGATTTTCTGTCTTGGTGGTGTCATAAGCTCAGGATACCCAGATAGTACGAGACCCGGAAACGACGCAAGACTCAGATAAAAAGGAAAAATGAATTTATTTACAGTGATGTTATATACATATATACAGATGGTAGCCTGGAATCCCTGGAGAGGAAGGACAAAGGTCAGGAGGTTCTTGTAACGAGGGTGGTTGTGATAATGTTTGGTTTGTTTGTTTCCTCTTACAGGTTGGAGAAGGCAGTGAGGCTCAGCTGAGATTCGTTGATTTCCAAGGATGGTTTCAGTAGGCAAACAGGGCAAGACAGGCAAGTGGCTGGAGGGCGAGGCACCAAGAAAAGGACGGACCAGGACCGGAACCAAACGACAGGTCAACTGTAGGCAGAGGAAACAAGGTAAATATCTTAAAGACTCTGAACAAGCACTGGCTAGAAGCATAAATACCAAAACGGAATCAATGCTCCAGCGAAGAGTAGAACTTGGCTGCAGCCTTAAGTAGAGCTGGAACTCATCAGGCAGATGACCAACAGCTGGTGGTGATTGGCGGCCATCTTGGGGCTGCAGCAAGAACTACTCTTACAGTACCCCCCCCTCAAGAGTCGCCTCCAGACGACCTGAGGCGCTTCTCGGGGTGGGCCTTGAAGAAGGCAGAGATGAGGCTTGGATCCAGTATGAAAGAACGAGGGATCCAAGATCTTTCTTCAGGACCATATCCCTCCCAGTCAACTAGGTACTGGTAACCACGTCCTCGGCGTCGCACATCCAGGATGGTCCGGACTGTGAAGGCTGGATGGTTGTCGATCAACCGGGCGGGTGGAGGGAGGTCGGCAGGTGGGCACAAAGGACTTTCGGAGACAGGCTTGATCTGAGAAACGTGTAACGTGGGATGAATCCTCATGGAGCTAGGAAGTTGAAGTCTTACGGCAGAGGGGTTGATTATCTTGATGATGGGGAAAGGGCCGATAAACCGGGGAGCCATTTTCCTGGGAGTGTCCCTCAGGTGGATGTCCCTGGTGGAAAGCCATACCCTTTGGCCCACTTGGTAGGGTGGTGTAGCAGAACGATGGCGATCGGCAAAGTTTTTGTTTTGGGCAGCGGTGCGTACCAGCGATGCCTTGGCCTGGCGCCAGATGCGTCGACAACGGCGGAAGTGATGTTGTACGGAGGGTACTGAGATGTCAGTCTCCTGGCTGGGAAAAAGAGGAGGCATGTATCCAAGAGAGGCTTCAAAAGGTGACATACCTGTGGCTGTAGATCTATGAGAGTTGTGGGCGTACTCCACCCAAACCAGGTGCTGACTCCAGGCTGAGGGGTTAAGTTCTGTGATGCAGCGTAGGGTGGACTCCAGTTCCTGATTACAACGTTCCGCCTGACCGTTGGACTGGGGGTGGTAACCGGAGGTGAGACTGGAGGAAGCCCCTAGAGTATTACAAAAACAGCGCCATACTTGAGAGATGAATTGGGGGCCTCGATCCGATACCACATCAGAGGGAATACCGTGGATCCTGAAAACATGCTGTACAAGAAGTTGAGCCGTTTCTAGGGCGGAAGGAAGTTTGGGAAGAGGGATGAAGTGGGCTGCTTTTGAAAATCTATCAATGACTGTTAGAATAGTTGTGTTACCTTCCGATGGAGGCAGGCCTGTGACAAAATCTACTGATATGTGAGACCATGGACGGCTGGGTGTAGGCAGGGGTTGCAGAAGTCCGGCAGGAGGTTGGTTTCCTGTTTTATTACGAGCACATGTTGAACATGCTGAGACAAATTCTTTCACGTCTTGAGTAAGTGTAGGCCACCAGAAGTGAGTCTTAGTTAAAGACAGCATGCGCGAGGTGCCGGGGTGACATGACAGTTTGTTGGTGTGTAACCATTCGAGTACCTTCGATCTCATAGTTGAGGGGACAAAAAGCATTCCAGGGGGTCCAGTGCCAGGGTCAGGTTCAGTCTCATGAGCCTCACGTACCTCTCTTTCAATAGACCAGGTGAGTGCCCCGACAATGCAGACTGGAGGGATGATGTTCTCTTCGGTGTCAGGAACATCTGGAGGGGAAAACTGACGAGAGAGAGCATCAGGTTTGGTGTTCTTAGAACCGGGTCTGAAAGTTAAAGTATAATTGAAGCGATTGAAGAATAGTGACCAGCGTGCCTGTCTGGGGGTCAACCGTTTGGCATCTCTTAAATATGTGAGGTTTTTATGATCAGTCCATATCAAAAAAGGAATTTCAGTACCTTCGAGCCAATGGCGCCATTCTTCTAATGCCAACTTAACCGCTAACAGCTCCCGGTTACCCACATCATAGTTTCTTTCTGCAGATGATAGGCGTCGAGAGAAAAAGGCGCATGGGTGAACCTTATTGTCTCTGGGTGACCTTTGGGACAGAACAGCTCCTACCCCAGTGTCAGATGCATCCACTTCTAGAATGAATTGATGTTTGGGGTCTGGATGGCAAAGGATGGGTGTGGATGAAAAAAGTTCTTTAAGTCTACAGAATGCTGCATCTGCCTCAGGGGTCCATCTAAAAGTCCTGTTGATGGAGGTAAGCTGAGACAGAGGTGCGGCGATGCGACTATAATCCTTTATGAAGCGCCTGTAGAAATTTGCGAAACCCAGAAAACGTTGCAATTGCTTTCTGGTCTCTGGGACGGGCCACTCCACCACTGCCTTGGTTTTCTCGGGGTCCGTTCTATAATGTCCCTCCCCGAAGATAAAACCCAAAAAGGATACAGAGGGAACATGAAAATCACATTTCTCTCCTTTTACAAACAATTGATTCTCATAAAGTCTCTGTAGTACAGTCCTGACTTGCGCTATGTGATTGTTTTTGTCGTGGGAGTAAATAAGAATGTCATCTAGGTAGATGAAAACAAAATCTCCAATAAAATCTCTTAGGACATCATTAACTAAGGCCTGAAAAACAGCAGGGGCATTGGTTAGTCCGAAAGGCATGACCAGGTACTCGAAGTGACCCAGGGGTGTTCGGAAGGCTGTCTTCCATTCATCACCATGCTTTATGCGAACTAAATGGTATGCATTCCTCAAATCTAACTTGGTGAAAATGGTGGCAGATTGCAACTGTTCATGGATGGAATCAATTAAAGGTAGGGGATATTTATTTTTTACCGTTATGTTGTTCAAACCCCGGTAATCAATACAGGGGCGGAGAGTTTTATCTTTCTTTGTGACGAAGAAAAACCCTGCCCCCACAGGAGAGGTGGACGGGCGAATGATCCCGGAGTCGAGAGACTCCTCAATGTATCTTTTCATGGAGTCCCTCTCTGGGCCTGAGAGATTATAGAGTCGACTGGAGGGTAGGGGGGCTCCAGGAAGGAGGTCAATGGAGCAGTCGTACGGATGGTGTGGAGGTAGAGATGAGGCTTTCTGTTTGCTGAATACTTGCGCTAAATCATGGTAGTTAGAGGGAATGGCAGACAAATCAATCTCCTCTTTGGTCATGTCAAAACTAGAGGAGTTGGAGATACCTGAGCGAAGACTGTGTTTTAGACACTTGTTGCTCCATCTCTCCACCCTCCCCAATTCCCAATTAATATGTGGATTATGATCTTTTAACCAGGGGTATCCTAAAATTAATTGAGTGTTGGGTGAGTCAAATACAAAGAAATTAATGTTTTCGTGATGGTTTCCAGACGTTATTAGATGCAGAGCCTCAGTCTTAAAGCGGATCTGGGCCAGGGTCTCACCAGTGACTCCAGCTATGTAAACTGGTTGAATTTCTTGAATGGGTAAAGAAAACTTTTTGACTAGATTAAGGCTTAATAAATTTTGCTCTGCGCCTGAGTCAATTAGAGCAAGGACTGAAAAACGATTCTGATTAACTTGAATAACAGTGGGTAATGATAGTCTCTGTAGAGAAGAAAAAGAGGAAGTGCCCACCAATATTTCTCTATTTATTGGCGGGCGCCTTCGTTTCCCCGAAACGGGCAAGCAGAAATATAATGTCCATCCCTCCCACAGTAAATACACAAGTTGGCCTCTCTACGTTTTTGTTTCTCATCGGGAGTCAATCGGGTGCGTCCCACCTGCATGGGTTCAGGTTCTGGTATCGCAGGCACAGTTGTCGGAGTGGAGACTGGGAAACTCTGGGATTTGTAGTTTTCAAAATAGTGTTTGTAGTTGCGGGACCCACCTGATGACGGAGAGGAACCGGAAGCTGTGGATCTCTGGGAGTTGTAGTCCCGTTCCTTTCTGCGCTCCCGTAGGCGTTCGTCAAGGGATATGGCTAAGTTTATTAATGCGTCGAAACTTGGTGGCTCGTCTCGTGCGGCAATCTGGTCCTTAATATAGTCAGACAATGAGTTTAAAAAGGTACCTTGTAGGGCTCTCTCGTTCCACCCGGTCTGAGCGGCGAGAATGCGGAAGTCGAGAGCGTATTCAGATACAGGTCGCCGGCCCTGACGTAAACCCAGAAGTCGCTTCTCCGCATTGGGTTCCTGCAATGGCCGGTCGAAAATCCTACGGAACTCGGTGAGTAAAATATCAAAAGAAACTGTATCCAGGTTGTGATGATGTAGGAAAGAAGTTGCCCACCGGAGAGCGTTACCTTTAAGCTGACTGATGAAATACGTAATCTTCGCGGTGTCTGTGGCGTAGAGTTGAGGAGCTCCTTTGAAGGCGAGTCTGCATTGAAGGAGAAAGCCCTCACAGAGATCAGGGTCCCCGGAGAACAGCTCAGAAGGTTTTACGAGTACTTGTTGGTTTGTGTGGTTGGTAACAGGGCAAGTACAGACTGGACTCGGCTCAGGTGGAACAGCTGAAGCTGTGGTGGAAGAAGGTGAAAGTCTTTGATTAATAGAGAAGACCATACCTCCGAGCTCCTGAAGGTTGGACTGGGTCTTTTGTTGCTGGGTCAAGACTTGTTTCAGCATCTCCTCCAGTTGGTTGATTCGTTCTGTTTGAGAAGGGGAGGAAGCTTGCTCGCTCCTGGTCTCGTTCTGGGTCTGGTTTGGCTGGAGCATTTCTGTCATAAGCTCAGGATACCCAGATAGTACGAGACCCGAAAACGACGCAAGACTCAGATAAAAAGGAAAAATGAATTTATTTACAGTGATGTTATATACATATATACAGATGGTAGCCTGGAATCCCTGGAGAGGAAGGACAAAGGTCAGGAGGTTCTTGTAACGAGGGTGGTTGTGATAATGTTTGGTTTGTTTTTCCTCTTACAGGTTGGAGAAGGCAGTGAGGCTCAGCTGAGATTCG
>NC_056516.1:19689302-19715178 GCF_014905685.2 Nematolebias whitei
GGTGATTGGCGGCCATCTTGGGGCTGCAGCAAGAACTACTCTTACAGGTGGCAACACAATGAAGAAAAAACAAACGGCTTAAAGGAAAACAAGGAGCTGTCTCAAGATGATCACACAGTTGGTGTTTACACATATCAGTGGTTAGATGACAGTGTACTCAAAATGGTCTTGAAATGGTCAGATGAAAAAAGTTGCACTTTGGCATGAATATCATAAATATATCATAAGTGTGTAATGTAAAACTGTAATGTAAAATTTTGACAGTTAGATTTATTTAAAAAAAATAATCAAATGTTTTTATTTTTCTAATGTCAAATTCATGCCCAATTAGCTGATGCAGGAAAGGACACCCAGTGTGCAAACCTTTTGCACATGCTTCAGACTTTGTTTCCTGTTTTTGCAGATTTTTGTGTCAGAGTGTGGAGTAGAGCTGTAATTTCTAACCTGAACCCCAGCCGGGACCGACCCAGATTATGGCCGGTCCGGACCATTATAATGTGATTAATGGGCAGGGTGGGCCAGTCTCGGGCTTTTAATTAGGTCAGGATCAGCTGCGATCCAATTATATAATAACATGGCCTGCCATACTTCCACCAGCCGCAGACGGACATTTCAGTGAGTGGACGGGTCTTGAAAGAGGTAAAAAGTTCAGTTAAACTTCAGATGGGACTGTACTGACAGGCAGCAATCCATCGCCCAAATGGACGTTAATTCTGCCACAGCACTCAGCGGACGTGTGCGACCAACGACCCAAACAGGTTTAGATCCCAAAGCAGATGTGTGTCAGAGCTGTTCGCGTGTCTCTGTAATTCTGAAAAATGCAGGCAGAAATGGGGTTTAAATGCTTTTTTTTTTTTTTACAGCCATGAAAGTACAAACACCTCTCAGCTCTGAATCTTATGCCCCGTCTATTCAGCTGCGCGTCCGACAGTTAATAACTAATTAAAAATGATTTTTTTTTTTTTTTTTTCCTTGTTTGGAACTGCAATTACTGTTAGTCTGGTTGGGTGGGGTCCGGAAATTATGACTGCGGGCTGGGGCCGGATCAGATTTTTTGAGCCCGAATGCAACACTAGTGTGGAGTTCCAAGGTTTTTGAATTGCTTGAGAAGATTTGTGATGAAACCTACATTTACATGCAAATTAGGAGCCGAGATAGTGTAGAGGTAGGGCAGCCAACTTGGGACCAGACAGTCACAGATTTAAATCCCCGCCATGTCCACATGTCGTGGTGTCCTTTAAAGCAAGACCCCCAATCCCTCATATCTCCTCGGATGCTTACATAGCTGCCCACTGTTCCACCTGGGTGTATCTCACATGTGATTGGTTAAATGCAGATAATTAATTCTGTCCTTGTATAGAAACATACAATGACGGCAACACACGGCACTTTCTTAAACTCATAGTTTTAGGGTCTTTATTTGCCTGATTCACAAGAAAGATGCTTTGATCACATGCATGAAGGTGTTAATTTGAGTGAAAATGACTGGTTGTCAGGCGTAATGATTTATTGTAGGTTTTTATAAACTGAGATCTGAGACCTCCCTTTTCACATTAAGCAGAGAAAGCTGACTGTCCATATGATAAGCAAAACATCTCCAACATAATAGTTCAGTTATTTATTTTTATTTTTTTTGGTGAACAAATGATGAAAACTGTTTTGGTGCAGACAAGGCAGTAGATCGTCTCATACTGAGCAGGATTATTATTGTGCCAACACATCATCAGTAGGGTAAAACTAACCTGACTCATGACAGTCTAATTCCAGCTCATGTTCCCCATTACTGTTACTGAAGAGCCTATCCCTGTTACTGTACATAATATGGATTTATGTTACTGGAAAATAATCAAGAGTAAATTACCATTTGTTAATTTAACCTAATTTTGGACAAAAGTAAAACAAACAATATTTTAGTTCATATTTTAGCAAAGTTTCCCCACAATTTCCAATGTATTTTTGTTAATCTTGTAGTGAACTAAGCCTCAGGTCAAAACCTGACCCTGAGGACCTTCATGGGACAGGAACTGTTATTTCATTGATTTGAGTCCAGAAATACAAATTAAGCTCATCCAGAGACTTTCTAAGTGTGTCCTGCACTAATCAATTGAAAGAACACTCTTTTTATATTGTCATTACTATTTTCACAAATGTCTTGATAATCAACTGTGAAACAGTATTAATGATTTTTAGTCCTCATTCAAAGTAGAAATCAAGTTAGATGTCTGTTACAAAGTAATTATGCATTTTTTGATCTTCTGTCTGAAATGAGAAGGAGTGATGTCGGTCAAAAGTCGGAGACAGTCGCAAACAAGTTTATTGGAACGAACTGTCATGTTTTTAAAACCTGTCAGACAGAAACAGAGAAGCTGGCACCTGGGGTTTGTCATTTCGCCTAAACATTTCTCTGTCTGTTCCTAAAACATCTCCGCTGTTTTTCTGACTTGTAGTAACCTCTTACGTCACTAAAACCACACCCCGTTGGTTCTTTCAACCAATCAGGACTTCCCAAAATGTGACCGGAAACAGAACTCTTTAAAAGTCGACACTTCCTAGTTCCAGTAGTTCTGAGAGCAGAACCAAACAGAACAGTTCTGGGAGATGATCCAAAGTTCTGGGAGCAGAACCGAACAGAACAGTTCTGGGAGATGATCCAAAGTTCTGGGAGCAGAACCAAACAGAACAGTTCTGGGAGATGATCCAGAGTTCTGAGACATGAACCGGAGTTCTGAGTGCAGAACCGAACAGAGGAGTTCTGGGAGATGATCCAGAGTTCTGAGAGCAGAAGTGATCCGAAGTTCTGGAGGATGAACAGAAGTTCCATGGAGAACAGAGAGTTCTGCTGAGGAGGAGTTCAGCATGTTTGCTGAAATTCCACTTAACTTAATCCTATCTTTCGGGGAAGTTTATTTTGGAAGCTGGGCCAGTCAGCCTCGTGGTCCCAAGTTGATGAGAAGCAGATAAATCCCTGGAGATAAAACGACTCAGCCTTGTTGGATGCCAGGAGAAGACCTCTCTGAAACCCCACCAAGGTAAAGGGTCGACGCTCGGGTACATCTAGCCGAAATCACTGGGAAACGTGCTATCTGGTTTCAAACAAGATAACTCCCCATCTTTTCTTTATCTTAGTTAACCCTAAGTATCCACTTTCCCTCCTTAAACTTTACTCCAACTCTTCTACCTTGCCAGTAATTAATTTGATATCTAAGGATATGTCTGTTGTATTTCAGTTGCAAGTGAGAAATCATGGCCGTATGATTTCTCATTGTAAAGCTCATTAATTAAGCTGTGTTATTGCGTTCAATCAGAATAATCAAGTGTACAATGTTTGATGTTAAATTTTGATTCTGTTAATAAATGACCACATTCATTTTGATGGGTCAAAAAAAAATTAACGTCTCATGTCACTGGTTTTTAGACCATTTCCGACACAGTACTTCTAAGCACAAATCACTTAGTCCAGAAAAATGAAAGAATCCGTTTAAATTAAGTATAATAATATCATGTACTTGAACTAGTCCAGATATTATAAAATGTAAGAGAGCACCCCTGAGCTAAATCCATCGCTCGTCTCTCTCACTACAATCTTCATACAAAACTATCATTGCTGAGGTGCATTGTTACTGTGTACACTCATTAAAATTGATGTTTGAGATTTGTCTGTGATGTTAGACTCAGCCCACCCCTTACTCCTCAGCTCCCCTCCTTACTAATGTATGAACAAATGTGATTTATTTATTTTCTCCCGGCTCATCCTTGACTCCAATTGTTTGTAAAAGTTTTTGTCGTAATTTGACGTCCTTGTTTATCAGCCTGGTTTCGCAACCCGAAGCATGACGAGACCCAGCGAGGAATGTCGAGTGCTGGCCTGGGAGGGTTCAATAAAATATGCAAAAATGACAAAGTGGAGACTATTTCCATGCCTTTCTCACTACCTCTCACCCACGTACGCCTTCTCATTTTCTTTTTTATCTCTTCACAGATTGCATTTTCTGAGATGAATATGTGTATGTGCCTGATAGGCAGTAAGCATATGGAAAATGTATGTGTGTGTGTGCGCGCGCGTGTGTGTGGGGTGGGGGTATCCTACCAAGCAGTAGAAAAATCACAGATACAGCAACACATTTGAGTAATCAAAGGGAAATTATTGTTCTTAAGTAGCTTTTGGACATCTGTAAAACAGGCATGCATATTGTAAACAGCACATACATACACCCCCCCCCCCCACACACACACACACACACACACACCATCACTGACAGCAGACAGATGGACTCTGTGCAACCTGTTTAAAACATGTAGCTGTATCAAACCATTTAAACCAAAATAGTACAGTTGTGTTAATTTTATATTATGAGCACATTAGGGAATTGTTTTGATTTTTTCTAAATAAAATAAAATGTATGATGAAATGTTTATGCACAGCCATGGTTTAGTGAATTTCGGTCCAATTCTGTGTGAGAAACATTCAGATAAAGAACAGAAAAAGCCACTGCGCTTGGAGAGAACATGCAAACTCCAATATAAAAGGACCCGGTCAAGATTTGATCCGGTGATCTTCTTGCATAGAAACAACAGCTCTACCAAAGTTTTATAGAGGGCTGATTAACCTTTTTACTACATGACACTCAACAGACCAACAATTATCACATTTCATCCTTGCCTTAAGTTGCAGGTATTCTTACCTTGAAAATTAGAATCAGTTGTTTATTATTGCCTTATTATTAACAACTGGGGCAAAGACAGAGGATAGGCTTTGGATCAACCTGTATTGCTTTTCACATCAGATCATAAAAAAAAGTGTCAGGCTGTGTTGGAAGCCTGCTGCAAGTGTGAAGGTGGGGTCCCTGAGCCCATCCCCTCTTCTATGATTCTCATTTCACAGGTGGAAGAGCACATTAGTTCCACAGCTAATACACGGCCATGGATCCCACTGCTCTTGTCTAGAATAATGTGCACACCAAACACATCCACAAATGGAAACAGACAAAAACAACTACTCACATACATGTGCACCATGTCAACAGGTATAAAAATGGTGGAAAACAAAAAAAACAACAACACATGCACAAAACAAACAAAGAATAAATAAATAAATCCAAAACAACAAAAAGACCTGTCATGATCCAGTTGTGTGCAAGCCCAGATTTAGGCCAAATCCCTTTTTTTCTGACACTTCTATCCCTTACTTCAAATTTAATATCGAAAGATTTTTGTTTCATCAATGCTACCTTTAAAGTTGGAACTCTGTTGTGCAATGACTTCATATATAGCTTGACCATGCTCTAGTTGCAAGTCAGAAGTCCATCAACATTTGCCATTAGTTGTACTCACTAATCAGGCTAACTTCTTTCAGAAATACAAGTAAAACTAACAGATGTTTCTTCATTTAGTGCATTCAAACACTGTAGCAACATGTTTGCCAACAGTGGTGGGACTGGGGAAAAAAATGATCTGAACTCATCACAACTTTTCTTGCATGACTCTGCCATGTTAACTTTTGATAACTTGTGTGAAACCTCAGCCCTTCAGAGTCACAATTTCAACCTGGAGAGCATTCAAGTTGACTTTCCCACTTGAAACTCAAACTTTCTGATTTTGGAGTAAAACTGTAAGCACCATTTTAACACCAGCTTGTAGCATGGAAACAAGCAGTGCACTGCTGAGGGTGTGTAAAACACAGGGAGATTAAATAGACCGGGGGTAATGATGAGAGTGGCTGCAGCTGTGACAGGAGAACAAGGCACAGGTGCAAGTGGGCGTGGCATGAGTGGCTGAAGAGCAGACAACTGTGGAAGAGTGTACAACAAAGACACCCAAAACACAAGTAACAAACTAAACCCAATGATCACAAAACACAAAATAAATCTAATCCTGAAACACAAAAATAAAATATCTAAACAAAACGAACACTAAGATCCTGACATGTAAAAGTTAATAAAATTGAGCTAGTGTCAGCTAAGAAATTCTGAAAACAGTAGTTTAAAGACAGCAGCAATTAACTTAACCCTTGCTCAGACTTGTCTTTAGCGTGTCTTATTTTTTTTATTTAATTAATTCAGTATTTGGAAAATTAAATGTAGATAAACAGCCATCTACAGTAGGTAAGATAATCATTGTTTGTTTGGTCTCACCAAACCCCGTACGGAAATATTTGAGTTGTAGTTTCAAATTGTCCAACATTTTCCTTCAGGTCTGCTTATAATCAACAAACATGCTTCTTGACATCCCATGCTCTGCTTCTCCTCATGACTTGTTCCATGTCACTGACTGCAGCTGGTCGGTCATATTCCAGTACAGGGCACCCACCTCAGGTGAAATGTTATTTGTGCCATCATTTCTGAAAAGTGGCTCAGAAGAGCCACTGTTTTTTGAATACTCTATTGTTGTGAAGACTTGTCAACAGTAGCAAGGCACAGAGAAGAAAATTAAAGAGACCGACACATGAAATGTGCTCGTGGATATTGTGGCTGCAACCGATTTGTCTGCAGATGTTGTCATGCTTTGGAATTTATATTCAACTGTGCGTGCAAATCCGTGTGGCGTCTACACAGGAATGCATATCATTTTAGCATGTTCAGTTTTATTTCTGCAAAATGCACTATGTGCTCCAACTACCTACAGGCAAGTGTTCCATTTTAAAGTGCTGATGTGTATTTATCTTCACAATAATGGTATTAACACCCTTTTAACTAAGTATAAGAAATACCTTCAACTCTTCACACTACTTCCACCTTGGGAGCAATTTACAGCATTCGCATCTCGAGTCAATTTGTCTAAACACCACTGGGCTTTTGTACGCTGAGTACAATATTTCATTTTATTAGTATTATTAGAAAATAAGCCAGCATTGTAGCAAAACAAAGGGCTACTACCCACGACATCAGCCCACACAATGCACCCTTTTATCTGGACAACCTTGACTAGTTTTAAACATTAAAATAAAAACAAGAACGCCTTCATTGTTTTTCTTTTCTCTCTAGGTTTAGGTCCAGATGAAAGATTAAAAACAGTAAAATATGTATTGTGTATCTTTTATAAATCTGTTTACTCACCTATTTTTTTTTGTGGGAAATGTGTGAAATATTGGTGTTGTAAACATAACTATCTAATGCATTTCACAAAAACAGTAAACCAGATCATTGCACCTGCCGGCTGAACAGTTATATTTCACTCTTTCCTAAGGTTTTAGCAGAACAATTAGTAATTTCTAATGACTGTTTAAGATACTTGTAAAAAAAAAAACAAAAAAAAAACACTTAATAATAATAAATATTATTATTATAGAATTTGGTTGTATGTATATATATATATATATATTTTTCAAGATAATTTTGCTGGTTTCTGTGTGGCTGGTAAGTTAAAAAGAGTGATGTAAGTTATGTTACATTTAACTGGACATTTCTGAACTTATTCAGTAATTAACTATAACATTTTATGTCTAGAGCGGCACGGTGGCGCAGTTGGTAGAGCTGCTGCTCTTCAGCGAGAAGGTTGCTGGAGTAAATCCCGCCCGGGGGCCTTTTAAGGTCAAGGTCAAGGTTTCTTTATTGTCATTTGCATCATATGTGGTACATGGGGTGGACCAAAATTGTGTACACAGGGTCCCAGTTACATCCAACAAAATATAACTTGTAAAAGGGTGTGCTAGGTGAATGTTTCTGGGTGGACTTTGCATGTTCTCTCAGAGCATGTGTGGATTTTCTCCGAGTATTCCAGTTTCCTCCCACAGACCAAAAACATGCATGTTAGGCTACTCGGTAACTCTAAATTATATCTAGGTGTGAGTGAGAGAGTGAATGGTTGTTTGTCTCTATGTGTCCCTTTGATGGACTAGAGACCTGTCCAACATGTCCCTCACCTCTTGCACAGTGACTGCTGGACATGGGCCCCAGTGAACCCCATGACCCAAAAAAGAAGAAGTGGGTAAAGATAATGGGTAGATTTTATGTTTAATTAGTTGAGATTTATTGAATCACAGTAGTTTCTTTATCACAAAGTACTGCTGAGTTTGACTACATTGTCTAACCTGCATTTTGTTCAGTCTAACTTTAACAGTGTAATGTTGTGGAGTTATTTTTTAGATTTAAAATACTTTCATGTATAATATAAAAGTAACAATAACAGCTTAATGTTTTACATGTCATTTTGGTTCTGTAGATTAAGGGCATGAATATGCCTTAATGGTATATCTCCTCTGCAGTGACGTGGAGTTAGTTAACAAATAAGACGTACAAACTGGACAGTACTTGACTGAAATTTACACTTGAAAACCAACCATTTAATTCTCATATTCTACATGTGTTTCATCAGTAAAGTAAAAGCAAATGTCTGTTCACTGCACAGGATGAATGTTAAAAGTGAACCAGACAACGACACCAAAGGATGACACTTCAAGTGTTAAAGCAAGAAAATGTTACAGACATATTTAAGATTAGGAATTCCAGTTTGCTGTCACCATAAAAATTGCATCATACAGTTTATAATGAATTATGATGGAATTGTTTTTTTTAATTATTTGTTAGCCATAGTCATCACAACACTTTGAACAATGACTCTATATAACTGTACATGAGCTTCACTTTATGGAATGACTAACAAACAAACAAACAAACAAACTTGTTCATGATATTGAATTTTTTTTATATGCACCTGTATTGGTAGAAGATAAATACTAACGAGGTATCACATTTGTCAAAACTTGCCAGATTAAAATAAAAATAGCTATTTGCATGCTAGTCTAAAACAAGGCTGAGATGACTTCTTGCAGATGTTTCATCTGTTGGATAATGAAAGCAACAATAAGTGTTTAGATTGCACTTCAGCTTCTAATAAACGTGTCAATGAAGACCATGGTGCATTTGTAATACTATGAATCTCTAAGTAACTGTGAAACAGTGTACTAATGCAAGTGACAAACTGCAATGCTGTAGCAAGTGCTGCAGTCTTGTAATCCTGATGTTGCGAGCTTGAGCCCAGGTTGCATCAGGAAGGTCATCCGGCGCAAAACAAATTGCCAAATATTTCATGCAAGTTTGCTCACTGTGGTGACCCCTGAAGAAGGGAGCAGCTGAAATAAACTTACTTTCTAACACTACCCATAATGCAGAAAAAAAATAAGTTTTAAAAGTCTAGATTTTACAGCATTTCCTAAAATTCTTTAGCTAAAATAATCTACAGCTGCTTCATGCGCCTCTGAATTAACATCCCACGCATAGCCCAGAGAGAGGTCAGAAAAGAGGCAGAAGAGAAGGAGGAAGTAGACATGAAAGCATGAGGAAAGGGTGGAGGAGAATTCAAGAAGGTTGCTGGAATCAGAGCCCCAAAACCTGCATTAGTAATGTAACCGAATACATACTATAATATAACATATGAATATGGCAAAGTATTGCTGCTGGCCAACAAAGTTTGGAATGTCAGTTTTGCTATTGATGGTGGCACCATGAGTGAACCAGTATCTGTTTGGGCAAGCTGCTGACAGACAATTTGCCTGTTGGCAACATACCCGTCTCATTGGAGGTATCAGGGTAATAAGTCCATGTTACATTATGGAAGTATCTTGGCCCAGTGGTTAGCATGGTTGTCCTCTGATCCATGTGTCCGCCCATTTGTCTGTTCTTCAGCTTCACTTGAGCATGGCATATGTTAAAGTTCATAGAAACACCATTGGGCAAGACACTGAACCTCTCATTGCCTCGGATGTGTGTCCCATCGGTGTATGAATGTGATCTAAAGCTCTAATTAGTCTCATTAGAATGATTTGTTCAATTAGCTTTGTAGAGATCTAGTAGAGTGATGTATGAATGGGTAAATGAGGCACAGAGTGTAGTGTAAAGTGCTTTGAGTATCTTGAAATAAGATAGAAAGGCACTATATACCTGTAAGTACAGTCCATTTACCATTTATTTACCATTAAGGAAGGCTCAACAACTCTGACTTGGGTAAAATAGTTGCAGGCAGAAAATAAATAAAAACAATGTATCTTAGTTAAGAGTTGCAAAGCTGAATGTGTAGAAAAAGCTATTAAACTTGTTTTAAGGAAGACAAGAAAGAGGAGAAAAGTTGCAGTCAGACAAAACAGACATTGACCTAATTGGCCACAACGATAATGAAAATGTTTGAAGGAGTCTATCATAATTGTGAGGGAAGAACACCAGAGTAGAAGACTTGGAAGAACAGGACCCGGACAACTCAGGAATAAAAGTTAAGTGCGTTTATTTCCAGGTGAAATAATGTTGGTGAAGATTTTCAGTCATCCAGGACATGATAAATTAAAAAAAAAAAATGTTCCAAACAAAAACAACTGGACTTTATTTGTATTTTGTATTTTTTTATTCAGGTGAATATATATACACAGGTATTTACAGGAGTCTCTGGGGAAACAACCTGAAAGGAGGAGGATTGGTAAGTAGGGTTCCAGAGAGCAGGTTTCAGAGTTAATGGAAATGTTACCACAACAGTTTATTTTAGGATTGACAGCACAGAGAGGAGGATAGAAGATGCCAGGTAAGTAGAAGGCAGGTGGGTGGCAACAGGTTCCTCTAGGTTCAGTCCTTACTTTGGAAACAATGGAGGTATACAGGTAGGTCGAAGATCAAACTATCAGGGAAAACATGAGCTAAGAGGACACAGAGGAAAAACTGGTAAATATGATTTCAAAGTTTGAAGGAAGACTGAATCATCCTTATATACCCCTGGAGCTCATTAACAAGTTTGGCCTCAACATATACTCATCGGTGCCGATCTGCCACAAGGGAAGCAATAAACACAGGAATATTCAGCCTAATGTTAGTATGTTGTATGCATATATTCAAGTATGCATTTTTATTTTTGACCATGTGGATTAGAAAAAAAATGAGCAACGGAATTAAACATTATTGTTATTGTTAATGTTATAATCATTCTACTCTGGGGACAACATGGTGGCTCAGTTGGTATAGCTGTTGCCTCTCACTGAGAAGGTCACCATATCAAATCCTGGTCTCTGAGTTCTTTCTGGGTAGAGTTTGCATGTTCTCTCTGTCCATGCATGCATTTTCTCTAGGTACTCCAGTTTCCTCCCACAGACCAAAAACATGCATGTTAGGCTGATTGGTAACTCTAAATTGTCCCTAGGTGTGAGTGAGAGAGTGAATGGTTAATTGTCTTGTTTGTCTCTAAGTGGCCCTGTTATGGACTGAAGACCAGACCAGGGTGTTCCCTCCTCTCGCACAGTGATGGCTGGATATGGGCACCAGAGATCCCATGACCCAAAAAGGAAGAAGCGGGTAAAGATAATTGATGGATGGATTCTACTCCGGAAAAGAAGTGTCTCAAACAAATCATAAAAAAACCCTAAATCAATGTGTCACCCATGTCCATAATACATGTATGTAAATCTCTGACTGTACCTGTTTTCAAGACACAGTAAATGTTCTTCAACTTCTTCTTCTTCCACTGAGATAGTCACATTAATTATTTTTTCATATTGAGCCACTTCTCTGAACACATTCAAGTTTCTTACAATTATAACTGTTAAATGAAAATCAGTAAATTGTCTGTATATTTGAAATGTTGGTAGTTTGTCAGTGATTTGTTCTTGAGGAGATAACTACCAATTTTAGAAATACAATGATTAGTTCAACATAAACAATATTTCGAAATCACTTCTAGTTGTGTTTGGTAGATGCTACTTGCTTTCTGTTTTCTAATGTATGTGACAGTTTCCCATTCCACATGGAGATGAGGATCAATGTCAAGTCGTGGTTATCGACTGAGTTCCTGTCTGTCGCTGCATCAGTCTGAAGGCTTAAGGAGAGGATGGCCTTTCTGCTGCTTTATGGCTACTTGCTGCTTGCTCTTTAGATATTTGAGACATATTGGTACTATTGCTGGACTTTATCCAGCCTGATAAGCAGGACTGCAGCTGAAAAGAGAAGACATCTGCTTGCCAGCCTTCCATTTCACCATGAACCGGATTAGGTTTGCTGGCTGGAAACAAAATTGTTTTATTCCATCCAGAACACTGCAGATGAGGAATCAACTGTGGGAAAGGGTTGTCATTATCCATCTTAAAAGCCTGCTGCACAGGCTTTGAGCAGGTTTTTTTTTTCAAACTTGGCTGTCAAACATTTGGTTTTTACTATCAAAAACCAACAGCTTTGAAGACAGAATTGGACTCATTTTAGAATTAAAAGCTTACAATATCTTCTAAAAAAATGCATCAATGATAATTTCTAGAGATGTCATGCAGTCTTCTTTTCTACTGTTTTAAACCTGTTCAAAGTCATTTTAAAAGAACTGCGAAGAAAATTGGAAAAAAGAGAAACATTTACAATTCAGATAAATGGTGGGCTTTGTTTCGCCCAAAGTGGCAATAACACACAACTAAAATTATCCTTTGCTGATAGAATCCTGAGTTCATTCTACTTTCTCTGTGAACAAAGAGCATGTTAGATACTGTAGATTATGTCATGGTGAGAGGTAGGAAAGACCCAGAGATGCAAACATTTACAAGGACCTGAGAGTGAGCATTAAAAATATACAAAACAAACAAACACACACACACACACACACACACACACACACACAGAGAGAAGATGAAAGAAGGAAGGGAAGTGTGAGATGGTTATTGTATGTTCAAAGTCAAAGTTTCTTTATTTGTCATTTGCATCACATCTGGTACATGCAGTGGAACGAAATTGTGTACACAGTGTAGAGTTGCTTTTGGGCCCAAAAAATCAGATCCGACCCGGCCCCAGTCCATAGCCATAATTTCTGAACCCCACCCTACCCGATGAATTAACAGTAATTACAGGTCTGAACACCCCCCACCCCCCAACATTTTTAATTAAGCTTTGACTGCTTATATAGTTATTAACGGTTGGTAGACGTGCAGCTGAATAAAAGGGGCAGAAGATTGGAGGGGTTTTTGTCCTTTCATGGCCGTCAAAGCGCATTAAATCCCTGCTTCTGCCTGCATTCTGGATTATTCAGACATGGACCCTGCTCTGACATGTCTGCTTTATTCAGCAGCACATATCAACAATCAAGTGGCATTACAGTGATTTTTTTTTTTTTTTCACAGTGATTATTCTGGTTAGAGAATCATGAGTCTAACAGCCTCAGGGTAGAAGCTGTTCCTCAGTCTAGTGGTTCTACACTTAATGCTCCTCAACCTCCTGCCTGAGGGGAGTGGGGCAAAAAGTGTGTGCTGGGTGAGTGGGGCCCTTCATGATGCAGGTGGCCCTCTTCCTGCATCTAGAGGTGTAGATGTCTGTGATGGTGGGGAGGCTGACTCCAACAATGGTTCCCATACAAAGGCAACATTAGTTCTCTGCATTTAACCCATCACACCTGAGATACACCCAGGTGGGGCAATGGGCAGCTATTTAAGCACCTGGGGAGCAATTAGAGATTAGGTGTCTTGCTCAGAGACACCACAACATGTGGGAATGGCTGGGAGTCAAACCTCGACTTTCTGGTCCCAAGTTGGCTGCCCTACCTCTACACCATCTTGGCCCCCAATGAGAATTGGCCAAGGGATGAAACTACAATGGCAGAATGCTGATAAATAAATTAGAAAATTTAAATAGACAGGGGCTGTTGAGGTGAGTAGAAACAAGTGGCTTAATGACAACAGGGAACAGGTGTAAGTGGGTCGGGCAGGTTTGAGGAGCAGAAGCTGGCTGAGGAATGACAGGAAACACGTAAAATATTCACATTAAATATTTTTAGATATAAAATATATAACAGGTTTTCCGAGAGTTATAATTATGCAATACATGTTCTCAAAAGCTTTGTTCTTGATTATTTTTGCACTCCTTGTTTGCGATAATTTGACAACAAAACTAGAAGAAACAAAATGTATGTTAGCTTGTCTTGCTAGTATATAGGTCAGGAATAAAAAAAAAGCATTTTGTTGTTATTTGTAAATATATGCCCAATACTTTTTGTAAAAATCTCATGGAATATTTATTCAAGAATGGAAAATCTTATTGAATTTAAGAACTCAAAAAAAAAGGAGGCAAACATTGTCATCTGTAAGTTTCCATGAAGAAGAGTGACATACTTATCTGAGCTTGTAACACTACTCTGCTGTATACATACATTTTTCAAAGTACATTTAAAAAAAAAAAAATAAATAAAAGTGGTAAAAACAAAGTGTTTGAGAAAAAGAATGAAGTCAACTTAACAAGACAAACAGATACGTACACAAGCACCACACTGCTGTTTCTGGGTTACATTTTACTTCAATGTCTTCACATTGTACAAGAAAACTGGGTTGGCATAAAGGCTGCCTGCTGGTCATTTTCCCTTTCTCAATTTTGATGTTAGGGACTCTTGGCTGACTAAGTGCTTCAAATGGATTCTGTCTCATATAAAGGTTTTTCTTTCATCCACTGTCTTTTGGGCTCTGTAGTTCACTTCCCCCTTCTAGCCATCGACTGTTCTCACCACATTCATGTTTAAAAATGGGCAATGTATATACGAAGATGACTGTGGAATAGACTGCAATTAGTGAGAGAATATCTTGTCACAAAACTTAAAAATTCAGTACGACATCTGAGTTCAATAAATTGGTGCTGGAGAAAAGAAATCTATCACTATCTGTCAACACAGTGGAGCATAAAATAAATGTGCGAGTGGAGTGCAACTCAAGCATAGTACTTCCACTTGGTTCTAGTTTTATGAGAAGCTTTTAAAAACGCACTAATGACATGGAAGTAATCTTGAACAAGGCAAGATGGAGAGAGTAAGAAGGGAGAGGATCTAAAAGTTAAACTACATACTGATAGCTGTGCTTCATATCTGTTTCCCTTTATGATGGGCAGGCAGCTGCTGCCAATTTGGGCTTCCAGTTCAGCAAACATCTGTGCATCCCTGATTTTTAAAGGCATGATGTAAGAAAGACACAGAGAGGAGAAAGCTGCACATTGTCTCCGGTCCAAAGGTAAAAGATAATGTTATGTCAGAAAATTAAGTGAAAATTGGCAGAAAATGAGCTGAAAATGACATGTTAGACTTGATGGCTGCCTTATACCTAAACAATACAATTACAGTAACTGTGCTATAACACATGCTGACTTTGAGAAAAGCTATTTTTAAGTTATTTGTATTTTTTTTTATTTTACAACAATTTTAACTTTGACTTTAATTTCATGATATGCAAATAGACTTGTGGTGATCAGGGTTGAATTTCTTCAAAATGTAGAATATTTTAAGCCTGTGGTGTTTTCAGAAAAGAATGCTAAATCACCCAGCATGTTTCAGATGCTCCACATATCTGTATGGCACCTGCATTAATAAATGGGATTTTGTTATCTTGGTAATTATTTTGATCAGCCAATCCCAATTAGCCTTCAGGACAATAAAAAGGAGAGGGGCAGGTTGGCACAGGGGCAGGAGGGCACATCATTCTATAATTGAGCCCATATTTGCACTTACTGAACAAACAAACAAAAAAAGTTAGATGCCCTGAAGGAGTGGTCGGATTTGGATGTAATCTGGTACACATGAGGACAGGCGATGGAAATGTTAATTCATTGATTTGCAAGGAGCTAGCATGTCTTGAATAAAATATAATCAGACAGTATAAGTAGTGACATTACTAGTGGACTTTGAGTTTGCATTAAGCCAGGTGTTTGTATTGCTCAATTGCCCAGCATGTAAACTAGATAGATGTCACAGTGGCTCAAATGTTTGAACCAATGGATTCAAGAGAGCATTCACACATGCTGTCAAGGTTCTAATCAGATAAACCAGATCATCTATTTTGGCGCTACATATTCCAGAACCAATGACACCTCCACCTGACATTCAGATGTAGGTTTTAGACACTTTAATCATTGTGGCTTGCAGAACAGCAATGAGGATGTAATGATTTGATATGCAAATAGCTGAAATGTCTAGAACAAAAACCAGTGAGCGTAAGCAGTGGCATCGGTGTGTCATCCCACACCACCTCACATTGACAAGCATCAGCTAACTAAGGGTTCATCATCACATGCATAGGTGCTCAATAACTCCAGAGCAGAGACAGCTGCATTTGGAGTGGTGCCATAACTGAGGCATGGGCTGAGCGATGTCTCCTGATCTGAGATGGAACTCAGTTCTACATTTTACACTTCAAAAATGGCCAATAAATACTTGATCAAACTTATAAAATAAAAAATAAAAATAAAAACGGTTTTACATTGTGTAGTTTAGATTGAAATTTTTGAGAATTGTGTTTTATTTTAGCAAACAAATGGTACAACTCTTTGAATGGGTCTTTCTGAGCTGTAATAGGTAAAGGTTTCATGATCTACATTTAGAGAGGCTGAGACTGATTTCAGTAGAATATATCAGTGAATACAGGCAGCACAGTGGCACAACTGGTAGAGCTGCTGCCTCTCAGTGAGCAGGTCCCTGGTTCAAACCCCGGTCCAGGGGCCTTTCTGGGTGGTGTTTGCATGTTCTCTCCGTGCATGCGTGGGTTTTCTCCGGGTGCTCCGGTTTCCTTCCACAGACCAAAAACATGCATGTTAGGCTGATTGGTAACTCTAAATTGTCCCTAGGTGTGAGTGAGAGAGTGAATGGTTGTTTGTCTCGTTTGTCTCTATGTGGCCCTGTGATGGACTTGTGACCCATCCAGGGTGTACCCCGCCCCTCCCACAGTGATTGCTGGACATGGGCACCGGCGACCGCCGGGACCCAAAATGAAAGAAGTGGGTAAAAGATAATGGATGGATGGTTATCAGTGAATACACTTTGTATTATCCATCCATCCATCCATTACCTTTACCCGTTTATTCCATTTTGAGTCACGGGGGTCGCTGGTGCCCATGTCCAGCAATCACTGTGCGAGGGGCGGGGTACACCCTGGACGGGTCGCAAGTCCATCACAGGGCCTCATAGAGACAAACGAGACAAACAACCATTCACTCTCTCACTCACACCTAGGGACAATTTAGAGTTACCAATCAGCCTAACATGCATGTTTTTGGTCTGTGGGAGGAAACCGGAGTACCCGGAGAAAACCCATGCATGCACGGAGAGAACATGCAAACTCCACCCAGAAGGCACCTGGACCGGGGTTTGAACCAGGGACCTGTAAGCTGAGAGGCAGCAGCTCTACCAGTTGCGCCACCGTGCTGCCCCCACTTTGTATTATTTTTTTTTTCAATCTAATGGCCTCATTTGCCTTCATTAAAGAATTAAGAATCTCTTTCATTACGACCAAACAGTTGGACACCCATTAATGTTGTCTGTATTCCTCTTTTATTTTATTTTATTTTTTTAGAAGGTTGACAAATATCCACTGATTAAAGACATTAACTTCACCAAAGGTTTGTTTATAGGTACAAAGCAGACTAGTTGTTAATTTCACTGCAGAACACACAATTATAAGCATCTAGCAATATTTGTGTGCCATCACATTTACCTTTTTATTATTTATATACAAATCTTTTTTTCTTAAACTTTCTATTTTTTTGTATTTTTCAAAAAAAAAGTTTCTTGAATTTAAGAAATCCTAAACAACCTCTTGGAAAATAACACAAAACAAAAATTAATAAATGAAAACAAACAAACAAAAAAATATATTCACAGCAATACTAAAAACAGAGATACCGTGGTGTTTGAAAGGGTTTGGGGTGGGGATTAGACAAGTGCTTGCAAAGACAAATGTTCTTGTTTTTTTTATTTAGTTTTTAGATTCAGATCTGTATCGCCACCCCAGGAAATGGAGTTTTTTTTTTCGTCGTCTCTATAACCTTTTCCCTCCCTGTGTCACCACCTAGGAACAGAGATATGTGTACTTACGCAGTCCTCACAGCTTTCCTCTCTGCAAACTGACATACAGATCAATGAGGACAATGAGATCACAAGAGCAGAGGGGTAGGGGGTATTGGTTGGCTTAGATATGGATCAACTTTAACTTGGCATGTACCAAATAAATGCCAGAGGGGGTATCGGGATGGCAAAACCTTGCAATAAATCAATTTGAGCCCAGCATGCATGCCGCAATCAGGAATGGGTGCACTAGGTAGGGGGCAAGTTGGTGAAAGACAATTCGATTAGCTGAGATAATCTGAAAACAAGGACTTTTTATTTTGTTTTTGCTCCTACATATTACCCAGAGGCAAGGAAGAATCAACAAGCAAGTTTGAGCAGCAGCTGGTAAACAGAGGTTTATCAAAACTGCATGTGCAGATTATGTTCCTACCTTGACTTGTGTCTACATGTGATACACAGTCACAGGAACCTAGATTGCATGGTGTTATGCACTGCACAGTCAATATGGGTCCAGATAGGAAGGGTGGAGAAAGCTATTAGAGATACGAGCCTCAGTTTGGGGCTGTGCCTATCGCATGGCTGCTCAGCTAGTCAACCAAAGCAGCTTATAAAGTGGCAGAACGCCCACACACTATTTATATATATATTTTTTTTTGTCCAGGGATTCCCACCCATCTTCTTTTTCAGCACACAAAAGAAGACACAAAAAAGGTGGTTTTAGTAACTGTATTAGATTAATGGTTTTGCTTAAAAATTGAAATGTTCCATCATAATTAAAATCCAACATCACTGTTGCAACTTCATGTCCAAGTATATCAAGGTGACAGGATATGGGGTGTCACAAAGATTTGCAGCAATGAATATTTCAAACTGATTATTTTGTTTGTTTTTTTGTTTTCAGCGTCTATGCATCCAACCATGCGAATGGCCTTTTTATTTTTTTAACCTCAGTCTTGTTTTCCTTTTTATTTTCACAAGATTGTTTCCTTGCTATCCTTTAGGTATACCAATTTGTTTTTTTATTATTTTTTTTATTTATATTCGATTCAGTTTGTATCTTCATGCAAAAGTAAATATTCAACACTTGTCTCTTTCTCAGTTGGGTTTAGAAAGACTGTGATAACTATCAAGAAGAACTTGAGTCAAGTCGGGGGGAAAGAAGAACATGCGCACATGTATAAGCCATTAAATTTTTATGTATTGATCCATATTCATCTTATTAAAATTACAAAATAGTGCACCAGCCTTGTTGAAAGATGCACTCTTAATGATTTTTCATGTTAGCTTTGATTCACTTCACTAAACTCGAAGGGACAGCGGTTTCTTCTCAGCAAGGTGATTTCACAGTGTTCGTCATGTTGTTTATAACAAGGTCTGGCTGTATTTGACCGTATGTTAAGACATCAGATTTTGCTGGCATGATTTGAGATGGACTTTATTTTGCGTGGACTATTCATACTCATAAAGAATATTAGAAGAAAAGAAAAGAAATAAAGTAAAATAAAGAAATATTCATAAAGAGAGACTGTGGGGGAGAAATCCTAATAAAGTCCTCCCACAGCAGCAGACGTCTCGTCTAAACAGCAACAACACTGCAGTTTTCAGAGTGGATGTTTATTTTACATTGGTGATGATGATGATGGAGGAACATCTTATATTTCTGTTGTTAACTGTCAAAAATTACTGGTTACATTACATTACACCGCCATTTCCCATTCAGTGTAGGAATGTGCCCCTACACTGAACGGCTGAACCGCACTCTCTCCTGTTCATCACGTCACATCTGCCAGGGGGAGGTGCATGGTCTCTTGGCCAGCACAGCTGTGGAGAGCTCCCAGTTCACGGTTCTATCTCCACCATGCAAAAAAATAAAATAAAAGGTAAAATAAAATAAAAATCTCCTCCTCAAGTTATTTTGGGGAAAGTTTGATTTGACACTGCAATTTTTGCTGAAATAGTTGTATTGTTGGCTGTATCTTCTGACAGCTTCGGCTAGATGCTCCTCAGATGACGTTGCTCTCATGCAGCCACTTTCCATATTAAAAAAAAACCAAACAAACAAAAAACATCCACACAGTTTTGACCATTCATACAATTCTTGCAGCATGCCCTTTAAGAAACTAATTCTGATTTGGGGGAATATGCAAGATGGGGATTTAGCAGGAGGTGCAAGCAGAGAAATACACTTTTTTTAACGCACCTACATCAGTGAGACACAGTCTCTCACTTCTCATGGAGTATAAACCAGCCTTACGTTGTCTTACCTTTTTGCTGCCTGGTAGGTAGTTTTCAATGCAATTATCAGCATTTTTAGTTAAAATAATTGTCTATTGTGGTTGGTGAGAACCATTTGACCCCCCACCACCACCCCACCCACCCCCCCACACAAAAACACATATCAATACATTAAAGTGTACGTCTTTCAAATATGTTATTATTTGTTTGTTTTAGGATCTAAAAGTAACCTAAATGTAAAGGAAAGGTCTTTGGTTGAAAAGTTTTAAAGATTATTTTGTGCAGCTCAATGTGCATTAAATTCCGTGTAACCTTCAAAATGTGGACTTCTAAACATAGTATGTAACAATAATAGATACAATCCAGTCCAAAACCAGTCAGATACAATCACAGTTTATGACAGACCTGCTATTTAACGACAGACATTTGTATTTTCACCCAACAAATGCAAATCTCTACATGATGTCAGAATTTGCCTCCAAACTTGAGTTATGTCATATTGGATTTAGTGGAGTTCATTTGGAGAGGAGGTGCTTGTAAAACCACTGTTTGTGTATGGTGATATTAGTACAATACGAAATATGCTCAGATTTAGTGAAGAATCACTGACAAACAACATCTGTTTTTGCAGTGGCATCACCCAAAAAAAAAAAAAAAAAGGACAGAAATGTCCACACAAAAAAAGCAAGATAAAAAATCATCCATCAAGCTTTCACATCTTAATTCTTTGATTCTGTTAAAGTAATCTTAGGTCAATTTTAAAACCTATTTCTATATACTTGGCACGGCTTGTTAACCACGTCTCCCCTTAAGTAGTCCATAAAATATGCTTTATATGATTCAACAAACTCAAAACACATTTCTTACTGCTCAGCCTGGGCTTTAGGGACTTAGTGTTGCACTTGTAAACAACCACATGCAGCTACAAATGCCAGTGAGTGGCACTAATTGCTGACACTTTATTAAAATATGTAAATCTCAGAATAATAGAAATTAGAAAAGTTAGTAGCAAAAAATTGATTTTATTTATACTCCAATCTCAAGTTTTGATATGTTCCTTAGTTTGTGCTGCATCAATGCTTCACTCCTGCTGACACTTTGATCTGTGCTGGCATTTATTGATGTGGCCCCAAGCCCATGTTAAGCCTCTCTCTGAGACAGTGTTGACCAGAAAGAAGAGGATATGAGTGGAGAAAGATAAGGCCGTGTTGCACACCAATGCTTTGCTTATTATAGAAGTGGTCCAGACAATTACGTTAGTGGCACGACAAGAACCCTTGTCCTTCGAGCTGTGATTCGTTCATCAGTCCACTCACTCACCCACACACACACACATGTGTTGCCTTAATGCATTGTTCAAAATTAAGTGGAAGGAAGCAGCTCTCAAATCTTATCAGGCCACCATTCGAGGATGTGTCCCTTTGTGCATTCCACCTGCTTGTAATGCCTCACATGGTCTGTTGAAAGTGGGAGGAAGATTTATGATGCGGCGCCAGTCAGACCCAACACCTGCACACAACATGGCTCTGATGAGAATACCTGTTCACATTTTAATGAAGCCTGCAGAGAAAATGGACTGGCACAGGAGATACAACTTATGGTCCAAGTGTTGGCAAAATGCTATGGACTCTTACTTTGATAGAGAACTGAGGAATAAAGTGAAGACAGAGAAATACTAGTAGCAAAAACAATCAGCATTACATATTGAAGTGGTATTTTGAGGCTGAAAATGACTTTTTTTCCTGCAAATAAATATATATTGCAGTAAAATGAACAAAAAATGTACTTTGTTCACATATATGCCCATTTAGCATTTTAGAGTTTTTTTTTTTTTTTTTTTTTTCCTTTTTTCCAACTCAATTGTATTCAACAATGCGCTGGCTACCCTACCTTAGATAAATATTGTTACTAATTGAATTTTTATGTATATGAATGTATTTGTTCAGTGCTCTGAGATAACATCTGTTGTGACTGGTGCTATATAAATAAACTGAATTGAATTCAATTGAATTGTTAGGACTGAAAAAAAATGTCATTTACGGTTATCACACAAAGTGAAACTATCTTGAAAACATGTTTAATATGTTTCTTTTTATTTTTTAAAATGCAGCTGAGTTAAAGGGATGCATCAGGTCTTTACAAGTGGGGTTCCAGGGAAATCTATCAAACAGTAATATACTACCACTTGTAGATAGCTTTTTGAACAACCTCAGTTTGGTGAATTGGACTGATGAGCTAACAACTGGAGCTGTTATGAGGTGTATATTCTCGGTTTGTTTTACAGGTAGGACTTCATACTGCACTCTGTGCATGCATGGGCTTTCTCTGGGTACTCCGGTTTCCTCCCACAAATCAAAAACATGCATGTTAGGCTGATTGATAACTCTAAATTGTCCCTAGGTGTGAGTGAGAGAGTTAATGGTTGTTTGTCTTGTTTGTCTCTATGTGTCCCTGTGATGGACTGGAGACCTGTCCAGGTGTACCCTGCCTCTTGCACAATGATAGCTGGACATGGGCACGAGTGACCCCCCTCAACCCGAAAAGTAAGAAGCGAGTAAAGATAATGGATGAATGGAAGGACTTACTGCAATCATTACAACCACCTTCAGGTGTGAGCAGCCTTTAGTGAGACACCTCCTCAGTGCATGCTCTCTCCCATCACTTACTGTACCTGTCACGCTGCATCTTGATGGACTGCAATTTGTCTTTTGCTCTTCCAAACTACTGATTTTTGAGTTTAATAAAACTATTTAGTTAACTATCTTTTGTCTTGTCCTCACTGAGTTACATCAATTTGAGCAAATGTGTTGTAACAGGGGCCAAGATCAATATGGATTTATTCAATTCAATTCAATTTAGTTTAGTGCCAAATCACAATAAAGTTGTCTCAGTGCACTTTACAGGAACATTCACAAACATAAAAGCCAATTAGCAAAGTTCTCTATCTGAGGAATCCAGCAGACAAGTTGAATCTTGGCTTCGTTGCAGTCTCCCATCCTGAACAAGCACAGTGGCAACAGTGGAAAGGAAAAACTCCCCTTTAAAAGGAAGAAACCTCCACAATTTATTTAATCTTTAATCAGCTTCAATCTCAAAAAAATTCATAGCAGGTCATACACATATGTTTTTATGAACATTTACGCTACACTAAATGTCATTAAACAGTTATGCTGGTAGAAATATATGATCTGCATGCTGGAAAATTGTCTAAGTGTAAATGGACTGTACTTATATAGCACCTTTCTATCTTATTTCAAGATACTCAAAGCACTTTACACTACAATCTGTGCCTCATTTACCCATTCATACAGCACTCTACTAGATCTCTACAAAGCTAATTGAACAAATCATTCTAATGAGACTAATCAGAGATTTATCACATTTATACACCGATGGGACACACATCAGAGGCAATGAGGGGTTCAGTGTCTTGCCCAGGGACACTTCGACATGTGACTGCTGGTGGTTTCGAACCCCCAACTCTCGCATTGGAGGATGACTGCTCTAACCACTCAGCCACAGCCGCCCCCACAAGTATACAGAACTCAGCATAGCTACTGCTGCTTTTGTCCACGTAGATAGTTATACAATCCAGTGTAAATAGTATATAATTATATTTAAAACGTTTTAGCATAAACCACTCTGCTATTTTTTAATTGTAGTTATTTCAAGTTGACAATCTTCCACTTTGGTCTTGGATCCATAAAACATATTTGTGCATCAGTCTGGTTATAATCAAAGTCAATTTATCTAAACTGAGAAGACTTCTGTTGTGACTTGGCACCATAAAAATAAACTGAATTGAATTTAAACTGAGGTTGTTCAAAAAGCTCTCTATGACAGTTACAATGTTAAATGTTCCTACACTTAAAAAAAAAAAAAAAAGATCAACCACTTGGGCATTCCATTGGAGTCATAGTCATTGGTTCAGTTTTTAGAAATCCCCAATAATCCTGAATTTATTACTTTTTTTTTTGCAAGTTTCAAACTCAAGAACAAGTCCCAGTTACCTGTTATAATTACTAGTATGTTTTTAAACATCTGTCCTAAATAAACCTCTCAGCTCATTAAACACATATAAATATGGATATAATTCTGCCCCTGCTGCAGCTCCTACAATTCATAAGAGCTACAGCAGAAACAGAAAGCAGCGTCACGGAAAACAGCAGCAAACTAAAGGTTGACCAGATGGACAGTTTGGCCCAATATTATCATGTCACCAGGTCCGTATGTTCTTCTGCACATAATTTTTGTTTGTTTAGTAGTTTAGCATCAGAAACACTCCTGAGATTACGGGAGCAGGCAGAGTGGAGATGCAGTGGAGTGTTGCTGCCCATAGGGAAATAGGATTTGACATATGTGGAAGCACAGTGCTCCTTTGAGGGGTGGTAGGAGGGAGAAAAGTAGAAAAGGAGAGGCTCCCCGGAGCTGTGGGGAGATGGGTGTGATCATTCTGTCAGAGAATATCACCATCATAATGCATACAGACACACACAAACACGCACACACAATGGTACAAACAGAAAGCGGTGAATCTACAAACACACTGGGTGAAACAGTTAGGTATGATAAACTGTGGCAGCCCTTGTGCATGCAGATTTACACTTCCAAATAAACACCAAATGCACACCAGCGACAGCAACCCCCTTAGGTGAAGCCTTATAAGGGGCTTCCATTTTTTCTTCCTGCACCTGTCACCTGAATCATGGACAAGGAATAAAACTGGCACGTTAATGTCTGCTTTCCTCCACACTCCTCATAGGCATTGCAAACCAGCATATTATGATAATTCAGCACCAAGAAACGTGCTCACTCAGTACCTGAAGAGCCACTGGTTGTTAAGTCCCTTGAAACTGCTGTAACCTGACAAAAATAAATGTTACAACTAGACGATTTTTAAACTTGACATGGAATTCTGAACCTGAAACACACAGACTCACACAATGGGAGAACTGTATGTTGATTGACATATTGCTGACCCCACTTAGCTTTTTAATGAGCGTTAACACCCAACTTGAGGGGGTTGATGAGGGGACATTTTGGCCACTTGATGGCAGCAGGACAAGCTAAAAACTGTATGTCAGGCATTTTGATATTTGACATATTGTTAGAACAAACTGTTATTGCAGACATATAACTTGTAACATCAATCAAACTGGCTTAACAGATAAAATAGAAAGCAACTTTTTTTTTTCGAGTTTGTTTCTTGAAGATTTAACTGTTAAGCATCATATTCAAGACAATAACAACAAAAAAATATATTTTGCCTTCACTTCATTTTATTTGAAATGTCACATATTGAATCACAAACGATCCACACCAACACATCAGACAGAGTTGTTCAGGTTTTTACATTTTGTGCTTTGGTGATCAACTGAAACATCTTAGATTAGAATCCGGCAAATAAAATAACCACACGTTTATGAATTTGCACAAGTAGTTATGATTAATAAAATACTTTAAACACACACACACACACAGACACACACACAAATGAAATAAGGGATTAACACAATCTATGTGTTGTGAATGTACTCATGCACTGAGTAATTTTAGAAACAACTTGGTACATGAGCACATATTAGGACAATGTTTTATTTGTATATACCTATACATCTTACCCGGCGAGTTTGCATATCATTATTTTAAGGCAGCTTTGTTCTAAAATTTTCAGTCTACAGAGACTACACATTTTGGAAGACAGAACAGCACCATACATATATATATATATATACATGCATATACTGTATATATACACACACACACACACATATATATATATATATATATATACATATGTATATATACATATATATATATATACATATATATATATATATATATATATATACGTACATATATATATATATATATATATATATATATA
>NC_056516.1:19720178-19732125 GCF_014905685.2 Nematolebias whitei
TTTTTTTTTTTTTTTTTTTCCTGTCTTTTTTATTTTATTTGCAGATTAGTTGTTTTCCTTTTGGCTCCTTCCTTCTGTAAGAGTTGCAACGACAAGTGAACATGAAGAAAGACTTGGCAATTGCTTGATGTTGAATGCCCTTCCCAGTGTAACCTGGGCTCAAACCCGTAGTCTCAGGGTTAAAACACTGCATCACTGCCCACAGGGCTACCACAGCCTCTTTTCATGTCCAGTGAAGAATGCAATAATTGAATTATGTGCATTTTCACTTTTATGAATCTGTGCTCAGTTTACCAAAAAAAAAAAACTTGCAAGAACTACAATATCTGACGTTAAACAACAGGTTGGGAAATATAGGGAAGCTGGTGGAGTTATAGATCATTAAAGAGACAAAATGGGAAAAAAGATGAGGCAGATTTAAGAAGAAAAAAATGAGTGAGGGGGAGATCAGGACCTTGAAGATTAAAGATTGAGTTTCAAGTGGGTGTGTAAGAGAGAACAAGAAAAATAAAAAAGTAGGTCTCCTTGGAACTTTCTGCTGCCGTACAAAGGGAGGGGATGAAAAGATGTAACTGTCACTTTACTGCACCTATTAATGTACATACAGCACCTTTTCACAGTCTTCACACAGTGGCTTCTTCTTTTTTTTTTTCTTTTCGTTTTGACACTATGCTCTGTCAGTGAAAGATTTTTATGGAAAGTAATGTATAATTTGATCAACACAAAAGAACTGTTGTTGGGAAAGAGTAAACACTATTAAAAGAAGCTATATAAGACACCAACATTTTTAGCCTGCCTCACTGCTTGATAAAGCTTTGTATATAGTATGCTCTGGTGATATTTTTAGTATTAATCAGTGCATTTCCTGTAGTCAATGCTATGCATCACCTTCTGTAATCAAGGAATGCGAAGGAGGTGGGTACTGACAGAACAGATTGCAGCAGGCCTTTCACAGGAATACACAAGAATAAAAAATCTGTTTTAGGCTGTACTATTTTCTGACTTTCAAAAATAAAAAATAAAAAGTTTGACTCATACTGCAGAACTTGAAAGAGAAAGTGAGCAGACAAAGCAATGGCAATGACCTTGAAAATCAATATCAAAGTTAAAAAAAAAGGAGAAAAAATGACACAGACAAGTTCTCCAATGTATCTCAATGTTCTTCCATAAAAATAAAAATAAAATAATAATAATACTGCACATTCCACACCTCGTCTCACAAAACTGTAGTGGCTAAGTATGAAAGTATGCCTGAATGTACATCTGTCTTTATGATTTCATGAGTTATGGTTGGCACACTGACCAATCCAAATACATGCATGTCTTGTAAAACATAATTTTATCTGCAGATTAAAAAGCACTGAAGAAGCAGTGCAGTTTGCATGTTGGTGGAGGCACATGGTTGCCCAAGGTTACTATAAAACCAAGGCAGCACTTTGCTGTCCTTTATATAGGTATGCCACTCAAAGCAGCATGCATGTTGCATATATTGCATATAGTCTACTGTATGTATACAGTGGAGTATGTATTCCACTTCTGGAGTAATATTCAATTCAATTCAATTCAAAAATACTTTATTAATCCCAAAGGGAAATTAATTGTTGCTGTAGCTCATCCATGTTTCATTGGAGTTTTTAAAGATGCTAAAGGCTGTTGGCAGGAAGGATTTCTTGTAGCAATCTGTCCAACAGCAGATCCAAAGAAAATGGTTGCCAATGCCGATCCCTCCGCCCAGACCCAGTAGACCTCTCGGTCCTCTTGGGCAGCAGGACAACCTGAATGCCCGGCAGAACTCCATGGTCCTCCCGCTGTCACGAGCCACGTTTCCCACCACCTCCAAGATTTCGGTGATCTGGCCTTTGAGCACCGCCTTCAGGTAGATGGGAATGCATCCATGGCACCTCCTTTTCAACTCATTTGGGATTTGGGCTGTAGTTGAGGTATTATTTGAGCTTTTGAGATCTTAATTAGCAACTCCCAGTTGTAGAAAACCACCTTGTTGTCATGGTTACGCATCATAACAAATGTCCAAAAGTAAAAAGGTTTCAGTAAAAATCCTTCCAGCTGCACAGCTTCAAAAACCAGAGGAAATATTCATCCAAAAAAAGCAATTTACATCCAGAAAAAATAATATTTCAAGTTTTCAAAAGCAAAATATCAGAATGAATGTAAGAGAGCTACTCCAACATGCAGCCACCTTGAGTGGCGCAATTCTAGAATTAATATTAAAAGGAAGTAGATTTTGACTCATCTAATAAAAAGGAGTACAGTACTTAAAATCTATACACCTCATGTGTTTTGATAGTTTTAGAAAATGAAGATGATTTTTGGCACCACTAAATTCCTAAGAAGTGAGCAAAAAACATAACAAAAAAAATAATAAAATAAAACTGTCCAGATGACAGGGCAGCACGGTGGCACAACTGGTAGAGCTGCTGCCTCTCAGCAAGCAGGTCCCTGGTTCAAACCCCGGTCCAGGGGCCTTTCTGGGTGGAGTTTGCATGTTCTCTCCGTGCATGCGTGGGTTTTCTCCGGGTACTCCGGTTTCCTCCCACAGGCCAAAAACATGCATGTTAGGCTGATTGGTAACACTAAATTGTCCCTAGGTGTGAGTGAGAGAGTGAATGGTTGTTTGTCTCGTTTGTCTCTATGTGGCCCTGTGATGGACTTGCAACCCATCCAGGGTGTACCCCGCCCCTCGCACAGTGATTGCTGGACATGGGCACCGGCGTCCCCCGTGACCCAAAATGGAACAAGCGGGTAAAGATAATGGATGGACTGATGTTCAGATGACCTGACTGAAAATTTTTGGATTGCATACCTGAATTATTGTTTTCAGGGTTTGACCAAAACATTGACAGCTCTGTCACATAAGATGATTTTAGTCTAGAATTCTTGAAAGAAAGGTCACCATTAATGTGTGTCTTTCTAGATTGCTAGGCCATTAATCAATGGTATGCATTTCTCCAGGGACATGGCACAGTAATAAACTTAACAAACATATTAATCTAAAAGTGATGAAATCAATGGATTGACACTACCCAGTGCAATTTACTAAAAGTAAATTAGCAAACTCCCAATGATTTTGCTTTACTACTGCCTTGCCACTGCCTTTGGCCTACACATGACCCTTAGTTTGACGATTACATAGCAAGCTCATTGGTGGTCCTATTTTTTCTTTTCTCAACAAAAGCTTCAGTGCTGTATTCCAGGGCAAACACATTTGTATCACACTGGGAAGTAATGTGTGTTATTAACAGCATGGGATCCTTGGTGAGGGGTCGCCAGTTAAACACATGGGAGCCATGTCAGATTGTCCATGCATTACGCAAGGAGCTGGGTGTGTGAGTGGCCTTTCTGAGGGGTGACTGGATTTTTGAAAGACATGGAACACAGTGACAGGGCTAGATGGAGGAGAAGAAGGGTAATGTGCCAAGCAGAGCATGTGTGTGAGGGAGAACATGTTTAAATGTGATGTGTGTGACCGTGTGAGGTTGGGTGAAGTGAGCTCATTTTTACTAGGTGTCACATGGATGACAGGTCGCTGAGGTCTGTCTCAGTCCACCCTGGGGAAAGTTGGCTGCATAAATATTCACAGAGCAACAACTCTCTAGTGCTATCAACTCATGTATTCAGCCCTCAGCCCTCCATAACGTTCGACTTAATCTGTGTCACATATTTAAGTTATCTTTTACTAAACCACTGTCTGTATATATACAGAACCCTGACAGGAAATGCATTTTATACAGCTGCACAACATACAATATAGATGTGGAGATGGAGTACCTTTTTATCCTTCTAATTATTTTTTTTCCTGCTCTACTGAGTTCAACATTTATCCTTGTGAAGCTAGCTTCCTCTCTACGGTTGATAGAAGTTCATAAAGGCATTTTCATGGCATTGGTTGGATTAATGCCATTAGACAGTGGTCCCCAAACTTTTTTGCGACACAGACTGATTTAATGTCAGACAATATTTTTGCGGACCAGCCTTTAATGTGTGGTGGATAAACACAAAAATATAAAATGATACGACTGACATAAAAATTGGTGTTTAAACTCTCTGGTTGTAATAGACCAGACATTCAATATAAGATACATCAAAAACACATATAAAGTGCATGACAAATACAACGCATCATAACACTAAATAAGTGGGAGCCTTGAGCTGGTTTTTCTGCAATTTTGAAGGTTTCCTTGACTCATTAGAGAGCCGGTTGCCGCATATAATGCAAAATGGGCTTGGTGCGTGGGAACAACCTGGTGCAATATATCCATATTTCAAGTAGGACTCCTGGTATTGTCTGTTAAATGCAGCTTTCTTTTTCTTTGAAGTTGTAGGCTCTACTTCTGTCTCCTCACTGCCTTTTTAATACATAGACGTCTCATTGAGTGCTGAATTGTACGTTGACAAGAAGAGGCAACATAGATGCATTCCCGGCTGTACTCGAGTGCCTGACAACTGAGATCCTGGAACTGGCAGGAAACATGGCTCATGACATCTGAAGGACTGGGATTGTCCCCTGACACCTGTAGCCGGTTGTCCACAGCGACGAGGAGCTCGGTAGGTTACTGGGAAGAGTGGCCAGCATTGACCTGCATCAAAAGTGAGTCATATTCAGATGTGGTGGAGAGAATCTGGTAGTTTTTTTTCTAAATAAAACATAATTCAGAATCAAATACTAAATAAAATGGAAACAATGATATTTATGTATTCTTTCTGTATGGTCCAGTACCAATTGACCCACAGGCCGGTACCGGTTCTCGGCCCGAGGATTGGGAAACAAGGCCATAGGATATATTCAATACTTTTTAAATTGTGATTTTCATCACATTGGTTCTTTGTATACAATTGTTGTGTATAGTCTGAAATCTTGTCAAATAATATTTAGGTAAAGGTTATGAAAGCATTTTTTTTAATTGTGCTTTATTGTTATGATTGAGAACATTGTCCCCTCTGCCCTTGTAAGTGGGTCAGTCACAAGTGACCCAATTTTCTCACCCCTCTAAAAAAAAGGTCTCCCAAAATCCACTCTGTACAAACTGAAAGGTTGCCCATGAACTATTTTTTTGAAGACCAAAATAATGTGTGAGAAAACTACAGTTGAGGTTGACACCCACTGAACTAAGTTGAACTCTGCAGAGCTGAGGATGTTATAAAACTTTACTTTTGTAAATGAGTCCTCGAGGTTTAATGGAAACCAACCTGTATAAATAAAGGTTGAATAAAATATATCACTGCTATTGACTCATTGCTGTGACTGGTCTTCATGCATATACATTGTTGTGTGTTTATGTATGTTTATGTATGAACATGTATGCAACCTGTCCCAAAATCTGCCATTGGAGGTAAAATTCCGGTGAGAAACTTTCACCTGCCCTAAGTTGTTGTTCTTTTGCGTAAGAAATGTTAAAGAAAGAAAGAATTTCACCAACACATATGCCTACCACGTTAAACGCCCAGATGATGTGGTGGAAATGAAAATAAACTTCAAATGTTTAAAGGTCATGTGATGATTTTGCATTGACTAAAATAACATATCAAACAGATCACAGAGTACACTGCTGGTCCCATGTAAGGAGAGTGTGACACCCACCTCAAGCTTGGATGCAATCATGATTTGGTGATGAACAGTCATAAAGCGGATTTATACTGTCCAGTGACAAGTTTCCTCAATATGTTGGCCCTTGAAATCCAGGAGATCTGTATCAAGTCAAAACTGACATCCAAGCTAATCCCTCATACTTTTTGTTTAGGGAAACCTCTAAGGACTTGCTGAAAATGGGATGATCTCAACATGACAGTAACTTGATGACTGAATGGACATTGTTTTGTTCAAAGACCATGTCAAGATGCTGTCTTGGGAGGAGGAAAACATACAAATGCAGGGTATTACTGATATATTGCTGTGTCATCAAGGTTCCCTGATTCGTCTAAAATGACCTGAAGGCATGCCCTATGGATCCTTATACTAGGATGTCTGGTGTAACACTGGCTTATCTTTCCACAACAATAACATTATTGGTCTTCTCCCCCCACTGATGACTGTGCAATAGTAATCAGTGATAATGAAAAAGTGAAATGTATTGGTGAAAATAAATATGGCACTCATCATTCCATGCCTCAGTTATGTCACCTCAGTCATCTCTGCACTTGCTTTAGTAGCAGCCAAAGACTGAGAATAAATATGTAGTCTCGTTGAAGACAGGCATAGTGTAAGGGTACACAGTGTGTTGTAAAAAGTTCAGTATGTGTGTCCTGATAACAGGCCATAAATGTCCTGTGATTTTGTCTCGCAAAGCTCACAATACAATGGTTCGCCCTCTATGTAGTCTGTCTTGAAAGGCCAGAAATTTTCCATTGGTTCCAACATTGGGCAACTCTGACATCTAAATGTACGCCATGCCAGGAAATTGCACAGTATAACCACCTGCCCACATGTGTATACACATAGAGACTGTTGTCAAGTGCTAGTGATGCTGTTTAATTTTCCTATAGGTGACATCATTTACATGTAGTGACCTTGACTGTGTATTAGATTTTCCAGCAACTACTTTATAACACTTCAAATACCATTAGCAATACCCTCTGCTGCCCATTCTAAAAGTGCCATCTCCCATAACTAATGATAGTCTGCATGTGTATCAAATTATATCCAGATTAGACTTTTCCTTCTGGGTGCTTAGTTTTTTTTTTTTTTTTTCTTTTTTTGTGAGTATATCAATACATAGCTTTCCATTTATTATGGAAGTACTGGATGGAAGATGGTACTAGGGAATCTCTCAAAATAAACAAATATTGATTAGACCTTTAAATTACAATTAGCACAGTCACACTCACAATTCAGCTAGAAGAAAAATATATAAATAAAAATATATCCAGTTACGACTAAAATGAGTGTTTGTCTGTTGCCCAGGTGCGCCTAATGAGATTATCTCCTGTTGTTGTCCCAGCCACAGGTGTAGCTGGAATGCAGAACAGCAGCATTTTTATGAAGACAAATGAAAGACAAAAGGTTGTCATCTTTTTCCTGCATGGATGAAGTCAAGTGAGCCATATGAATGGAAATACATTTCTCAACATTCACCAGCTGAAAATAAAAAAAAATCCAGTTTTATTTTTATTTATTTTTGGTATTCTTAAGCATTTAAATATGACCTTTGGAGTGTTGACATCATCAGTTTCAGTTCTATCTTTAATAAGTATTAAGTCAATATACATTATTTGGTTTTTCAAAAAGTAATTTTCTTAATACAATTACAATTTTAAGTATTTTCTTTCATAAAAAAAGCATTTAATATAGAGTCAACACTAAACTATATTTTATACAGTTAACACAATGGCATGTAAACATTTAAGTCACCACAGTTTTAGCAAGGTTGCTTTGAATTATTTTACAAACGTTTGTACACGGGCATAAATTAGAAAGTTCATTTTTGACATGTTTGAATACTTCTAATGGGGAAGTAAATACGTAAGTGTTTTGTCTATTATTTATGCCAAAATGGTTTAGTTTTGTAAGATTCTTGTGCATTAGATGTTTTATATCATACTCTTCTTTTTTTAAAATTTTGATCAAGGAAGTGAGGGTGACAGGAATATTTTCAACATTTTGAGTCCATTTTTGTGAAAATTGTCTAGATTCTGAGAATAACTTCAGTGGAAATATTGTCTTATCCTCAGCATTTTATTTTCTTTGAGTTACTTTGCTAACATTTTTTATTTTTTTTTACTATTACATCTGCATTATGGTTAGTGTTTATTTTAATACGTATGTCAGGTATGCCTAAAGTTCATAAATAAATGCAATACTTTTATTAAAAAATATGATAGCTGTGGCCACAGATCTATTTAAGAACTAAGACAAAGAAAGAAAAAAAAAAAGAAAAAAAATCTGTGATCTGTGGTACTGGTTTGCTCTGCTGGACATGAATTCATATATGTACTACCAGGAAGAAGAACAGATGGATCCAATCAGCTCATCAGTCCTACCCTTCTTAAGGCACTGATTGACTTCATGTCACCATTGGAGTGTTGAGTCGTGATGGTGACTAAACCAATAACTCCTGGACAATCTTTTCAGTTACTTATCTTGATAATGTTTCCTTTTCAGCTTGACCCTGTTCTCCCTGCAACGGAAAAACTGGGCATTGAAAAGCTTGTCTAGGCTGAAAACAGGCGCTAGTTTTGTCACCTTTGTAATCCCTTGTGAGTTTGCAAGTATGTCTAAAATACATGCATGCCCAGACTGGCTGTGACAAAACAAATGTGCAAGTTAATGTAAGTACACCTAGCAATGCTTTGTATTAATCAAATTGTTTTAATAACTTAAGTGTCAATAATAATTGTAAAAAATAAAAATTCTGCCAATGTTGTTATGCAGTTTCTTTTTGATGATGTCCAGATAGCTGAACAGTACTTTCATTCATCCATTATCTTTTACCCGCTTCTTCCCTTTTTGGTCACGGGGGTCGCCAGTGCCCATGTCCTGCAATCACTGTGCGAGGGGCGAGGTACACACTGGACAAGTCACAAGTCCATCACAGGGACACATAGAGACAAACAACTATTCACTCTCTCACTCACACCTGGGGACAATTTAGAGTTACCAATCAGCCTAACATGAATGTTTTTGGTCTGTGGGAGGAAACCAGAGTACCAGGAGAAAACCCACACATGCACGGAGAGAACATGCAAACTCCACCCAGAAAGGCCTCCGAACCGGGATTTGAACCAGGGACCTGCTCAATGAGAGGCAGCAGCTCTACCACTTGTGCCACCGTGCTGCCCACAGTACTTTCATTCATTTGGAAATGGTCAGTACAAATCCTTGATTGATACTGTAACTGTATAGATTTGGAACTTGTTTTTTTCCTTCTAATATTTAAGGCTAACACATTTTATTTTCATAATAAAACAACTTTGATAATAATAATAATAATAATAATAATAATAATGATAATAATAATTTGTGAGAAGCACCATTCTAAGCACGCACTGTGGTGTCTTTTTTTTTTTTTTTTGTGACACTCTGGCTCGGCTGAGTGGAAACTTAGTACTTTTGAAGAGTCAGATCAATCATCCCACAATTCACAGACTGGGGCCCAGCTGAAATTAGCCTAGCTGAAAAGCTCAAAGGGAATGGAACTGAGCCAGAGTCCATGGAGACATAGGAGTTAACCCACCAACTTACATGACTACTGGCAACACAAGAGTACTTGACATTATGTTGCATCCTCTGAGCATTCCTCCCGCTGCTCTTTCTCCCTTTCACTAAATCTATTTCTCCTCTTTTCTTTCTGTGTCCACTCTTATCTGTGTGTCCTTTGCTGCTTTTTCAAACGCTAAGCCTTACTTAGCTGTTTTCCCCTCTCTTTCTGTATTTCCTATCCTGTGCTTTTTTCGTAATATGCTTTCTTGTCCTACTGAGTTATGTCTGCTCTCATTGTGACCTTTTGTGTTTTGCCAGAGTCTTCCCATGCTAGCATGACAAATAGATGATAGGAAAGTAGATTTTTGCTCGCTCAGAGGTTTGGACCTGGTTAAAATTACTTTCATGTGAAATTACTTTTGCCATCTATCCAAATTCCTTCTCTGGAAATACAAATGGGCCTCTATATATGCATATATGTGCTTCATTAGGTTATGCAATACAAAGGAAGAAGGGAGTAGGGCAAAAATTGAAATGTGTGTTTCTGTGTGTGTTACTGGGGTGACTTTTTTGATTTCTCTGTAAATAGATGTTTGCTGTTTTATTTTTTCTGCTTTTGGCCAATACATTAAATATATACTGTGAATTAGAGTAAGAGTAATGGATAAAAAAAGTGTTGACATCAGTGTACTTTTGTCAAAACAGTGATTTATAAATTGTGACATTACTTTATGCTTGTGCCACAGATTAATGTTCATTGTTTTATCTTGATTTTAGCATTTATTTGTTTATTAAATAAAAGGCAAATGCATGTTTCATTTCACATCTAGGATGAATTCACTGTGTGGTCAGTAACATCAGATCTGAACTCTAATTCAAAGTGCAGAGAAAAAAATAATATAGAGATATATATTTTACTCGCTATTACTCCACCACTTATCAGATGGACAATAGAAGATATCATGACAGCATTGCAAGAAACGGTGTGACTAAGTGTGGTATTACCTGGGGTAAGGCTATAGACAGATGACTCAGACATCACAGGAGAATAAGGAAGCTCAAGGGAATAAAGAAAAGTGTGAATGTGTTTCATTTATACTATATCTTCAAAGTAAAGTGTAATGGTATTGGATAGCCTCTTTTGGTGATTTATATAAAAAGTTGGGTCACAAATACATACACACATGAACTATGATGTTTCCTTCATAAAACAACACCAACTTATTTCTAAACTTCTATCCTGTCGTATCATTGTCATGTTTGACAGTAATTTTTCATTTGAATTATGCTAGTTTGCAGATTGAGTCTGTAAACCGTTGAGGTAAACAGTCAAGCATTAGCAGCTGCAGAAGCTGTTTACATGGGAGTGTACAATGATGCGTGATGAGCTCATACATACTGTTGAATTATTCCAAAGATCATGTTGACAAGTGTTTGGCACACCAATTGACATGAATTGTTAGAAAATGAAAGTGGGTATTTGTCTCTTTCTTTGTGTGTTTATGTGTAGGGGTCTCAGTGTGTTTGCGTGTGTGTGCATGAGCATGCCAATGATATTAATGAGTGTATTCAAATTTAAAATTGCTGGTCCAGTCAAAGATAAAAGCTCATCAGCTTGACAGAAGAAGTGCAGGAGAGAAGCGCATCACTCAACCTCCCCACCCCTACCATCAAAAACAACAATTATGTGGTTGAACCAGCAGTGGCAAGGCTGTCAGGCGAGTGAGAGTTTCTGTAATGCTACTTAATTAATCTGTGCAAATCAAATCGATGGTAATTTTGTTCGCATGTCAATTGCTTTTCGGGCTTCACACTGTGAAGCAATATCCAGCTCGAGCGCTGGAAAATATATTTTTTTACAGCAATCACACAAGCTCATCCATATGTTCACGGTATGTCTAAAATATGGGGGACGGACAATAAAAGAATGGGCTGGAAGTACTGAAGCAAAAGAGGAGAAAGTGGCAAGGAAACAGAGTATGAAAGAGGATATTCCACAAAATAGTCACATTTGCCAGGAAAAAATCAGTTACCATTTGATGAGGTAATACACTTCTTCAAATTCAGTTCAATTTGAACTTTGTTTAGACCAGGGGTCTGGAACCTGTACAATCAAAGGAACCATTTCTGACCCTTCATTCACTAAATTAAACATATAATTAAACATATCCAGAGCTGCAAAACCTGCTACAATTGTCATTATCAACTGGTGGTCCATGGGCCACTTTGTTTGTTAGAGGGGGCTTTTCTGGCTGTAGGCATTAAATTATCAGACAAAAAACATACAATGATTGTTAATATTTATTGATATTGTTATTTCTGAGAAAAAAGAAAAGACTGGATTCCATCTATTCCATCCAGCATCCATTTTATCCATTATCTTATTTTCATCTTTAAATCACTTCTTGGTCTGCTGCCTTCATACATCTCCTCCTACATGTCTTTGCGTGAGTGCAGCTACAGTGTGCGCTCTCAGGACATTATTACCTGCAGTGTTCCCTCAGTGAGGACTGACCTAGGCAAAAGGGCCTTTTCCTACCCTGCTCCTGTTTCCTGGAATATCTTGCAAAAAGATTTGAAGCTCTCGACCTTGACCTCTCTAAGTGACTTTAAGAATCTGTTGGACTCCTGGCAGGGACCAATGCTGACATGTTCCTGTTTTTAGTTTTCTACATTTGCCTCATGATCTAACAGTTTTTGACATCTTATTTTAATTTGTAATAATAATAATAATAATAATAATAATAATATAATAATAATAATAATAATAATAATAATAATAATAATAATAATAAT
>NC_056516.1:19732135-19737004 GCF_014905685.2 Nematolebias whitei
ATAATAATAATAATAATAATAATAATAATAATAATAATAATAATAATAATAATAATAATAATAATAATAACATGTATGCCTCCTTTATAATTGTCAATTGTTGTCATCATTCTTTGTTGAAATCAGGTCTCTCTTGTAAATGGGTCCTCGAGGCTCAATGGGATTACCTGTCTAAACAAAGGTTGAATAAATGAATGAATTAATCTTTACTCGCTTCTTCCTTTTCATGTTGCAGGGGGTCACTGGTGCCCATATCAGGTTGCAAGTTTATAACAGATGACTCGGTTCTTGTAAAGGAAACAAAAACAAACCAAAAAAAAAAAAAAAAAAATATATATATATATATATATATATATACATTGCCAGGTTTTGAACTGTGCAGGCTTATGGTTTGGTTTTCGTTTTATTTATTTTTTTTATTGAGAAAAAATTGAGTAACCTACTTTGAAGAAATAAAGCATAAAATTAAAGGGAGTATAATTTACTCTGTGTATTAGTACTAGTAATGACAGGAAAAGGAGATGACAAGAAAACTGCTAAAACTTGTCTTTTTTTTTTTGTTGTGGGTGCAACATCCTATAAAATTCAGTTTGATGTTAGTTTTGGTCAAAGCTTGAAAGAGCCGCTGATGAGGGACCAAAGAGCCGCATGTGGCTCCAGAGCCGCAGGTTACAGACCCCTGATTTAGACAGATACATCACATTGAGTCTCGAAGACTCATTTACAAGTGAGATCTGTTAGAAAGACAAAAAAATAAACTAAAAAGTTAATTTTTTTCCTAACATCATTAGGCTTTACATCGATTCCACTGTACAAAATCATTAAAGAGTAGGAATTGATTTAAAGTAAAATCATTAAAGGATAAAAGTGGTGCCAAAGGCAGGAAAAATGCAAATCAAATATGGGTAAAAAAAAACTGTTTTCAGTACACACACACACACATATTTATATATATATAGTTATAAACCTCACTTAACATGCCCAAAATAAAGGGAGACTATTCAGGATTGTCTCCGGACAGGATGAGAGTAATCCAAATGAGTGCAGACATCTAAAAGGTAATGTACTGGAGTTGATGAAACTAACAAAGTAGTGCATAATCCTCTGTATGAAATAGAGATGAACATAAATAAATATATAAATGAATACAGACCACAGAATACAGATTTTAGTGTGTTTCAGCAGCAGATAAAATGACGGTACCTCATCTCCTCTTCTTTTTTATTTATTTATTTATTTTATTTTGGTGGATTCATAACAAATTTCCAGGGTGGATGGTAAAATGAAATCACCTGGCTACCAAAAAAAAAATAAATAAGTATTAAAAAAGTAAGTAAAAACAAAAAAAAAAAACCATAGATTCCACAATGACTATAAGAGGCTGAAGCTTTAGGAATGACCTGCACATAATGAATATGCTGCCATTATAAATATAATTTACTTTTGTAGTTTTTTCAATCACGTCAGAAGGATCTACACAGTGCTGAACCTAGACTACAGTGCCCTGCAAAAAAAACAAAAACAAAAAAAAAACATCAATAAGTCCTGCAAAAATTGTTCCAATCATATCACAAATGTGGAGAGCACAAGCTGTTCTTTGCAGATCTTCACTGAAAGAGGCATGTAGACTACTTCACTATGTGATGCAAACTTTCTCAAAACTGGCAACTTACAGAGCATAGGTTAAAAACCCCATGTGTCATTTGAAAATGAAGACATGATCCAGCAATTTGGGGTCATTCTGTGCCTATAAACAGAATACGAGGGAAATAATAGAAATACTCCCAAAACACATTTCTGTAGTTTTGGTTAAAATTGCTGCATAATTTGGTTAAATTATTACATTTATCTGCTTTGTGATGTGATTACCATTTGACTTATTAACAGTATTTATAGTGATGATTTGTGGTGTTTGCACCAATTTTACCCTGTTTGTGCACATCTGACAGTGTATTGTTCTTGAACCATGTGATTATGCTGTTTATTTTTGCACCTGTTTTTATTTTCCACCTGTTTTAGACACCAGTTTTGTGTTTTTGGCATCTGTTTTAACCTGTACTGTTTTAGCACCTGTTTTTGCACCGTGCTGTTCCTGCTAATAAGACAATCTAGTTTCCTCACTGAAGATTAATATCCATCCATCCATCCATACATACATACATACATACATCCACTTTTAGCTATTTTTACAATGGTGGCTGAACCTATTAAATTGTCTAATAGCTGGTGCTGTATATTTCAAATTCACACACTGACTGGAAACAACTAGCCCAGCTCAAAGTCATCTCCTTAAAAAAAAACAGTACATGGTTCAGACATTTTTTTAATGTGCATTTGTCACAAAAAAGTGTCAGACTTTTCCTCCACTGCCTTGAAAATCAAGGTAAGAAGTCAAACCTGATGCATTTACCACCATCTCTGTCTACAGGTGATAAATTATTCAAAGAATACTATAAGCTGAATTTACACATTTTAACCAAGTCTTCCTTTTGCCTCAACATACTTATGAAAATATTATATAAAAGTAACAATAAAACCAAAGTTTCTAAACTTAAACAGAAAGTAAATTAAAGACATTACTGATAATAGTACAGTAAAATACATGAAAACAACACGTTGATTTTTAAATCAAATAAGCACGTACTATTAAACAATAGCACATCTTAACATGTTTAGTTTTTAAAAGCAGACATAATTTTACAACCTCAATTATTCCTCAGTTGACATTGACTCTGTATGACATTCATAACTACCAGGATAAAAGCAATCTAAATTTACAATAGTGTTTCTTTTGAATTGAGTTTGTAAACCAGAATGATTTCCCACCACTAAATGATGTGATGGGAATTTGTTAGATTCACATTTTTTTGTGGATATATTCTTGCATGAAAGCATACAAATGTTAATGTCTGAGCCATACCAATTAATTGTGAGAAGCTGCTTTGTATTGATTATCTCATGCAATAGATCCATCCATCTATTTTCCAGTACCTGCTTCTTTGTTTCCAGGTGGCTGGGGATGCTGGTGTCCATGTCCAGCAGTCACTGTACGAGAAGTGAGGTACACCCTGGACAGGTCGCAAGCCCATCGCATGGACACATAGAGACAGATGAGACAAACGAACATTTTACAATATCACTCACAACAACCAATTAATCTAACATTCATGTTTTTGTTCTGTTGGAGGAAACTGGAGTATCTGGAGAAAACCCACACATGCACATAGAGAACATGTAAACTCTATGCAGAAAGGCCACTGGCTAGTATAGGTGTGATTTATGGCCCGGTCCCAAACCCAACCCGAAAATTGGGCCAGGTCGGGCTTCTGCAATTTTACAAATCATACTGCACAAAGAAAACTAAATAAGAATGCACAATATACAATTGTGTTAATGTGCTTGTAGAGGAGTAAATTTATATGTTGAGAGGAAGAGAAAAGAAAGAAAACAGAGTGCAGAAGTTAATCAGACTGTGAAAAGAGAGAGTAGCGCTGGCGCATTGCACAACTAATTGCGCATGTGGCCCCGCCCACCCCGCTTTGCACCAGCGAGCAAGTTTTTAACGCAGCTGGTTGTGCAATAGTGTAAGCTAAGCATTTGGCGATTTGTTAATAAACAAGAAATCTTTTATCGTCCTTTCTTTGAAATACATTTTGTAAATTATCATGTTAAACAGATTTGCTTACAAAAGCGGTAAAACAACATGTCGGGTTTGTTTTGGGTTTGTGCCTATATTCTAGATGTAGTAAGAAAATAAACTTTTTTTTTAAGTTTAGTGAACATTTATCTTGCTGGTGAAATGTTGTTACATGTTACATTGATGTAAAAAAAAAGAAAGAAAAAAGGGCAAGACTAACTTGCAGGTACACTCTCCTTTGCCATGTCATTTGAGTCAAATAAAACCCTCTCCACCTCTTGTCCTATTTCATCACCCAAGACTCTTACCATAACCACAAGAAAAATAAAATAAAATCCAGGAAACATCATCAACCTTACCAATAACCTTTGTTTTCTCTTCTATCAGAGGATTGATTTCCTGAAAATATTTCAGTCCAGCCTATTGCTGTCTTATAAAAGTGTTTACTTACCTTTATTTGTGTTCTGTGTTTGTGGTCAGCTTGTGTTTCAATCTTACATTTAACCTAATAAAACAAAACATATACTCAGGTAATTATGTTGGTAAGCCTATGTTCTTGACACTGTTAATGTGTATTTCAACAAACTGTGAGGTTCAAAAATCCCATTACAGTAAGAGCAGTGCCAATGAAGCACATTCACTGTTAAAAACATAGATTTTGAATATTTATAAAGAACAACTGGTGTACAGCACAAAAAACCAGCAGGGTTCAGATGTGAATAAATCTTTGATTTCACATGAAAACTTGTAGATAAAAAGAACACTGAGAAAGCATTTGAGATTAACAAAAGTACATTGCGTAAACATAACACAATTCACAAGATAACAAAGCTCATGCAAATTGCAATGAGTGTTAAAACTGTAGAACTAGAACTAGTTGCAGAACTTTTTCAAATGACTCCAAATAACCTGGTGTTATAACACTGACTTTTCAAGGTCTTTGATTTGTCTGGGTTGTTACATTTTTATGTAGAATTTTTGAAGTTAAGCATTTAATTAGTTTATTTATTTATAGTCATTTTCAGCTGTGTTGGTTTAGTGATACTTAAACACAAAAAAAGGATGAAGAAACTATTTTAACTTTTGCTGTTCAAACCTGAAACAAAATATTTGGTTTGTTATAAACTAGTGTCACATCAAACTCAATACCAAAATGATAAATAGCTTTTTTGTCTTACATGAAAAATATAGGTTATTTGAAAATTAAGGAGACTGTATATATATATATATAT
>NC_056516.1:19737404-19752719 GCF_014905685.2 Nematolebias whitei
AAACAGTATTAATGATTTTTTAATCCTCATTTAAATTAGAAATCAAGTTAAATGTCTATTTTACAAAGTAATTATGCATTTTTGATCTTCTGTCTAAATGAGAAGTAGTGATGTCGGTTGAAATTCAGAAAGAAGTTATTAGAACGAAGTGTTGTGTTTTTAAACCTAGCAGACGGTAAACAAGAAGCTACTGGCCTCTCTTCTTCCCACTTCGCCATACCATGTCTTCTGTCTGTACGGGACGTTTCTAAAACATTCCTGCTGTTTTCTTGACTTGTAATGACCCTCTGACATCACTAGATCCACCCCGTTGGTTGCTTCAACCAATCAGGAAGTCCTGAGGTGACCGGAAGTGAGAACACTTTAAGAGTCCACACTTCCTGGAACTTCTCTGGTCAACTAGCTCAACTGGGTCTCAGTCTTGAGTCGGTCTTCAGTCTTCTGGAGTCCTGGACTGGAGTCTTCCTGGGTCTTTCATGGAGTCATCCACATCTGAGTGGAATCTCTGACTGAAATCACAGCTTGCTGTGTATCCACCCGGGAGATGAGAGTGTTTGTTGAACAGAGTAGGAGGCGCGACTCCTGATATGGCCAGCCGCTCTTACCGGAGACGCTGAAAGGTTGCGTTGAAATGGACTCCTGTTCCTGAGCGGAGGTATCCCTGTCCAAAGGTAACGAGTCTTAACGCACCAAGTGTACCGGAGAGTTGGGCTGGTGTTGAAAGAAGCGTGCCATTCTGCGGTCCGAACAGACACACTTTCCTCTTCATCCATCTAAATCCTCCTCTTTAAACTCCTTCATTTCCCATCTTTAAACTCTTCTATTTTGCCAGTAATTAATCTAGATATCTTCAGAAATCTCTGTTGTTTTTATTAAGTAAAACGTGCTAAGTTTTATTAATCAGAACCAGATCAGCTAATCAAGTGTACAATGTTTTGATGTTAAATTTTGATTCTGTTCAATAAAAGACCACATTTATTCTGATGGGTCAAAGAAAATTAACGTCTCATGTCACTGATTAAACAACCTATGCACAGTTACCTCGGTCACATGGCTGTAATTTAGCTCGAAAAAGAGAGAACCCGTTTATTTAAATATAATTAATAGTGAAGGTACAGCAAAGCTGACCTTAACACACTACAAGAGACTCAAGAGTTGATTTTTTGTGTGCATGGGGAGTTTTCTAAATGTGAAAATAAAAATAAAAAGATAATGACAGTACAAGTAAAGTTTTTTTTTTTTAATTATTATTTTATTTTTAGATAGACTAGGTTAATCATGTTGGCATATCTGTTTTACCCCTAAATAAATGACCAACTTTCAGTAAAATAAAGCCATTTCCTTTGTCTGATGTACGACAGTTTTAAAACAGTTAATAAGGGTGGATTGTGCATTTAGGCAGATTTTGTTGCCATTTAAAAATAGTTTACTAACAAACACAAATAGCATGTTTTGTGTTTATTCCAACACAGTTAAGTCGAGTCCTCTAGACGGTTTATTTTTGTTGAAACATTTCGTCTTTCTTCAAAAAGACTTATTCAGTCCAAGGAGCTCCACAAACGCAGTCTTATAGCACATTGATAGAAACCGTCCAGAGGACCTGACTTAACTGTGTTGGATTATTGAGAACGAACCTTGATATTTTGTGTTTATTGTTACAATAAATTACAATAAGACACCCTGAAAAAGGACAGAAGAAATGAAAACTAGAATAGAAAATGCATGGTAGCATCATCAACAAAAATATTACACTAAACTAAACATGGAAGTAAAAGCTGGATTTGAAGCTAGATTGCATAAGTGCCATAAAGTGGCAGTACAATTTTCAATTAGTGTGCATGAAGACAGACTGAAAAAGTACAATAAGGCAGTACCCAAAACATAATACATGCATGAATTAATGAATTAATAAACACATAATTAACAAAAAATAAATAAATCAAGATGAAAACGGAAATACCGTAAGATGAGTAGAAAACTACAAAAATAAGAAAGAGAAAATTAAATAAAAAGTAAAAATACTCCTGATTTGAACTTTTAAATAAGTAAATTGTTTATTTTAAAAAGGTCCAACAATATTCAGTCAGGTCATCTGGACAGTATCTTTTTATGCTGAGATGTTTCACCTTCCATCCAGAAGGCTTCATCAGTCAAGGAAACACACAAAACTGATTATTCCCCCAACAGCTTACTCCAAAGTGGAACAAACCAGTTCTGTTGGTGCTAAGATGATGTCTTTGGCACGCCCCCTCCTCTTGTGCTGGCCCTCTTCCTCGTCGACAGTCATGTCAAACTGGTTCAATGATGACCTGACTGAAACTTGTTGGATTGTACTGTATACCTGGATTTTTGAGCATGGACTCTTTTTGGTTTATTTTAAAAAGGGTGTTTATTAACTGTTTCAATTTTGAACAATTTAATTTAGAAACACATTTTAGGTCAGATTGTGCACCTTGTGTGTTACTCTTATAATAATAGGGTGGGTCTTTCAGTTTACAATGCAAATACAAAAACCTTACTTTAGGGTGGGCTCTAGATCCTAGAACAATTACAAAGTACATTTATAACATATGCACTAATAATATTAAAAATATAATACTAACTTTGATAATTAAGAGGACTAGGCCACATAAATATTAAAGCGCTCAACTGCCATGACACCATTAAATCAATAGCATTTTTGCTTATTACTTGCCTTATTAAGCCACTGATGGATGGAATTTCAGATCAATAGAGGCAATGGAAAAACAAACAAAAAAAAAACATTTACCTCAATTAACATGGGCAAAATCAATAATAAGTTCCAATCCCGGAACAATAAATGAAGCTAACAAAATGCATGTGCTACATGCTGGCTAATTTAACTCACGTGTTCCAGTTAAAGACAGTGGTTTGGGGAGGATGGGAGCAAGGGGAGGGCAGGACTGACAAGACTGGGAAAGTGTATGGTGATGGGTCTCAATGACAGTGTTAACCTCACAGAATAAGGCCTCAGCTTGAAAGTGCTAAGAGGCTTAGCCTCTAATACAGCAATGTCCCTATGCATGAAACCAGAACAGCCCTTCATATAGACACATTAATGCAGAAGAACAGATTTGTTCGGACAGCGTGCACACAGTCACTTTGCATTTTCTCATTAAGACATATGAAAGGCTTTCTAAAGACTCTTGGGAGAATTCCATTAGTGCTCTGTCAAGCCTAACTCTTAATTCATGGTCAGACCAACTGCTAAGTGCATTTTTTGTAATGGATGTCACATGATTACACTTAGATCAACAAAGATAAAGGGTTTGAGTTTTTTTTTTGCAAGTGTATACAAAAAAAGATCAATGAGCAAATAGCAATTGTGAATAAAAACAATCTAAACTTTTAGTTTATTAGTTTATTCTCCAAATAAATGTTAATAGTAATTATTCAAATGGTAAATGAACTGTCTTATAAAGCACATTTCTATCTTATCAAGACACCCAAACCTTCCTTCTCTCCATTGATTTATTTATTTATTTACGTTTTCTTCTTTCGGCTGCTCCCTTCTTCAGGGGTCGCCACAGCAAACTAAGTCGCATGAAGACTTGGCAGTTATTTTTACGCCGGATGCCCTTACTGATGTACCGGGGCTTGAACCGGCGATCTTCTGATCACAGGCCCACCTTCTCTAACCTCTGCACCACCACTCCTTTTCCCATTGATTACGGTGACATTATTATTACATGAACGCTCCTACAAACACCCTGCAGATGTTGGATGCTGTCTATCATGGTGCACTAAGATTCATAACTGGCTGTGATTATCGTACCCACCACTGCACACTGTATTCACTGGTTAACTGGACATCATTAACTTCACATAGACTCTTCCACTGGTACATTTTCATCTTTAAATCACTTCTTGGTCTGTTGCCTTCATACATCTCCTCCTACATGTCTCTGCGTGAGTGCAGCTACAGCGTGCACTCTCAGGACATTATTACCTGCAGTGTTCCCTCAGTGCGGACTGAACTAGGCAAAAGGGCCTTCTCCTACTCCGCTCCTGTTTCCTGGAATATCTTACAAAAAGATCTGAAGCTCTCCACCTTGACCTCTCTAAGTGGCTTTAAGAATCTGTTGGACTCCTGACAAGGACCAATGCAGACATGTTCCTGGTTTTAATTTTCTGCATTCACCTTAGTATTTAGCTGTTTTTTGTTACTTTTTTTGGCCATCTTATTTGTAACACAAACAGAAAAAAAATCTGTATACCTTGTTTGTGGCTGTCTATAGTTGTTGCTGTTGACCATCGTTTTCATCACTCTTTGTTGAAATCAGGTCTCTCTTGTAAATGAGTCCTCGAGGCTCAGTGGGATTTACCTGTAGAAATAAAGACAGGATGAATGAAAAAAGTGCTTTACACTACAAGCTGTGCCCTCATTTACTCAGTCATACAGCACTCTACTAGATCTATACAAATCTAATTGAACAAATCATTCTAAAGAGACTAATCAGTGCGTTATCACATTCATAGACCGATGGGACACACATCGGAAGCAATAAGGGGTTCAGTGTCTTGCCAAGGGACACTTGGGCATGTGACTGCTGGTGGATTCAATCCCCCAACTCTTGCATTAGAGAATGACTGCTCAATTCACCCTTGTTTTTTGAGAAATAAAAATGGCATGCATTCTGGTTGTTCTTGGTTTGATTAAAGAATACTGTCTTTATAATTTCAGGAAACTAAATACACATACAGATGAAACCAGTACTTGTCACATCTCAGAGAGTTTGTTGTTCTGCCTGAAATTCATGATTATTGTCTGCTCAGACGACGTAATGCTGGCTTATGGCTGCTTTCAATGGTTTAATTAAGACAGACATTGAGGGAGTTGAATTGGTGACATTTCCTCACTTTTCCCATCAATGTATCATCATTGGGCTCATAGATATTTTGTAGGTAACACCCAAAGATGTGACACATTTGGTGCACATGACAAACCTGTGTAACCATAGGTAGCCTTTTAATTATTTATTTTAATACACACAAGTGCACACTTTAACCTACTTGAAAATAGTTCTGCTCAACATTATATATAATGATAAACAATTAGGTTTTGTTAGAACAAACATAATTAATAAGCTACTGGTTATAATTACTTATTGATTATTGGAATGAATACACAATGTTCTGCATCCCTAATTAAAACTCCACAACCTTGAGTGAAAACAGTACTTTTTGAGACCGAGTTGTCTTTTTTTTTTTTTTTTACTAGTTTTTAATAATATTTCAGTACATTTGTGGATATCTACATTTATTTTGATCAAAATACATGCAATGTGTTACCAATTTAACATAACTGGAATGAATGCATCGACAGGAATTAGTGAAAACAAATGCATTGTGTAAACAAATAGAACTGGGAATTAATGGGGAAACAAAACATTATTTAGGTCACAGCATTGCAAACAATGCTATGCTAAAGCTAACTCAAGTTTAATAGACTTTAACAAACTTTTCAAGCTTTAAAATCTATAACTTTTAATTCATGCTATTTATCCTATGTATATATTTGTCCCTTGCATTCCAGCATCTTATCTATCTTTTTTGTATTTTTTTTTTATCTTGGATGATTTCAGGATGTCATGGTACAGCAAAGCAAAAACTTTTTCCTTTTCCGTTTATTTTCTTCTTGTCTTGTCTCTTTTTGGACACCTGAATGAACATAAGGCTCAGCTAAACTAACCATCTACAACTCTGACCTCCCTATGAACTTTGCAGGATGCCAACTCCGACATACACTGCTTACAGCTACACAGCATAATGTGCTTCCAGGAAAATAACATTCTCTTCCACATCCACTTCAGCGCTTTGCACTTCACATATCGAGCTGCTCCTTCAGTCCATTTACTTTGGGTGAAGCAGCAGCTCGTACCCGCAGGTCTTTTAGTTTTGTTTATTGGCTAATGTAAGAGTTTATCAAGAATATGTTGACTGAAAGCAAAGCAACTCAATGAAAAAAGAAAGATTTGTAATTTGTGTTGGTTTGACATTTATCAAATAATGGATGATTTTACATGAACTGAAAAATGGAAGATGTGCCACAAGTTATTTTTAAAAAGAAAATCACAGGAACTGAGTGCTGTTGAAACATCAATAGATACAGCTGAAAGTTAAGTGTATACAAAAACATCCTCATAATATATAATGAATGAGTTGAGTTCCTTAAAACCATAAAGTCTTAAACAATTACTTCTCATATCCAGAGGGTTTTTAAACAGTAATCTGTACTCACTGTAGGGTGGATCTATTATTTATGAAGCGTTGTACTGGATTTTTCTTTTTCTTTTTGAAGTTTGTATTTATGGTCTATGTGGTTTGTAATGCAGACAGAGAATGCAAAATTCCAAATTACTGTACCAAAAATGCCAACAACTATAAAATAAATGTATGGCCAGCTATTGTTATTTTTCTTCTATGTTACAAACTCTCAAGTTGTGTATTTTCTCAGTTACATGCATCATTTACAATTGTATAACAGTTAACGTTTGGTTATCTTGGTTAAAGACAATTGTATTAGTTACAATTAGATCTAGAACTGTGCCGCTCAAGGTGGCTGCATGTTGGAGTAATTGTTCTTTTCATTCTGAGGTTTTACTTTGAAAACTTCATCTTCTCTCTTTATTCTGGTTGTGTCGGTAAATCAATTTTTTTGGGATGATTATATTCTCTGGTCTCGGATGCTGTGCAGCTGCAATAATTTCTACTGAAACATTTTACATTTTGACATTTGTTATGATGCATAACCATAACAACACTTTTTTTTGTTTTGTTTTGTTTTAAATGTCCAGGAACAGCTGATTAACATCTCAAAACCTCATATAATACCTCAACATTTGACTGGACTAGATATGCAACAGTGAAGCCATCTACAAGAAGAAGGGACAGAGCAGACTGCACTTTTTGAGGAAACCTAAGTTCTTCAATGTTTGCAGCAGGATGCTGCATATCTTCTATAAGTCTGTTGTAGAGAGTGTTGTATCTTCTGCCATCATCTGCTGGGGGAGCAGCACCAGAGCAAGTGACTTAAAAAAACATCAGCAAGCTCATAAAGAAGGCTGGCTCAGTTCTGGGGACTCCTCTAGAACCTTTGGAGATTATTATACAAAGAAGGATTCTTCATAAAATGAAGAACATTATAGACAACCCTCAGCATCCTCTTCATCAGACTCATACAACAACAGAGTGTCTTCAGTCAGAGGTTTCTTCAGATCCGCTGTAAGACAGACCACTACAAGAGATCCTTCCTGCCCACAGCCATCAACATCTAGAAGAACTCTTTAATGAAACCAGTATGATGAGTTACAACAACATTCAATTTCTGTTTGGGATTAATAAAGTATTTTTGAAAAGAATATACTTGAATTTACTTAACGAGAAGCCAAATACTTGGGTAAACAGAGGTTATTTTAAAAGCACAATAATTTACAATAGATGCATACACAGTTATTATTGGCTTTATTTCATAAAAAGTGTAGTGTAGATCATTGTGTAACTCATCTCAGTTTGTCAGTCTGTCCATTTGCAAAAAAAAATCTGATCAACCACTAGACACATTCTAAAGAAATGCAGAATGTAAACTGCAACTGATTTGCTTTCAGAGTGAACCTAATTCAAGATGGCCACCATAGATAATCCGACTTTACCAGCAGATATGTCATTCTAAGACAGTAAACTGTACAGATGCTGAGCTTAAATATGCAGTGGTAGTAGTTGAGAGTAATTATTTTAAGTGCTGGCAGTGGATGACTGGTTGTCCTTTCACTTCATCTTAATGCCATTCATTTAGCCTCCAAGTCTAATGTGAAAACCGTGGGATTATTTTTATCAGAACCATATTATGTACCCGTAATCCTCACATATAAAAACTGTTTTCTTCCATCTTCATAATATCACTAAAATTATTTTGCCCCTAAATGATGCAGGAAAAAAAAAAAAAAAAAAAAAAAACCTGGCCCATGCATTCATTTATCACTTCTAGGCTGGATTATTGCACTTGTTTATTATATGGATGTCTAAAACATTATAGTCGTCAACCTTCAGTTGTCACCTATTTTTGTTGGCTTGACGTCTAAATGTGTTTTTTCTTAAACATCTTAGTCGCAGGCTCATACAGAACTGTTAATGCACAGAAAAAATGTAAAAAAATTTAAATAAAATAATAATAATAAAAAAAGTCCACCACACGATGTTTACCTTATCTAGGAAATTTGGTAAACAAATCTGTCACACTAGTCACAGATTGGATTTGTCATTCTGAACTGGCAGACATTCCACAACAAGCTCTGGGTCTTTCTACTTGACAACTCTTTTTATTATTAACCACCAAGAAAGCAGTGAGCAGTCTAGAATTAGACCTCCAAAACAATGAAATGTTTCAATTTTAAATGACAGCATTAAATAATGGATGTCATAATGTTTATCTATGTGTGTTGGAGGTAGGGAGGAAATGTACGGGTTAGCATTTATAACTTGGAGTTTAGCTTGGTCAGTATTTGTGCTCTATTATATTCCTCTAACTATTCCCAGAGAGGCTTTGTGGGGTGCTTTGTCCTCCAAAAGGACTGTGCATTGTCAAACCAGACAGGGTGACATTCCTGTGAAGCAGCATGGATGACACTGAAGTATTTTTGGATGAGTGGAACAAGCTTTTTTTTAGACGTCAAATAAATAGCAGAAATTATTTCATCACTCCCATAAAGCATTTAGTCATACGTCATTCATATTCAACCTCAAAACATCATTCAGAGGTTGGCTTAACTATAATCCTGTCAAAAAAACAAGTTATGGAAATTTGACTATATATCACCCTTTATGAATAGCTCTTAGTACGTACTCAAGATAAAAAAAAATAAAAATAAAACTTTCAGTCTGACCAAACCGAGGAGCTACTGTCATCCATTTTGCTTTAAATTTAATGTGGTAACAGGAAGTCTTTGCTTTTTTTCAGTATTCGTTCCAATCTAGAAGAATCTTAGGGCCTTGAGTTGTTCACTAGAGCTCAAAGCACATTAATTTTATTAATGTCATCCATCAGCCATTTTCGTCTTTTGACTCATTAGTTTATATTGGGTGTGAAGTTTGAGGACACATATTACAATTTCAATTAATTTTTAAAGTTTGAAGTGCCTGATGAGTTGCTGAATCTGTTTCAGGAAGGTCACTGTTTTTGTCTCATAATAGTTCCCATCACATTGAGACAACAAATCTGTTGCTAATTTTAGATAAGTTATGATCTGTAAATAGGATTGTACAATGCACAATTGTTCTCATTTTGTAAATTTAATTAAGATATTTAATGCAGCCAGTTCCCGTACAAATTTTCATTTAGTTCTTTTGTCCCTTCTCTGTGGGCCCCCTCCCCACTAACACATCCCCTGCCACACATACTGTAGCTATGCAGGCCATCTGCCCATTATCGCTAATTAATTAAAATGGAGAAGGCCACTGACACACCTCTAACAAATCCCAAATCATGTTATATTGCCATTACATCCCTTAATTACCACTGTTGTGGGGGTAGTGTAAAGTGCATGCACAGTATCATGATGTAGTCACTGCTTTAGTCTTTCCACACTATCAAACTACTTGGGGAGTCTAACTTAACGGTCTCGTTGTATCACTCTGTAATATCCACCTGACAATGAAGCAGTTTCTGCAATAACACTTTAAACTTGGTCCATACTTTTTCATCACATTCTCCACGGAGCTTGAAACTTTATCTTCCTCTGCTTTTGGAAAAATCCCGTAACATTGACTCCTCTGTTACCTTGGTACTGTTGTTTGGATTGCAAATGGTTGCCTATAAACAACTCTTTACTGCAGTCATTCCTTTTTCATTTACATATAGTTACAACTGGAAAAATACGTGATATCATTCAGCTATCATGTGCAGATTCAAAATCCCTTTTACTCTATCTGCTAAGGTATTGATGTACTGCTCAAGATTTGTTGAGAAACAAAACAAATCTGCTGTTTTTCACCCAACAGCTATCCACAGTGGAATTTTTAGTCAGGAAAAACATATTGTTAAAATATTTCCCCCAAGTGTTGATCAGTAAAAACACAGTTACCTATGTGGGCAGAAGACATGGAGCTTTTTAGGAATGATTGAACAACAGTCTATATTGTGCATGTCTACTATATTTGTGATAAAAAAACTAACAGATATGGAGCCATTTTTTTTCTGCATCTAAACTCTCTTGACTCTCACTGTCAAACTTTGTTTCTGTTTTGAAGAGTATATTAACTGAGAGGACTCTGCAAACATTAGGTTTACAGTAACAAGAGGTTTTGACAGAGTATCTAACCAAACTAAGTAGATTCTAGATCTGTTCTGTATTTTGAGATGTTAATGCAAATCTACATGCTACCCTTTGATTTGACATGCATATGTGAAAGCTTTTATTATAGTATATAGACCACTTTTATTATAAGTACACACAAGAACATAATGAGGGAGAAGGTTGAGATCCAAGGGTCTGAGATGGGGTACAGGCAGGGCAGCCAACCTGGGACCCGAAAGTTCCAGGTTCAATCCCCAGCCATTCCCAAATGGCGTGGTGTCTCTGAGCAAGACGCCCAATTCCTATTTGCTCTCTGGGCGTTTGCATAGCTGCCCACTACTCCACCTGGGTGTATCTCAGGTGCAATAGGTTAAATGCAGAGAGTCAATTTTGTCTTTGTATGGGAACATACAATGATGACACACATAGTACTTTACTTTACTTTACTTAGATAAGATTTCTCCCTGTGGCCGGGCTAAAATACAAGCTAAAGTTACCATAAACAAATGGGGCTAAAACCCAAGTTTACATCTCAAATACATTTTGTCTGGTTCTGATTTCTATAGATTCACAAAGTTCTTATCCTGCTCTTGCAATTTGATATATTTTGATGACATTTCTTATACATTTACTTACAATTAGTTGTTTGATGCCTAAAAAGAAAAACAACCTGTCAGCGCCTGTAAACTGGACTGCTGAGTTAAATTTAGGGCATCGAGAGGAGACACTTTGTACAACTTTGTTTGCATCAAAATTATTGACAGAGGAAAAAAAAATTCCCAGAGTAATGTAGATTGGGCGTAAGTCAGCATATAAAGCTTAGTGTATAAAGAAAGAAAAAAATATATAGATAAATGTCTTAAATACTGCATAAATGCTTCTGTAGGGTTTTCAGCTCTTTGCAGTCTCCTGAGTTCCAGGGTGGCACCACTGAACAACAGCTCAAGAACATCTCACTAATGAGAACAAGGGGTATGAGTCTGCAGAAGAGCCCCATTCCCTCTTGGAACATTACATGTCAACCGGTATTTGTGCCTCCAGCCTTCTAGTGATTTCATATGAAAGAAAGTACTAACTATTTGTTCTCCTTGTGATCTTTCAGATACTTCTTTCCTGAGTCTACTCCACTGGACTGCTCTCCAACCAACCTGAGCTCTCTACACCTGTACTTACCTCTGGATCCTTCGTTGACTCCCTTTCAGCTGTTCCTCCACCATCCAGCCATTTGCCAACTGTGTACTCCTTCCTTCCGCTGCACTGGACCAAGCCGTTTTGGAAATCCTCTGCCCTCTACTCAACGTCTGCTGACTCACTGTACTGTAAGGAACAAACTGCAAAATACCCACCATCTCTTCTCAAAGAAACTAATTGTTCTCCTCCATCCTCAGGTTTCCCTGACCCCAGCAGTGTATATAGTATTTAGCCTCAGTAAATACTGTAAATCACTTTTGTTAAGAGTTTGAATCCTGTTTTCTCTCAAACCATACTCTCTGGGTTCTCGTTATCGCGATAGCTTCAAATGACCTTTTATTACCACAAAATTTGTCCCACTCTTTCACACTTGATTACGGTGAAATTTTGTGTTCATTGATATTAATTGCACTATGCCTATGCATGTTCTCCAGAGCTACATATCTAACTTTTATCATTAAAATCACTGTGGTATTTAGCAAAATGTCAAGAACAGTCGTGGCCAATAATGAGGGAAGCGGTAAAGCAAGGAAACAAAAAAAAAAAAGAAGCTTTTTTGTTTGTTGCCTGTCAGTAATATAATTCAGGCTTCATTGCTATGGAAAACGGCAGAGGAGAGTCTCAAAAGGGCAACTCTAAGTGAGAAAGAGTTTTATGGCGGTTATTTGACCCATAGAAAATGTGAAGTTAAGTGACCATCAGTTCCAGCCAGATTCTGAGATATATGCCCAGTTTGTTTAATGCTCCATTTTCATGTCTCTTTCATGTACTGAGACTTTTGTAAGTGTATTTTGTGTTCAGATTTAAATCCTTGCATAATGTTCCTTCAGCACTCTGAGATAAACACTAGAGCTCCTTCAGTGACAAACTTCATTAAAAAACATCTTATCATCCTTTCACCTGAATTGTGTAATTGTTGCTATTGCACTCGACAGTTAACATGTTTAGGTTAACACAGACAAAGCAGCACTTTGTTTCCATAAACAAGCTCTGAATCTCAATTTTTATTAGTATGTTTGTGTGGATTTTGAGGTACAGAAATGTGTAAAGCCTGAGTCTGTTTGTATCCCAAGGGGGGCCTCTACAGACCCTAATTGTGACAGCATTGCAACTGCGGTTACCATCGGTTGCAATCTGTCAGAGTCCTCATTAGTATTAGTTTATGTTGCCGTCAAATCTCATGTGCTTTGTGGCAAGTTGAAGAGCAGCTCATCTGACTTGACAACAGTTCACAACTGGTTAGACACCCTCACTAAAGACCTGACTCCAGATCATTTGTAGTGTTTTTTTTTTCTATTCTTCTGTTTGTAAAGAGGAATATTTACTTGCTTGTGAAGACCTTCACCACCTCGTTCCAGAAGGGATCCTCTTCGATCAATACAACATTAAAAACCTTGAATGACGTTCTGGTCTTCTGCTCGTTAGTACAAAAACACAAACTTTTGCTGAAATTGAAGCTTTTGGAATATCATAGTGTCCTTGACTGAAGGAGTGATTCATTAATATGTGGGGGACACTTCTGGTTCCAATTTTTATTTATTTTTTTTTACTCTAAATGCAACAGTCTACAATTTTAAAGCATTTATACTGTACATTTAACCATGAGGGACTGTATGGTAAATGGTAAATGGTAAATGGAGCTTACTTCTATAGCGCCTTCCAGCCCCCTATGAGGGGCCCCAAGGCGCTTTACAGTACCAGCCATCCACCCATTCACACGCACATTCATACACCGGTGGCGGTAGGCTGCCATGCAAGGCGCCATCCAGTCCCACCGGGAGCAACTCGGGGTTAAGTGTCTTGCCCAGGGACACAACGGCACATGGTGTGGGAAGTCGGGATTCGAACCTCCAACCTTCCGATCAGAGGTCGGCTGCCACTACCACTGCACCACGGCCGCCCCTATCAGTATCAATCAGTTAAAGCCATAATTTGTCCAAAAGTACAAAGACTCACATACATATTGTTATATACCATACTTTCTGCCATACAGGTTGCATCGATCCAAATATATCTAATAAAGTGGGGAAAAAACATGAATAAGTTGCTTCGCTGCATAAGTCGCATCTATTATGCGTCACCGCTGACGCGTCGCGTTTGGTATGCGTCACCGCTAAACACGCGAAAAAGGGGGCTGGTGTTGTGCCAAAAATCAATTTGCTGCCAAATGGTGGCAATTGCAGCTGATTTGACTTTTTGCTCCAGGAGTTCTTGGGCGAGACAAAGGTGGCTTTGTATGGAAAGCCAAGTGTCTCATTAATAACCACTTTTACTTATTAATGAGACACTTGGCTTGCCATAATACTTGAGCGTCCTCTAGCAGCTGAAATTGCTAGTGTTCAATATTTTCCATGTCAGAATGAATGAAATCATCAGATCTCAGCCAAAAATTGGGTCATAAATATGGGGGAAAAACATATATTAGTTGCTTCGATGTATGATTCGCTGGACTTGCAAATTTATGCAAAAAAGTGTGACCTATATGGCAAAAACAAAAAAAAAATGGTACATGGTTGTGTTTAATCCACCAATATAAATATTTAAAAAAAAAAATGAAAATCAAACATTTCAAAATAGGGTTATGCTGAACATTTGTGAACTATTGATATCTTGAAAATATCTAGTCAATAGCTTTTTGAAAAACTTAAATCTAGAGAAAAATACTGTAGGTTTTATAAGACTAAATTGACTAGCAAAAGGCTAGTCTGAGTAAGGACAAGAACAATATGGAATGTAAAGTGACTGATGCAACCACTATCGTATAAACCGTTACACTTCTGGAAAATCTGCATTACATTGTTAACTGCAAGGGTGTAGCAAAAGCATCAGTTAGCTGTAACACTTCATGTGGCTCTTTAAACAGGAATATCAAAACATTTCTCCTTGTTAGCTTAAAAATCCAGTCACAAATAGCCAACTTATTATTATTATTTATTTGCAACCTTTTTATTTATTTACAACCCTATTATTTATTTACATATTTATTTGTGAATATGGCTTTTATTACTTTTTTTCTTAATTTCTTGATTGAGAACTTGCTCTACAGTGCAGTGATGTACAGCATTTTTACTGATGCATTTCTATACATTAACTAAACATCACATTTAGCACCATTTACATAGTGGGGTTACTCAGAAATGTACAGTATGCCTGTGTGGGTGTTTGCTGAGTTGCCCGTGTGTGTGTATATGTGTGTGAATCACTTCCCTTGCCTGCCACCACTCAAGGTTAATGTATACACAGATAATGGAGATGATGTGCTGGGAAGTGTCCTCACTTCTGTCAGGGAAAAGCAACTATATTGCATTACATAGCTCATCAGCATGATGGAACAAGCTTCTTAACATCTTTTTACAGCTCATACGTACCTCCCCCCCCCCCCCCCCCCCCCCCCCCCGCACACACACAAAGCTACCTTTTAACAAGTTGACAGCCCCACCCTGCTACACATATACACTGTACAGACTTTCTACTTATGCACTTCACCACCCACATTAGCCTGAGCCCCACAAAAAGCCCAAACCTATGAAGCTCTGTTGACCTCGTACCTTTCAAGCTCCTCTATATGCTGGGATGACTGCAGTATTATCACATCTTTTAAATCAAATGATTTTCAGTGAAGTGATACTAAATGATATTATAGCCTAAGAATATTCTAAATTTGCTTTAGTTTGCTTTTATGCAGGGAAAAAATAAATAAATAAATACTCTCAGACATAAACTTTTCTATATAATCAGTTATTTTTTTTATGTTTTATAATCTGTAGTAAATAAAGTTGAAAGTGCAATTAGAATTTACCTCTCTCTCTAT
>NC_056516.1:19753119-19759225 GCF_014905685.2 Nematolebias whitei
ATATATATATATATATACACCTTTAACTGTATATACTTATCCAGAGTATTGTTGTTGAATATTGAACTGGTAAAAATGGAAGTTTATTACACTAATAAGGGTTTAACAAATACAACAATTTTTAACTCGATATTAATAGAATAAAACTCAAGTAGAACTCGAGTAGTTGATGACTCATAGGATCTCAAGGTGCAAAATGAAATATGTAAGTAAAACCGCAAAAAAAGTAATTTATTATTTACAAAAAAATACCAACAAAACATTGGGAGCATACATTATGCTCCTACCATTTATCATACTACAAATATGTCACAGGAAAACCAAAAGTATTAGGTATTATTATTATTAAAAGTTACTCAAATAATAGTAGATTGTTGGAAAAATCTTGGCCTTCATAATTTAAATGTCCACCTCTAAAAAGTTCATGTTTTTCTCTTTAGTTTATTTAAGCTGCAAAAGTGAAAGAAACGTGCTGCACGTCAAAAACTAAACTAAAAACAGTGGGGCGGACAACCACCCCACACCACCGCCTGCAGTGGTGCGCATTGGGTTTAGTTTCAGAGATTAATATGTATAGATATTTTATAGGTTTAGAGATTAAGATTTTTTGCTTATTGTTTGAAAAACAAGGTCAGAGGAAGCTGGTTCTGGTTCGGTCGATTGGACCCAGTGTTACATCATATTCTGTGACCTGCAACAGTGCATGCAACATCTTCCCCTACGGTCACAATATACAGTGGTCACAGAATATGGTGTAACACAGGTTCGCAATGAGCTCCAAACAGTCAGGAAGTTGATACATTTTCTGTTTCCTTACGGTAGTTGAACCGGAAGCTTAATCTTTAGTGAAATATTTCCATACTATTGATGTATTTCTACCTGTTTGCCAAGACTGGGCCTGCTCCGCGTTATCTGTCTACTTGGAGGAATCCATTTTGTAGCCCGTGCCTGGTGCAGCTCATATGACACGTGACGCAATGACGTAATGGTGACATAATGACGTCACTACGAATACTCAACGTGAAATTAAAAAACTCAAGAGATGTCCTAGGAAATGTGTCAATTACTCGAGTAGTCTGTTAAAGCCCTAAACACTAATCTTAAAGTCATGATAAATGGAAAGAAAACATTAATATCAGTTACCTTTAGTTTGATATACTCTGGATTTTCAGAATCTTCAATTACAAGATAACTTATGTATTTATTACACTCTCTCTCTCTCTCTCTCTCTCTCTTTCTCTCTTTATATTCCTGGTTTCTGAATCCTGCTATTCGGACTTTAGACATTTTGCAGCCACTAAAATTGCTTTTATTCTGATAAAAATGATAGTTTAATGCAACTCATTTTAAGTTTTAAATACAATAAGAGCCACATATAATTGCATGTGTGATAATATTCAATCAAATTCAAAGTTTATGCATATAGCACATTTAACAACCACAGCTGACCGAAGTGCTTCACAAGAATCACAACATTGTAGATGAAAATATGATAAAACAAATAAAATTGAGTTTATTAAAAATAAAATATGATATCGAGTTTAATAAAAATAAATGTAGGATAAATTATTATTATATGTTATATAATAATATAAATATAATAGTAATATAATAATAATTATAAAATATTATTATAATATTAAAGAACTAAAATAAACTGTTGACTTTTACAAGTATGTTTATATTTAGGGCAAAGGAAAAGTTCAAACTCTCAAAAATATGGGAATTATAACGTTTCTGTGTACACCCTTTTCATACATTTTTGACTGCAGGGTGCAGTCAACAATTTATACAGTGTCAAGACTTGTATTTATTTATTTTTCTCATCATGAGCCTGCATATGGTAATTATCTGGTTATGCCAATGGGTGTCTTCTCCCAAAGCTGCCCCTGACGCTCTGTCCACCCCAAGGTCAGACCGAATCAAGTGGCTCAATTTCAATGAGAAATAGTAATAAAGAATCACATGAGCGAAGAGACTGCAAATCCACAAATGCACAATTCGTGTGAAGGCAGAAAGTGGTAGAGAAGGGGAGGAGAACTATGACAATAAATGAGAATGTGAAAATTTGAAGAATAGAAACAAAGTGCTCCTGCAGGCATCATTTTAGGCTTTCTGCATATTGGAGTTGTGGGCACCAATTATGATTGGATGGCCGCTCAAATGGAGCATCATTTCCCTGGATCTAAAGACTGCTCTGCGTTCTCCTCCCCTTCCCACGCGCCTCCATTTATGATGAATCTGAACTGTCTCATGTCCAAAAGGCTGCATTTTATTTTTCACTTCCACTTTCTTTTTCTCTTACAGAAAAGTTTTATGTTAACCCTCTCACACTTGTTCAAAACAAGATGAGACTCTAATTTAGATGGGAGTGTGAGAGTACAGCCTTCTGCAGCTTACAGATTCAAGATGGCCGCTAATCAGCAACACCTGCAGGACATCCGACTAACAAGGATCCCTCTGTACATTAGACTGCAGATGAGCTCTACTCTCTGCTGGAGTATTATCAATGCCTCGTGGTATTTATGCTTCTGGCCAAGTTGTCCTCCTGAGCGACTAGTACTAATACTCTCTTTTCTTCGTGCTACAACTTACCTGTGTCCCTCAAGTGCCTCAGTGTTCTGGTCTCCCTGGATCTCAGCGCCTCTTTGTGTCTCTTGCCCTACAGCTAATTCCCTGCCTCATTCATGCCCATGTCCTGGAATCTCTTCAGTCTGTCTTCTCAAGATTAGTGCTGAACGATTTTGGAAAATATTCTAATTGTGATTATTGTTTACCTCAATATCGCAATTTAAAATGCAATTATTTTTCAATGTCTTCTTCTCATGTATTTTTCAATAAACACAATCAATACATTAATCTGTTTCAGTTGCAAAAAAAAAACTCCAATGTTTTCAGCGCCGCTGTTTCTGCATTTTTTGTATAGATCCATGATAGCAACTTGTCTAAAATGTGTGCGTGAGGGCATTCTGTACCGCTTATCCATTGTGTTTACCAAAACCGCTTGGTCACTATATTAATGGGAATCGTGTATTTCGCTAAGAACTCTGTTATTGCTCGACTTATTTCCATGTGCCGTTTTGAATTCTGTTCATATGGAGTAATAATTTTGAACGGTTCAGTCAGTGATCGCTGTCAGCTGGTACTTTGCTTACTTTAAGTTGAAGCACAAGTTGTTGGCATTCTAGCCATGCAACTATTGTCAATGACTTCTTTCTGGTGTTTTTATTAAGTGTTGATAAAGATTTGTGGCGTTACCTTGAGAGGTAGCAACAGCAGCAAGGCAGGTTCTGCACAACGCACGTCGTTGTGCAGTCTTCTTTTTTATAGCCAAAATAATTCCAAACAACATACGTACTGTCCCTCTTTGGTACCAAACTTTCAGATGTATAAGCTTCTGTCGAGCCTGAAGCCACTGTGCAACCGATTAAAGTGCAGTGTTGACTTCTCTCGCTCCCTGCTCTGCTTTGATCTGTTCCACTCACTTGCAAGTCACATAACCAGATCACGTGTCCAGTTGAATTGCAGCCTTTCCAATTAGAAAATCCCGTTTTATCATATTGCGATATTATAGCAAATGCAATTAATTGTTCAACCCTACCCAAAATGAGACATGCTTCCAAAATTGCAATATAAGAAATACCTTTTATAGATCCTCATCCACCAACAAATACCTACCTGACCCCTCTCCTTGCTCCTCAGCATTCCAGAGGACCTCACTTGCACATTGTTATTTACTCACTGTAAAAATAAACACTGTTAATCCTTTTACGTGTGGAGTCTTGACTTGTTCTGGTTTTCATACTATCTGGGTTCCCTGTGATCATAACAGAGAGTTCAGTCCATGCTTTTTCTAGTAACTTAGTGTGTTTAATTATCTTGATGCTCGTGGGTGCACACAAGACAACGTTAACATGTGCAGATTTAGATGTGGGCAGTTGTGTAGCAGTGTGTCATGTCTTTGCAGTGATTAGCTTTTGCTGCCTGGTCTCTCAAGACTTGATGCTTTACCATGCGTTCTGGTTGTCAACCATAGTTAAGGCTACACTCAAACTCTCAGCACAGTGCCATGGTTGGGGGTAATATGAGTTTGTCTCAACTGATATGTTGTGAAAGGAGAGGAAATGTTCAGCTGAGCTGCAGAAAAGGTGGATTGCCTTGGGTTGTTTCTTACTCCAGAGCATCCCCAAACTTTTACCCAAGGTCAGCACTGGATCATTTACCAAAACTAAACGTAGTGTAAATGCCATATACTGTATGCAAAGCTGTCAAAATGTCTTTAGCTGATGCATAGAACATTACTTGGTATAAGTAATATAAGACGGGTTTTGCAAATAGCATCTACTAATATGTGCTGAATATATATCAGCACACTAAAATGGGAAGAGAATGCATTAGCAAAATTGTACAGAATATAAATTTGTCATTTTAACTAACTTTGCTGGGTCCAGCCATAAAATACAATGTAACTTTTTTTTGTTTTCTTGTACAAAAAAGACCAATTATTCATAAAACAAAGAGTAGAGAGAATGAATAGTGAGGATGCCCACTTGTTTTCATGGTAAAGTAATTACACCACAACAGAACAGTGCTACCTGACAGAGATTTAACATTTTGTCTGCATGGGTACACGAATGTAGCAAATTTTCTGGACAAGTGTAGCTTGTGTCGTGCCACACATATTTGACTGGTTCTAATTAGGCACTAAAATAAAAATAGTGCTAGACTTGCTTATTTCAGAGTCACATAAATTAGACTTCATGAAGAAGAAAGTTCTCTGCTTATGAATGTCAAGGCTTGACTAAATTGGTTTTGATTTAAGATGAAGGTTTCATCAAACCTTTTATCTGAATGCTTTGTATCTGTTGGAACTTGTAGCTGCAAACCTTCTACACATCATCCTTTTCTCCTACACTTGATGTCTCTGCAGTTTCCTTTTTCTCTTATGTTTTATCTTTCTCAATAATAAATAAATAAAAATAGATTGTGAAAAACGTGTCTCTTACCGTCTACTGTTATATAATTTTTGATTGTTCATTATGTGCCTGGTATTTGTTGAATGATTCAGTCTTGCTGTGCATTTCTTTGAACATCATCACCCTGGACAAGTCTCCAGTCCATCAAGGGGACACATAGAGACAAATGAGACAAACAACCATTCAATTTCTCACTCACAACTAGGGACAATTTGAGAGTTACCAATCAGCCTAACATGCATGCTTTTGTTCTGTGGGAGGAAAACACGGAGTACCCATCAGCCAAAACTCACACCTGCATGGACAGAACATGCAAACTCCACCCAGAAAGGCTCCCAGCCTGGATTTGAACCATCAACCTTCTTGCTGAGAGACAACAGCTCTACCAACTGAGCCACAGTGCCACCATTCTTTTATATTTCATTATATTTCAGTTCTCTCTTGTAAATGAGTCCCCAAGGCTCAATGGGCCTAACCTGTATAAATAAAGGTTGAATTTATTTGTTGGTATTGTGTCCTGAGATTATTTTTGTTGTAATTTTTGAGTTTTTAAATAAACTAAAGAGAAAAACATGAACTTTTTAGAGTTGGACATTTAAATTATGAAGGCCAAGATTTTTCTAACAACCTACTATTATTTGAGTAACTTTTAAAGTCAGAAAGGTATAGATGCTAGCATAAAAGTAGTCTGAAACAGTTCACCTGGAGCAATGTAAAAAGGTCTATAAAACACAACCTAAAAGACCACATGTAGCCTCAATAGATCTTTCCTCAAAGAGTTATGATAGCGAACCATAATTGCTTTTTTTTTTTTTTTTTTTTTTTTTTTAAGGTACTTATGAAGAAGGCTGGCATTCTCATTGCATTTTTCTCTAATACAAAAAGTATTATTTGGTGTAAAAATACTTATATCTATTTTTACATATATCCTACTTTAACATCCTGAAATGTGAATGGTGTTCTAGTTGTTCTTGCATCTTTAGGCAACATTCTGTCACATGATATAATGTATTACTACTTAAATACAATGTGCTGCAACAATAGATATAATTTAGATTAACTTATATGTTATCTATCTAACCACAAAAAGCAAGCAGCATTAAAAAAAAGTGTGTGTGTGTGTGTGTGTG
>NC_056516.1:19759325-19761303 GCF_014905685.2 Nematolebias whitei
GAGACAGATCGACAGACAAACATATACAGTAGATGGATGGATGGATTTAATTTAATTCAACTCAAAAATAATTTATTAATCCCAAAGGGTAATCAAGTTATGTTGTAGCTCATCATCCTGGTTTCATTCAAGAGTTGATATAAATGCTGATAGCTGTGGGCAGGAAGGATCTCCTGCAGCGTATCTGAAGAATAGGACCACAGATACCGATCCGTGCACCTGGATCCAGCTTGCTGTCAGATCCAGCAGGCCTCTTGGTCCTTCTGGGCAGCACGACTGCCCGAATGCCGGGCAGAATTCCTCCCTGAACAATAGTCACTCCTCCCAGCAGTCTGCCGATCTCCTCGTCGCCCTGGACAGCAAGCTGAAGGTGCCAGGACCGAGTTTCCCACCAGCTCCAGGATCTCAGACGTCAGGTACTCGAGCTCCGCCACCAGATTGATGGGAATACATCCAAGCGCCTCCTTTTCATCTCATTTGGAATTGGGGCTGTTGAAGTATTGAGCTTTTGAGATGTTAATGTTGTTAAAAACAACACATTGTTGCCATGGTTACGCATAATAGCAAATGCCCAAAAGTAAAACGGTTTCAGCAAAACTTCTTCCAGCTGCACAGCATCTGATACCAGACGAAATAATAATCCAAAAAAGTGATTTACATACAAAAAAAAAAGGAATTAAAGTTTTCAAAAGCAATAACTCAGAATGAAAGTAACATATCTACTCCAACAATAAGCCACTCCCGAGCGGCACAGTTCTAGAATGGATGGATGGATGGAAATATTATTTAAAAAGATGATTTCACATCCTCAGAACTAAACAGGTGAGTATTTTAAATGTTGATTACTTACCAAACAACATGGCTTATATATAGATCTCTCTAGAATAGGTCGCTCTTGTAAATGAGTCATCGAGACTCAATGAGACTAACCTGTATAAGTAAAAGTTGAATGAAAAAAAAAAAAGAAAAAGTAGAGTGCTGTATGAATGTGTGCGTGGATTGTGTTGTAAAGAACTATGAGTAGTCTGGTTTGCTAAACAGGTGCTAAATATGTAAAGTCCAGCACAAAAGTTTAGTGTTTAGCACTGTTGCCTCACAGCAAGATGGTCCTGGGTCCAATTCCCGGTTGAACCTGTGGTCTTTCCGTTTTGGAGTTTGCATGCTCTCCTCATGTTTGCATGTGTTTTGCCCTGGTACTCTAGTTTCCTCCAACAGTCCAAAAACATGCATGTTAGACTTCCTTCAGTTAGTAAAAGAGATCTGTGAGAAATGGAATTTGCCTGGTTAAACAAAAACTAATTGTTTTCACATCTGTCTGGACTGTGTAAGAAAGCAGTTAACCTGACTGACTGTGAACAACCAGATTTTTTCAGACAGGTTAAATTAAATCAATCTACAAACTGCTGCTCTTAGAACCACCATGTTAGACTTAATGGCAATTGTGTGTTTCTTGCAGCACGGCACCCTCATTAAAATTATTGACCATGTGGGTGTTATACTCATCAGTGCTGAAAGAAGTTGGCTCTGATGATTCACATTGACAAACCAGGACTCTGAAGTGGCTCTGTTACGGAATGTTTTAGAAACTGTCCACACAGAATTATTTATTTTTTTCCTGTTTTGCAAATAAGGTTTAATTGTTTTAGCCTTGTGTTTAAACAGAAACAGCATTTTGGGAAACCTGAAATGATGCATTTTGAATATGAGTCCTAGAATAAACAAGTCTTGAAACACCACCTATGCTATTTTGTGTACTGAGCCAAAATTTAGGCTATATATTTATGTCATTGTCACTCTTCTACTTTAATATGTAATCCAAGAGTATGCTCATTTTCTTCTTCTTTTGTGTTAAATTGTGCACTCAGTCTGCATGCTTCATTAGCATGACATGCCTTCATCCATCCATCCATCCATCCATCCATCCATCCATCCATCCATCCATCCATCCATCCATCCATCCATCCATCCATCCATCCAT
>NC_056516.1:19761313-19769811 GCF_014905685.2 Nematolebias whitei
CATCCATCCATCCATCCATCCATCCATCCATCCATCCATCCATCCATTATATTTTACCCGTTTCTTCCATTTTGGGACATGGGGGTCCGGTGTCCCCGTGTCCAGCAATCACTGTGCGAGGGGTGGCGTACACCCTGGACGGGTCGCAAGTCCATCGCAGGGCCACATAGAGACAAACGAGACAAACAACCATCCACTCTCTCACTCACACCTAGAGACAATTTAGAGTTACCAATCAGCCTAACATGCATGTTTTTGGTCTGTGGGAGGAAACCGAAGCACCCGGAGAAAACCCACGCGTGCACGGAGAGAACGTGCAAACTCCACCCAGAAGGGTCTCCGAACTGGGATTTGAACCAGGGACCTACTTGCTGAGAGGCAGCAGCTCTACGAGTTGTTCCACCAGGCTGCCCATGCCCATGCCTTGTTTCATAAAAAAAAATAAATAAATAAAAATAAACAAACAATGTTTCAGCATTACATATGTCTGGCATAGCTACAAAAACTGTTTGATCAGTTTTTGTGGGGATGAAAACATTTCTTGTTGTGTTCATGAGGATTTTTTTAAACAACTTAAGCTTAACAATATATCAGCTTGAGTTTGAATAAACCTGCTTTATTTAGTAAGTAGATTCACTGATGAAGGTCACTTTACTGCAAACTGTATTTTTGAGAAAAGCACATTATTAAACCCAAGCCTTCATGTTCCAAGAACAGAGGCTGTAATTTTGCTACATATTGCTATGAATTTGCAAACTCTATCTATCTATCTATCTATCTATCTATCTATCTATCTATCTATCTATCTATCTATCTATCTATCTATCTATCTATCTATCTATCTATCTATCTATCTATCTATCCATCTATCCATCTATCCATCTATCTATCTATCTATCTATCTATCCATCTATCTATCCATCTATCCATCCATCCATCCATCCATCCATCCATCCATCCATCCATCCATCCATCCATCCATGTCTGTCTGTCTGTCTGTGTATATATTATACCATGTCAATTTAGGTGAAATATGCTATTATAATCATGTAATCAAAAACTAACACACAAATCATATTTATCAGGAAAGATAGCAGCAAAGGCTTTGCATTTCTGGTCCTCTCCTTTCTTATTGCTGCATAATCCAGAAAATCACTTGAGCGGATTATTGTACAATCCAATTATGGTTTATAATCTGAGCCTAGAAACAGCTGGTTTGCCTCTGTGCTGTCAGGATGTCTGATGGTTTTGTGATCCGAGCTACTCAACTGATTTACATGCAAGCGATATGTTGCTGATGCTCAAGTGGGTGGGAGACATATCAAAAGCCAAGTACTATTTTCTTATTTTTAGATAATTTACATGATAATAGAAACTCACATGAATGTATCTGTATGCATACATCACGGTAATATAAAAATAAAAAAATAAAAATCTAAAAGTACAACTTACATTTCTAGACAAGTCATGCTAACTTTGTATCATTTAAATGTATTCATTTCAAACTTGGCGAAGAAATAAAATATGTTACTCTTTTTTGTAATTCAGTTACATCACAGATCCATGTATAGACTGAAGGAGAGACAGGACAGATGCAATAAGTTAAAAACTTTAAAGTGGTGTATCTTTAACGATGGAATGATTTTGTCTTTCTTAAGTTGTTATGAATTACAAAATTATTGGCAGAGTCACAGCTGCCCCATCAGAGAGTGTCATTGTCCTCCAAATGGAAGGTCAGTGGATCAATCCGAAGCTTTTCCACATGCCAAACTGTCCTTGGAAGACCAGGTGAACTTCACCTTCTCATTGAAAGACTCATTGGTGAATGCTTGGAGATGGGAAAAAAAAATCTAAAGAATTAAGCTAATAGGATGAACCACTGTGAGAGAAAATGTGTGTGTATGTGTGCGTGAGTGTGTGTGTCTTTGTTTATGTTACTTTGTATGGCCCATTTTTCCAACGTATACTACACTGTGAGGACCAACTGCTCCTTATGGGACTCACAGCATGGACCACATAAGAAAAAAGTGTCGTTGGTTGGTTAGGTTTAGGACTAAGGTGTGAATTGAGTATGTGTTAGGTTTAGGGTTATTTATGTAATGGTAATGGTTAGGTTTAGGGTAAAGGTCAGCGTTAGGCTATATAAATGAATGGAAGTCAATGCAAAGTCCTCATAAATTAGCAAAACAAACAGATGAGTGTGTGTGTGTGTGTTTGTCAATGAAAAAAACATAGAGACAATGTTTTAAAAGTGCTCTGTAGAAACTAAACAGGGTCAATTTATCCATATCTATCCATCCATACAATCATCCATTATATTTATCCACTTTTTCCTTGTTGAGTCACAAGGGTCGCTGGTGCCCATGTCCAGCAATCAGTGTGCAAGAGGCGAGGGACACCCTGGACATGTTTCCAGTCCATCACAAAGTCACAGGTAGACAAACAAGACAGACAACAATTCACTCTCTCACTCACACCTAGGGACAATTTAAAGATACCAATCAGCCTAACATGCATGTTTTTGGTCCGTGTGAAGAAACCAGAGTACCCAGAGAAAGTCCATGCATGCATGGAAAGAACATGCAAACACCCAGAAAGGTTCCCCGGACAGGAATGTGGACCAGGGTAACCTGCTTGTTGAGAGGCAGCAGCTCTACCAACTGTGCCACTGTGCAGCCCACTCCATATCTAAATATCATAACAACTTTATTTATAGAGCACATTAAACACCCACATGACCAAAGTGCTGTACAGTACACATAATAAAACAATCAAAAAGTCATATAATAAAAAGTGATTAAAATGATTAAAAGTCAACATTTCAGATGGTATCAAAAGCCAGGGAGAAGAGATGGTTTTAAGAAGGAATTTAAAAACAGACAGGGAAGAGGCCTGTCTGATGTTCAAGGGAAGGTCGTTCCAAGGTTTAGGAGATGCCACAGCAAAAGCATGGTCTCCTCTGAGTTTATGCTTTGACTTTGGCACAATCAGGAGCAGCTGGTCACATGACCTGAGAGATCAAGAGAATGTTTATGGATATTGCAACTCTGACATATAGGGTGGGTCAAGTCTATTAAGAACTTTGAAAGCAAATAAAGCATTTTAAAACAAATCCTAGAATGTGCGGGCAGCCAGTGCTGCGAGGGTAAAACAGGGGATATGTGGTCAAACTTTTGTGTGCAAGTTAAAAGCTATGCAGCAGCGTTATGTACCCTTCGAAGCTGAGAGATACGAGTCACTGATTCTTGTATAGAGTGCGTTACAGTAGTCCAGCCGAGTGGTCACAAAGGCGTGAATTACTGTTTCGAAATACCGCAGAGGAAGAATCAGCTTCACTTTAGCCATCTGCCTCAGATGGTAAAACTTAGATTTAACAACATCTCTGATGTCATTTTCTAACTTTAGCCCGGCATTGACTTTGACCCCCAGGTTTGTAACAGTTGGCCTGATACTGGGCCAAAGAGCCAACATCTATATTAGGAGTCTTAGTGGAGCTTCCGAAGACCATCACTCCAGTCTTTCCTTCATTGAACTTTAAGGAGTTCACAGCCATCTAGGCTTTTATGCCTTCCAGACATGAAAACAGAGGGGCCAGAGTTAGAGCCCTTTTTCTTTAGTGGGACATATATCTGTGTATCATCCGCATAACAATAAAAGGAGATCCCATATTTTCTAAAAATAGTGCCAAGAGGGAGCAGGTACAGCATGAAGAGGAGGGGGGCTAAGATTGAGCCCTGTGGGACCCCACACAAAAGAGGAGCAGAGGAGGACACGTGGTCACCGAGGCAGACACAGAAAGTACGCATCGCTAAACAAAAGTTAGACCGCTGACAGCCCCTATTGTTTCAAACAACAAAGTAAGATGTCCACTTACTGGTGGCAAGTGTCGCTATGTGTTCCACTATGATTGACTAATTTTTAGATCAGCCTGATCAACAATTTGGTTTAGTGTAGCAAAACATAAACAACCTAAAACTCTAGCAACCACTTGTTACCCCAGTACAGGACAGTGCCTAAGAACAACAGTAATAGTGTGTGGCACATGATATGCCCATCGACAAATAATTAAACAGTGGTGCAGCAATCTACAACAAGCAAAGACCTTGTATAAACGTTGACATTTATTTGTGACCTTGACCTTAGAGATGATGATGGTGATTCATGATCACATGGCACACTGTCTAGTGGTGGTACACATGTATATCAAGCTTGAATGAAGTACTTTGTATTTAAGCGGATCAGAAGTTATGGTCCAAACAATCAAAGACCTTGTACAACATTTGATCTTGGTTTGTGACCTTGATATTGGCAATTAATAATGTATGCAATACTCCTTCTAGCAATAATGCAAATATTGATAATGTTTTGTTAAATTGTGTTGAGCAGATCCAAAGTAAAGAGTCTGAAAAGAGAATATCTGGTTGGATGGAAACTATGCCATAATACAGCAGTCTTTCTATGGGTAAATAAAGAAGTGCGATTGCTTTTTGCTATTAAGCTTTCAAAGATGGAATGACAAGTACACATTATATATTTGTTTAATGTATTACGCATTATAAAAAAGAGCTGCAGAGATTTTGCCTGATTAAAGAAAACAATCAAGGAAAGAATGCACACATAGACAAACATTTCCGAACTGCTCTCTTATGATAGAAAGGCTGTGATTCTTGAATGCTTCAAAGAGCTTCACTTCTCAGAAATGACAAATAAAAATGTCAAAAACACCCTCACTTCAACACAAACAGCCTGCAAATCAAAACACATGTCAGCATGTATCAAAGCACGTCAATATACTGAACATGCACATGCCTTGTTTAGAAATCTCAGAAGTAGTAAAAAAAAAAAAAAAAGAAGAAACTTCTATAGCATTCTACACTTTTTATAGAAAAAAAAAATCACAAGATATGAATCAGATGTGCAGCAGAATACATTTTAAATGCAGAATCTGAAGAAGGAATATTATAGATTGTTTTTATTATTCTCAAGAGGATTTCTTGCATAATCTAAATCAAACAATAAAACCAATTCCGTTCATTTAAATATACTGTCTTTGGGATTAATTAGTAAAAAAAAAAAGGTTAAAGTTCTAAAATGTGCAGAAACCATCACTGCAGCCAAGAATCTCAAGAATCTATACTGCAACATTATTGTTTCACCACATACTGTAGATAAGAGTGCCAGAACTTGGCATAATTTAGCCTTGTTGGCTTGTGATGGAAATGCATTAGCCTCCTCTACCATTTAATGCTTCTTCTGAACTGCCCTACGATACTAAATCATTGAAAAAAAACATAAACAACATAAAGTCCTGGTACATCAATGAACAGTCAATTCCCCAAATATTATAAATGTCTTTGATGAAATTCAACTGAAATCTGTGTGTTATTTTGTAGATCCAATAGTGAACGCAATGTGAGGATCTAAGTAAGAACATCTGAGACAAAGATAGACAAAAAAAAAAAAATAAATAAAAATCCCACCACCCACGTTTCACAATTCCAATTAAGCTGTTTTCACGTTCAATGTGTCGCCTTTAATTTTGGGTGTTTGTTTGTATCACCACAACACCAAATGTGGTATCATTAGTGCAGTCTCTGTGGTGACTCCGTACATCACTTCATCAGTTTGTGGTTTTTGTTCTCTTTCTCCCTCCATTTTTAACTCTGTTTTTATTTCAAAGCAGAACAAAGTTATGGTTTTCATAGAGACATTTTTTTGATTTCACTCAACATGAGAGTCCTCACTCATCCTTTTTCTTATTGTATGCATTTTTATCTGCTCATCAGGAATTTCTCTCTTCCAATTGTTCTGTCCTCAGCTGGCACTTCAGTATTTTACTTACCTACTCCTTTTACGTTGTCCCTTCATCTTCTGATCCTTCATGTCTCTCAAATATGTTTCTATAATGAGGTTTTGCTCCAAGAGGACAGGGCCCATCTTCCGAGGTAGGAGTAAACATCTAGTCACCGAACATATCTGGCTTGACCCTGAGCCTGTCAGACACGACATCAAAGAAGCAAGCGAACCTCCACCAGAGAGGGACCATCATTAGCTGGACAGGACGAGAGATGTCGTGTGTCCTTGTGGAGTCCAAGCTCAAGTGTGCAGGTAGAAAAAAAAAAAAAAACGTAATAAATGACAATGCGCTGTGGTGCTGAGTGAGGAGTAAAAGCAAAGCTGTCTTTTATATTGCAGCGAGAACTGAAGTTGTAGAGCAAAGCAGGAAGAATCAAACAGCAGATGTAGACGTGAAGACAGCACCGAACGCTCATTCTGACGTGTTTATATTTATATATATATATATATATATATATATATATATATATATTTTTTTTTCCTTCCGGCTGCTTCCTTCTTCAGGGGTCACCACAGTGAACTAACTCACATGAGCCCCTTATCCACAGGGCCGGTTCTTGTTGGACCTTGTTGTGCCCGGTTTTGGTGGGACCTCTTTTTTTCTGTATCCACAGTGCCCATAGTTCCCATTTAGTGGGCAAATTGTTCACCTCTAGTGGGCGGATTATTAATATCAACGCACCTTACCAGCTGGGGGCGCTAGTGCTACATTAAGCTCTTTTCTAAGCACCACTAACATGTATTAGAAGAAGAAGAGCCGGAAAACAACACAACCAAAATGGATGACCTCCTTGATCTCCGCCCTCCACCAATGAATATGCCCCTTGACCAATCAGTGACCAACAGTGTGCTGATGTCACATCTAGACCCAACAAGAACCAGACCTCAGAGAAGTAGGTCCCAAAAATGGGGTGGGTTCCACCGCTGAAGGCATTGTGGATAAACCACGCAATCGGCCCGAACTAGTTACATAGGAGCCCCAAAAGGCCCTATGGATAAGGGGCTTATAAGTCCTGGTACATCAATGAACAGTCAATTCCCCAAATATTATAAATGTCTTTGATGAAATTCAACTGAAATCTGTGTGTTATTTTGTAGATCCAATTGTTTTCACGCCAGATGCCCTTCCAGACAACTACAGACCATCAAGCTTCCTCTATGTGAAGCAGGGAGCTGCCATCACAGGCCCATCTTCTTTAGCCTCTGTGCCACTACTCCACCTTAAATAAATACATGCGTGTGTGTTAGGGGGTGTGTAAGCTTACGTACATTAGAAATGAAAGTATATTGTGTTACAAATAACTGATGGAGGTCTTAGGAGAGAAAAAAAAAATCTAACTAACTCATTCAACTTCAGTAAATGATCTTACTTCAAACAGCATAAATGGCTCAGTGATTGATATTTAAAGCCAGAGTTTCAGATGCATCACTGATCTAAAAAGTAGAGGAGCTTGTGCAAGTGCTCGCACTCGTGCAGATGGAGTTGAAGTCAGAAGGAATACATGATGTTTTACATTGAAAACATGTAGTTGCTCCATGGAATTTTGTCATGTATATTTCATCCACACACAAAAGAAACAAACTAACAAACAAACAAAAACATAAATGTGGTCCTGTATTATTGATGGTTGACTGTTCAGCTGCACATCACCGGCTCCTGCCACCCCAGAAGGAAGAGTTCAGAAGAGTTTAAGTTACAGAAGGTGACTCATAACTGAATTATTGCGCAGCTGCCTCAGTACGAGAGGACATTTTAATGGGAACCAGCCTCCTGGGTTGACATGAGCATCGAGGACGAAAACAGTAGAACATTTGCTTTATCAGAGGATAGTGAGAGATAAAGTGACTTGTGCAGCTCTGTATTATGAATTTGTATATAGGGCATATTTAATATTTCTTCAGTCAATATTGTTGATTGTTTATACAAGAAATGCAATAAGTGTGCACTCATTAAAATTGTGTTTAAAAAATTGATTTGTACAGTAGTCCCTCACTGCTTTGTGGTTCAAACTTTGCAGACTCGCTCAATTGCAGTTTTTCAAAATAAGATTGTACATGACATACAATTGGCTGATTAATGGATGAACGCATGAGTGGCAGGGAAAATTGATCCATTCATCCATTATCTTTTACCTGATTCTTCTTTTCTGGGTCACGGGTATCACTGGTGCCCATGTCCAGTCATCTCTGTGCGAGAGGTGGAGGACACCCTGGACAGGTCTCCAGTCCATCAAATGGACACATGGAGACAAACGAAACAAACAACAATTCACTCTCTCACTCACACCTAGGGACAATTTAGATTTGTTAATCAGCCTAAAATGCATTTTTTTTGGTCTGTGGGAGGAAACTGGAGTACATAGAGAAAATCCACGCATAAACGGAGAGAAAAGCTCCACCCAGAAAGTGTCCCGGCCAAGATTCGATCCGGCAACCTTCTCACTTAGAGGGAACAGCTCTACCAAATGAGCCATAATGTTGCCCTAAAAATAGTCCTTACCTGTAAAATATGATGAATAATAATTTAGAAATTGTCTATAATGCAAATGTTATTATTATTTTTTTTTTGTATTGCTCTGAATTTTGTCATAATCTTACAATGGATGAAGTGTGTTTGTTGCTCACATGTGACAATATGATAT
>NC_056516.1:19770211-19790634 GCF_014905685.2 Nematolebias whitei
TCAAGTTTTGATTTCAGTAATCAAACACAGTGGTACAACTGTATCCATTCATTTATTATTTGTCCATGCTTGTCCTTTCTGGGTTTGGGGAAGTTAGGGTGTATCTCCAGCAATAGTTCTGTTTGAGGTGGGGTGAACCCTAGACCAGTTATGAGCAATATATGGCCCAGAGGCAAACATTTGCTCTTGGACAAGCTCCATCTAGTCAGCAATATCCTAATTAATAAGAAAACAACTTTTAAATACAGTAAGTTGATACAAACCTGCATTATATCAACAAAAAAGGAAGTTTAAAATAAATTTGACAAAAATGCATAAGAAAACTTTGAAGCTGTCGTATTTCCAGACATTGACATAACTTTAAAGACTCCAAGGAAATATACTTTTTATTTTTTTTCATATTTAAGCTAACAAATGTATTGTCGCAAGCAAGTTTACAGAAAGTTCATCGTAAATTTTTAAAGAGACTTGGTTTTATCAATAATGCTAACTATGTTACAACAAGAAAACCCTGAAAACTTCCAGATTATCTGTCAAAGAAAAACATATTTCCAATGCTCTATGTTGCCTGTCTGTTGCTTTAAATATGTTGATCTAACCCTCTGGAATATACAGTTGTCCACCCCTGCCCTAGAATGTTTGTAAGTCAATCATGGGGCACAAATAAATATTTATGGTTTTCCTAATTTTATTACAAAATAGAAAATAATAAAAAAATACAATACAGTTCTCTGCAATTTTTCTTCACCACATAGATATTTAATTTGAAATTTAATCAGTGTGTCTCTTCAGAAATGTTGTCTCAATTTAAAACGTTTCTCAAAGAAAGGGACCATTTAAATACAAATGCAACTGTGAAGTGAAGGATTTTTGCAGTCTCCTGAACTTGGAAGGTAAAAGTTAGTGAACAATAAGCATATTATAATATTTGCTTTGTTTAAAAGTCCAAGTTCAATAAAATATGTAGATGCCCCCTGGGCATCCTGTTGCCTAGAATATAAAATCCCTGTTTTCCGCAGATGGAATATTTTGTATTCAGTGAATCAAGTATTGACAACTTGTGATGCCGCGTATGTGCCTTAGCTTTCTTACTCCAGCACTATCAAAAAAAAAAAAAAGTCAGAAGCACTGGTCATCACTTTTTAAAACATACTTCATAAATTTTATTGCTTTTTCATTGTGCGATGAGTTGATCTTCTATAAAAGATACAAACCAAATGTGTTTTTGCAAGTCTCACTTTTGAGGGGTGCACAAATCCTACATTTATTTATGCTGTGGCTATTGTCATTGTTCAGCTGATTTTGAAACCAAATCATATTGTTTGTCCTAAACCTAATCAAGTAAATTTATCATCGAGGGATAACCAAATATCAAACTAGCCTTTCTTGATGGAACTTGTTTTGCTTACTGCTGACTCATTCACACGATGTGTGGCGATTAAAATATGTGTTTGCAATGACTTTTGGCAACTACCACACTAAACTTAAACTCTTTTTCCATTTACATAGATTTTATACTATTCATGGTTACTGTTTAGACACGTGTTCATTTGAACATCATATCTTGGCAAATTACAAGTGATACAACAGTGCTAAGCTAATTCATGTCACGCCAGCCCAAAAGGGATTTCAAAATACAATTTAAAAGCACCATGGCTTAGGTTTAAACATTTAGCACAACAATATACAGTACCAGTTTAATGTCTGTCAAACTCATGAATGCCATTTTTGCTGAAGACCAAGGAGTTTTTAAAACAGAGTTTGGCGTTCTGAGAACAAAAACAATTGACAGACTGAGTATAACATGTGTGTTTTATATACAAAGGTGAATGGGGTTAGTGCTGGGAGAATCTGTGGAGGGGAAGATGGGTAAGTATCTAGTAATCATAAGAAGGAAAAAAAAAAAGATTGTTCCAAAATTAGAAAATTGTCTTGCTTAGTCTTAAGAGGCATGAAGGATTACAAGCACTGGTAGCCAACTTCCAAGCGGTGAGTATGTGTCTAGAGATGATAAGCAACAACACGGTTCAGAGAGAGCAGATGAAGCAGAATTGTCCAAACGTATCTTTCAGATCAAGAGGGTGAGGCTGAGTGGTTCCAGACGATGGACGTTGAGACTCCTGTGAATTCAGGTTCTTCTGAGTCTCAGTGTCCATTGTCTGGATGCTGAGACTTGGAAGAACCAACATTCTCAGAAGGTACTTGAGGCACAATTTCAAATTTAGACATAATCTTTGACTCAAGAAGAAATGTTGTTTGGCTGTAGGTTGACTGCACCATTGGTGAACCAGCGCCCAAACATCAGTATGTGGTCTGACTTCAGTCTTTATCAGCTCTGGCTCATCAAGGTGGCTGCTACCACTGTGACAGATTGGGAATGTCTGTTGCTTGTGACTGTGGGGAACTGGTTAGAGACGGGGAGACGAGAACCAGTAACTGTAATCCTATCAATGAACATCAAAATAATATTGACAATTACATATACTATGCAGCACTAATCAAACACTGTTTTATTCATCTATTCATTTACTTTGTATTGTGCCATGTATGTCCTTTGGCTTTCACAAGGGGAGGTGGGATGCTGCAGCACCCTTTACACCCATAGTTCCAGTGGCCTTGCTTGAGAGTTAATTGTTCATTATCATTAAAGAGTGCAACATTTTGGGTTTTCTAAAGAACAGCCCAGCTGTTTATCCCTATTGTGCCTCTTGTATAGTGACTCAACAGGTGGATCTTATAAGTCAATATATGCAAAGGGTAACCCCACATTTTAATTATTGATCATAACTGGAACATTTTATTATTTAGAGAAAAATGCATACATAGTTAGTTTCCACATAAACTACTTTTCTATTTTTGATGTTTACTCCTTTGTTCAGGATTTTCAAATGACCAGATCATCATTTGATATGAGGATGAATTCAAATTCAATTCAATTCAATTCAAATTCAATTATACTTTTTTAATCCCAAAGAGAAATTATTTGTTGTTGTAACTCGTTATCCTCATTTCATTAAGAGATGTTATAGATGCTGATGCTGTAGACAGGAAGGATCTTTTGTAAAGATCCATCCCACAGTGGACCCTAAGAAACTGGCTGCAGATGCTGTCTGATCCGTCCACCCAGACTCAGCTGGCCTCTTGGTTCCCCTGGACTGTAGGACCGCTTGAATGCCGGACAGAACTCCTCCCAGAGCGATGGCCACTCCTCCCAGAAGTCTGCCGAGCTCCTCATAGCTGCAGACAGCCAACTGTAGGTGCTGTGGGACGATCCTGTTCTTCCGCTGTCGTGAGCCGTGTTTCCTGTTAGTTCTAGGATCTCAGTGGTCAGGCACTCGAGCACAGCTGGCAGGTAGATGAGAATGCGTCCACAGAACATCCTTTTCAACTCATTTGAGATTTGCTGCTGTAGTTGAGATATTATTTGAGCTTTTGAGATGTTAATCAGCTGATGGTTGTAGAAAACTGCCTTGCTGCCATGGTTACGCATCCTAACAAATGTCCAAAACCAAAAAAGTTTCAGTAAAAATCCTTCCAGCTGCACAACATCTGATACCGGAGGAAACAATCATCCAAAAAAATGTGGTGTACATCCAGAAAAAGAGGAATTAAAGTTTCCAAAAGCAAAATCTCAGAATGAAAGTAACAGAGATGCTCCAACATGCAGCCACCTTGAGCGGCGCAATTCTAGAATTTTCACTTGTCTGATTTTTTATTTATTTTATGTTTTTTTACACCATACTTTGCCATCCTTTTTATTTTTTTTATTTTTTTTGGCTTATGAAGTAATAGCTTTGGAATATGATTAGTTTTTTTTTTTTTTTTTTTTTTAAGCAATTTTGGCCTGTACCTGTTTATAAAGTATATTGTTAAAAAATGCAACATTTTACAAAAAAAAAAAAGTGTTAAAGAAACTCATTCATTCAAAGGTTCATAAACACATACATACATACATACGCACATACATACATACTTTGTACATAAATGTTTCTTTTTTTTAGTTTTTAAATAATGAAACCCAGATTTAATGCATATTCCGTCTACACTATATCAGTTTCATCTACTTTAGTTTGTGAGTACTACTTGTGCATGTTTTCTGTTAAAATCCCAGGTAAAGCTCCAATGTTCTCACAGTGTGGTCACAAATCAATAGCATCTCCCCCGGGTGTGTAGTAATAGTTTTACTGTCTTGAACTATTGAACTGTGTATTTTTTAGGGTATTCCAGTATAAATGCAGACAAAAAACAAAAAACAGACAGGCACAGTGTCTATACTCACACAGACAACTTATATGATAGACAACAGAGTATTTGTTCCACACACTGATGTAAGAAATGTGAAAGATTCAGAGTGACGCAAGGAGAGGCAGTGGTAGTTAAAGGCTTCCCAATTTATAGCATTTTTATTTGGCATATGCCATTTTGTGGAGTATAAATGTGATTTAATAAGAACAGCAGCAAGGATGCTTGGAGGAAGACCTCGTGTCAGAATGTGTCTGTGCACACACAGACAGGGAATAAAAAACAATAGCTGTGCTACAAATCAAAATTCCTTACCAACTGTCAATGGTTCAGTTTATTCATGAATTCACTCTCAGTGTTTCAGATTTTCTGCCAATCTCAGGTGAGTCTGCAATCCCATGTATCTCTGAATAAGAAACAAACAATCAAACAAACGCAATGTTTCTTTAATCAGATGTATGATTTTGTTGTCAAATGGAAATTACAGTTGATTGTGATTTATTTCTGTAAACATATGGATGAATACAGTACAACTCAAGTTACATAAACTTCTTAAAACAACTCATTATTTGATTAGAACAGATGTATCAATGAGTGGTGTTTAGTGAATACAATGCAATGTAACCCAGATGTGGTCAAGTGGATTTCAGCCTCTGAAACAACCTAAACTTTTGATTTACTACGGCAAACACGGAACAGAGAACTGGTGAAAAGCATGTAGTTAACACAACATTTGACAATAAACACAGGAAAACCACAATAGATAGCTGGTTGGCTGACTGGCTGCATAAATGAATAGATGGATGGACTTTTTTGATCCCAAATAAAAGTAATATAATCCACTGCTTCAAACAAACAAATAAATACAATAAAAGACTAAAACATATAGAGGCTAAAACCACATCCAGCAGCAACCATCATAGAAGTTATACATATTACTGTAAAAGACAAGCATTACAATGAAGATTTTTTTTAAAAGCCAGCATTTCTTGTCCCAGCTAGCATCACCTTCCCCTTTCCCTTCCTCATCTAACTGTTGAGTTAAAGTCTAATGGCTCTGGGGACAAGTTACTTTTTTTAGTCTATTGCTGAAGCATCACTGTGAAAGCAGCATACTACTGAATGTGCTTCTCTGCCTTATGATGATAACATGCACATGATGTGTGGTGCTGTTAAAGATGGCCTGCAGTCAAAACAGCGCTCTCTGCTCCACTGCAGCCTCCACAGAGTTCTGCTCCACTCCCACCACTGAGCCAGACCTCCTGATGATCCTGTTCAGCCAGTGAATGTGTCTCATCATGGAGGATGCTCTCCAGCAGACCAGCATTAAACAAGATCCTGGCCACAATTGACAGATAGAACATCTGCAGGAGTTTATTGCTGATGTGAGAGGAAGCCAGACGTTTCAGGAAGTACATCGTACTCTGTCCCTTCCCACACAGCAGGTTAGCCTCCATCATGTGGTCTGTCAGAGTTACAACTCCCTCATTAAGTTCCAAGTTTCTTCACCTGTTGTCCTCCCAGCTGTTTGTCATTTGTCTCAGCAATCCCTCAGCAACATCAGACATTGACATACTACTTGTTCTTTATTAAAATAGTTACAGGGTAAGATATTTTGAATCTTGCAGATACACTACATGTTTCTTGTTTTAAGTTTGGTATCCAGGACCGTACATTTCTACAAAACCACATATTATATCCAGCCATTCTTTGATAATAAGCAAAAATGGCATCCTTTAATCAACTTTAAAGCTGCAATAAGTGACTACTGACTGCTGGTGGGTGGAACCTAATTTAAAACTTTGCAATCAATATTTCTTGTATCTTCTTCCAATGAAAAAAAATAAAACAGAGAGATATTTTTCAACTGTATACTAAAGCTTTATAGCTTTAGAGGCAGTTTATTCACACGGGTCAACTTCTGAGTCAAACCATCACAAACATTGATTTTGCCTCAGGATTGGGTCTTTTAGATGACACCATGGTAGAAAAGGAACAAATATAGCCACTGATACCATTTTCAATGTGGTAACAGACGGGTAGCAATTCTCCTTTGATATCCAAAAATGTGAAGGAAGCCTTTTGGAAATAAAATAAAATAAAATAGAAACAATTGAAGGAAATGACAGAAGTAAAAAAAAAAAAAATGTTGAGTTCTGAGCGTGACTGGAAGGTCATTGTGCTCACTCCTTCTGGGTTGTGATTACATGACTATAGGCATAAGGGAAGAGTTTATTATATATATTTAAAATAAAATATAGATGTGGGTTTGCTTTGGAGATGAGGTGTCACCTGGAAACAAAAAGTCAGAGCAATTAATTTGTCATGTACAGGTGAAATGATTGTGCAGACATAAAAAAAAAAGAAAAGAAAAACAAATAATTGGTCTATAATTTATAATAATCAGCCAAACCACTGGCTTCCTTATTTAAGATAGACACCTAAATAACCATATTATGTTCATATCAGTCATATGGTTATGGTGGGCTTCAGACACAATGGTAGGATATCAATGGGCAGTGACTGTTAGCAGATACTCTGTGAATGGCATTCATAAGGGAATCTCCAAAATGTTTAAAAAGTTTAACAGTGATTTTCAATGTCCTAGTGTGAGTCAGAGACACACAGTCTTGTTAATACAATTTTGAATATATTCAAAAAGTTTGTGACATATATGTTTCTTCAAATTTGTTGCAAATTTACTGTGGGTCTCTCAAACCTGTCTCAATGTTGCTTCTTGATTTCATTAGTTGACCAGGAAAAAAAAAAAAAAAAATACACGTCAATAGTCAATAATACTTGAAACATTAATTTGAATATAATAAGTGTCCAAATCTGATTATATTTAGTTCAAAAGTGTACTCCATTAAATTAAGTCATAAGCATTTGTCTGACTGTCAAGGTGGGTTCATAAGGGGAAGGGATGAGTATGGTGTTGGCAGAGGGAGGCAACAAAATAATGTATGTTGCCTAGAATGCAGTTCTGCAAGCCATGCAAAGGTAAGTAAGCCACAAGTAAAAAAATAACGAGAAATAAACAAACAAAAAATAAAATGTGGCTGCATGACTTCCTGGTCAAATGGTCACACACATTCAAATGTATGTGATACTTCAAGTGAAAATATCCCTTTTGTGTCACAATTTTGAGCTTCCACCTAAACACCAACAGTTATAGATCAATGAGCTACTCCTGCAAGTGGGACATGATGCACCATCATACATGAAGTACAGGATTTGCCTACTTCAGGTTCTGCTACTTGCATCGTGTAAAAAAATGAAATTCAGTGAATACTTAGCTAGCTTAAGACCCAAGATACTAAAAGCACAAACTGTCATTTTCTAAGCAATGGCAAAATGCTCTTGATGACTGTACTGGGAACATGCAGCCAGTCAGAATTAGTGAAAGATCAGTAATTTACCATCAAGTGACCTAGCAGAATGGTTGACAGTGCAAGGGAAACCACAACCCTTCTAAAGACACAGTGGATAGGGACCAAAGAGCTTGGAAAACTCAAAAGTCAAATGTTTACATTTAGAATTATTTCTGTGGTTTGCATAATTCTGCTTTTATACATTTATACTTGTTCACATTTCAAACGTTTCATACTTATAAAAGATGCAGCAGTTATTTGGGAATGAAAATGTGGTGATTGGTGAGTTGAGTCAAATGATTCCAATCTCTAACATGAACAGCTGCAGTTATCCACATGTTACTACTACCAAAAATGCATTTAGCTTCATTTATTTCAAATATGAACTGCACTCATCTTCTAACTTCAAAATGACCCACACAGTCAGATTTTTTTATTTTTCTTATTTTTATTTTTTTATTTTTTTGTGAAAAGGTTTTTATGGAAGCGGGGCAAATACAGTTGTTTTTCTACTCATCACTTCTTCAGAGTCACCATCTGATAAGTTTGTTTTTTGGGATTGCTGTTTGTTAGACTTAACAGATTGATCACAAGACACAAGGACATTGGGATGTAACTGTGCTGGTGAAGATTCACTATCATCCAGGTCATGATCAAACTTTTAAGTAAGCATCCAATCAAGTATCCTGATGCAAGTTCATTAATCCAGGTAGATAAATCTAACAAGGTGACGGATTCTTCTTTGTTGAAACATTTCATGTGTTTCACTCTCTCCACCATTACAGCTACTGTATCTTGTTTGATTGTTTGTCAGAGGTTAGCTCACCCTGGGTTACATTTCCAAATTGGCGTAGCAATCTTACCTTTATGTCATGTCAATTCTCAAATGTCTAAAGTGTGTGGAGGCAAACAAATAGCCTAATGAGCCTCTATTGCATGAGGTGAGTAGTTTCAGTCTAATCTGCATGTGGATTTAGGTACACTACCAGGCCTCTCATGCAGTTTTATAAAGATTGGAACTCCACACACTAGAGACATTTAGAATTGATAGAGCATCCTGGATGGGAAGCAAAATGTCTTCAGCTTCAACATAGAAGTCCAGCTGGTTTTGTTTTTTAACCTTTTTTTGGGTGAGATGTATTTGATTGGGGGAGCTGTAGCTGAGTGGTTAGAGCAGTTGTCCTCCAATGGGAGAGTTGGGGGTTTGATTCCATCAGCAGTCACATGTTGAAATGTCCCTGGGCAAGACACTGAACCCCTCATTTCCTCTGTGTCTCCCACCCGTGTATGCATGTGCTCTAAAGCACTGATTTGTCGCTTTAGAATGATTTGTCCATTTAGCTTTGTAGAGATGTAGTAGAGTTCTGTATGACTGTTTGTGTGTGGAGGTAAATGAGGGCACGTATTGTGGTCTAAAGTGCTTTGGGAATCCTGATTAGATAGAAAGGTGCTTTAAAAGTATAGTCCATTTACCATTTGCATGTTTACTTAAGTTTGGCTATATAACATATATTCTATTCTCAGAATAAGCTTGACTGTGGCAACAGAGTATCTGACAGAGATAGGTGTGTAGTTGCTGAGTAGCATGGAACAGTTCCCAAGAAGAAGAGAGAGTGGAGGTCAGAGTAGGCTGATATACTCAGAGCAAACAAAGATTCAGAAATGGATGGTGACAGGGCAGCTGTGGAGGGTCGGTACACTAGTGCTTTAGCAACAAGTGGAGAGAGAACAAATAAAGATATACTGCCAGGTTGATCAGGAGATGGATTGGACATTTTAACAGCTACAGGGAAGAAACCAATAAGGCTTAAAGAGCTACTGTGTATTTATATATATACATCCATCCATCCATCCATCCATTATCTTTACCCGTTTATTCCATTTTGGGTCACGGGGGTCGCTGGTGCCCATGTCCAGCAATCACTGTGCGAGGGGCGGGGTACACCCTGGACAGGTCGCAAGTCCATCACAGGGACACATAGAGACAAACGAGACAAACAACCATTCACTCCCGCACCCACACCCAGGGACAATTTAGAGTTACTAATCAGCCTAACATGCATGTTTTTGGTCTGTGGGAGGAAACCGGAGTACCCGGAGAAAACCCACACAAGCACGGAGAGAACATGCAAACTCCACCCAGAAGGCCCCTGGACCGGGGTTTGAACCAAGGACCTGTTTGCTATATATATACATATATACATTAATAAAATAAAACAAAAATACTATTGATTCAAAAACCTATAATGACTATTTGCATTGTGAAATAGTAAGTTTGCTTCAACAAAGGTTTAAATATAAAATAATATTTTGAGCGCATACACTGGAAGTTGCATCAAAAAATTGTGCCCAATTTAGAACTCCTCAAAATTCCAAGTGCTTTATGAAACAGTACAAGTTTTACTGGAGGACATTAATAGCAATGATTTTTATTTATTTATTTTGCAACCTTTATAATACTTACCTTGAAAACCAGAAATAAACCATGGAGTAGAAACATACATTGTACTTTAAGTGGAATAATATATACATAATAATAATAATAATATACATAAGTATATATATATATATATATATATATATATATATATATATATATATATGTATAGGGATTGTTTAACTTGTTACCACTTCCATAGATTACATTTCCTTCTGTGAAACTGATTTGAACATAACTGCTTATAATGTAATTGTAGCTAGTTCTCTAAAGCACTGACTGTGTTTTGCATGTGTACAAAACTGGTATTTTATGCCATCTCCTACTGCTGGTGAGAAAATATGCTTCTCTGCAAGACTTCATCACCAAATTTCACTGTGCTGTATTTACCTCCCATAACACAGCATGAGAAAGTTGGCAAAAGCATCAAGCATAAAGGCCCATTTTTAAAACAGACCTCTCAAAGGCAGCTGCCACACACCAGAAACAGCCTCATGAATTATTTTTTGTTCAATTGCACAGCCTCTCTGTCATGGGTTCAACATTCTTTCCTTACTGCAGGCAGTCTGACACCCCCCCACCCCCCCTCAAAAAAAAAAAAAAAAAAAAAGAAACAAAGAAAAATTAAACTGTTCTGAAATACAATGGTAGAGTGCAAGACAACCACTGTCCCAGTTACTTGAGAGCTAATGGGGATTTAGTGATTGAGCTGACACCTGTTTGTCATTTGGCATGTTTCATAATCTGATGCTGGTTTATTTGCATTCTCCTACATTGTATAATTAGTTGTTCTTCTTATCAACACCCTAACAAAATTCCAATAATTAGGAGCACAAAAAGACCAGCGTTGCATCTTTTGCAAAGCAACTTTTAGCCTACATTTTTTAATACTATCTAAACAAAATACATACTTTAAAGAAAATTTGAAGAAAGCACGGTTACATAAACATAATCAAAACCTGTGTTTGTAGAAGCACCCTGGTCAACAAAAGGTTGGTGTATTATGTACAACTATGTACATTTTAATTAGCATGAATAAACAGAGTTGGTCATGTCAATGTTATTTGCAAGCAAAAGATTGTCACTATATTATTTTGGGCAACTTTTTAAATACAAACAATATTTGGGATACAATGTGAGGCTTCAAAACTTGTGCAGCTATATGTGTAAAAGACCCATTCACATGACATCAAATAGCAGCACAGTTATTAAAAGGTTAGACATATTTAGGAGAGCTTGCCTGTGTGTTGAGTTGCAGCACATTCTGTGCATTCTATTTTTAATCTTAGCAACTAGTGGAGCAACTTACGCTGGTGTAACTATCCAGACTGTGACAGCCCTCTGTGTGGAGCAGAGAGCATCCATCTAGCACCTGGGGGAACAGATGGTGGGGGTTTAGGGCCTTGCTCAAGGGCCCAGAGTGGGGCAAATAAGGGTAGAGACAGGTGTCGGTGCTTCACTTTTCCCATCCACATTTTGATGATGTCAGTCTGAGGAGTCTAACCTGTGACCTTCTGATCACAGACCCTCCGCCCACCTTCTCTAACCTCTGCGCCACCACTCCCCTAGACAACAAGACAATACTCATCAAGGTTCTTTATTGTCATTTGCATCACATGTGGTACATCGGGAGGAATTAAACTTTGTACACAGGGTCCCAGTTACACCCAAAAGTAGCAAAAATATAAAGCATAAAAGAAACTGTATACAAGGATCGAAGATATACGCTAAACAATACTAAAGTAAAATAATATGGTATATTAAACAGCAACCTGAACAACTCTACTCTTGTTTACTTCCTGAGTTCACCAACAGTTTAGGAAATCCACAACAGGGCGTCCAGATGTAACTTTTTTTTTTCATTTACCCTTTATTTTTCCAGGTAGTCTCATTGAGTCACAAGAACTCATTTTCAAGACCTGTTTAGGCAGCAGATGGTGGGGGTTAAGGGCCTTGCTCAGGGGCCCAGGGTGGGGCAAATGAGGGTGGAGGGAGGTGTGGGTGTTTCATCTTTTCCACCCACATTTTGATGTTGATGGTACCGGGAGGTGAACCTGCGACTTTCCGATCACAAGCTCATCTTCTAACCTCTGCGCCGCCACTCCCCCATGATACTAAATAGTAGGCATAATAAATAAAGTGTATTTTTATTTATTTTCATCACAATTTTATACCACCTCCATGAGAAGAGTTCTCTTTTAATTACCCTGCACGCCTGCACAACTCATTGTGTTTACTCGTGTGCAGGAGCTCCATTAGCACTGATGCGTAAAAGGCATTTGGAGTAAAGGAACAAAAAAAGAAACCCAAAACAAAACAAACAAACAAAAAAAAAAAAACACAACATCATTGATAATTTATTACTCTGAACAGCCGTGTTCAGCTCAATTGTAAGAAGCAAGGTACACGGATCTGGAGATTAAAAAGTAAAACGGCAGCTGTGAGGAATAGCTGGATAACCTTTCCTTTGAAGCAAACAAGTCCTCAGTGCTGTTTCACAGCATGTCAGCAGACTTATGGTGCTGAATTTAATGGAGGTTTTGCTGCGCTGATTTTTATCCTTTCACGGGTCTGTTTGATCATGTGGAACCTCACAACAGCTAGCAGCTAAAAATTCCACTTGTTGAAGACAATATTTCTTATTACCTTTTTATGTGCGGGAATACGAGACCGTGCTGAGAAAGCCAAAGGAAACTGAAACAGAATGCATTCAACATATTTCTGTGTGTGCATTCCTCTGCATGTTTCCTGCACATCTGCAGTTACCAAGGCAACATCTAACCCCCTAATTCGGCAAGGGGAATCAGATATCCGAACAACTGCTGTCTTCCGCCACCCTGCCCCACCTTCCTCTCACCCAGTGCCACAAATTCCACCCCTCCGTGTTTTCTGTCTCTCTGCCGCCGATGAAACCTTAAGTGGGGGTTTAATGAAATCTCAGGGATTGTCCTGTGGCTTGATGACTCGGGCTCTCTTCGTGTGGGGTGGCCCTCCACTTTCAACAGCGTGCTGAAGCGAAGAAGTGCAGTCACTAATTGCACGGCCTGAGGACAAGCAATGGGAAATAAAACGGAGTGAGGTAGAAAATGAACACGGAAAAAAAAAAGGAAAAAGAAAAGCAAAGGAAAAGCAGTGCATGTTTCGAAGGTCACATTTGTCAACTAAAGAGATGCTCATGCATAACTAAGTATTTCCTTTTGTGCAACCAATGGCCCTAGCAACAGTCAGGAAATTGATTGTGAAAATTAATATTTAACTCAAGTCAAATTAGCACACTGGAAGTTGGTAAGGTTGCCTTGGATCACTGAAGCACAGTAATTAGACTCTTCCAAGACTGAACAGCATTATATATATATATATATATATATATATACATATATACATGTGTGTGTGTGTGCAAATGTTTAGTCTCTATGATGAACAGATCAACATGCCATGTGCCATGTGTCACAGAAGTTTTCAGCTTACCGCTGGAGAAACGGTTGATTATCATTTACAGCCCAATTATAAAGGAACTACAAAGAGGAAATAAGCAAGTTATTTTTGTATGAAAACGTGTTGAAAGGTTATTGCTAATGAACTGCTGCTGCTCGTTCAAAAAGTGCAACACCTGGCTGTTTTGGGAGTTTAATACATTTGTTTTCAATCTTCATTAAAATACATTAATCACGAAGCCAACAGCGTTTCCCAGAGGAGCGCCTTTTTTTTCTTCCTCAGTAATTAGTGACTGCGCAAACCATTGTTCTTTTACTGACATCAAATTCATGGGTCAGAATCTTGTCATTTATCTGCTTTATTCTGTTCTATTATATATTTGAAGAAAAGGTAGAGGGAAAAAAGAGGAGGCACTTTTTGTAATGAGATGCAAACAGATGTAGATTAAAATTCAGAGAGTAGTTGGATCCTTCATTTACATTGCTGCACAAATAATAGTGGTAGCTGTTTTTTTTGTATTTTTTTGTATTTTTTATTTTGATTACAACTTATTTCTTTAATTTTATTCTTAACCAAGAAAACATCACAAAGCTAATGGCTTGTTAATATATGCAAGGGCTGAGCACTTTTTTTACTAATGTACATTTTGCACATTCTTACTCTCAAAATGGGCAGCAACTCTGTTTTGACACCTAAGATATATGTTCTCGTGCATTCATTTTTTTTTTCCTCAATTTGTATTTATTTATTTATTTATTTTACATACTCATGCACCTATTAATAATTTAGGGAAATTATTACCTTCCAGAAGTTCATCTATTTCAAAACTGTTGCATCAAACTGAAAACCATTTTAAATGTAAAACGTTTCAGTCTGGAGGAATTATTTATTTTTACAGTTTTCACCTGAGATCAATAAAAAAGGTGCAGTGAAGACAGCATATTTATTGCATGATTGCATGACTAGATCATTCGTTGTGATGTAGCATTCGTAAAAGGTAGTACGTACATGATCAGGATATGAATATTTACATGCTTTATAATTATGTGTTGCCCTGATAGATTAGGTGTACCCCTGGAAAGGTGACTGGAGAGTCACCAGTCCACAGCTCACATTAGCAATGTTTACATGAACATAAGTAATAGGATTAAACGGCCATTCGGGATAAAAATGCATCATGTAAACACCCATTCGTATTATTCTGAGCTGATTCAGCTTGATCCGAATGAATTTGTAATCCGAATGAAAGGGGTGGATTATGCCAATTCGTAATCTGATCGGTGTGCATGTAAACACCTAATGTGATCTTTTTATTTTGATTGTGGAAAACTGATCTGACTGCACATGTGCGACATAAGTCTACTTCATGTATCTGCCTGGCTAGATACTAATACTGTACGTTGGAGAAGCAAAATTGGTCGGTGAGCGACAACATTTCTACTAGAAACTTTAAAAGAGCTCAAAATAATCTGTATTACCTGTAGCTCAATCAGGGAGTGCAGTAAAGTCTCCACTGTCATTAAAACCTGGCGCAGGTCCATTTTTAGCGCTCAGGTTTGTGTGCGTTCGTCACGGAAGTGGAACTTATTCTTCTGTGTTTTTTAAAGGAAAAATTACCACTCTGCGCATGTCAGTACTTCTATTCTGAGTAAAAGCCCGCTGCATGTAAATGCTTGTCGTGAAGGGATTGTGCCCATGTAAACGATACATTTGGATTATTTAATCCAAATACATTTCAATCCAATCAAAGAATTTGGTGCATGTGAACATAACTGCTTTAAACAAGATTAAATAGATAGAGTTATAGAGATATTTCACCATGGAATGTATTGTATAGCTGCTTCTCCATTGTTAAGTACCATAATTGCCAGACTTTAGGACACTATTTTTTCACAATCCCTGAAAGAGTGAAGAGAGAAGAGATGAAGATGTTCACATCCTGGATAGAGAGGAACGGTGGTTTGAGAGAAGAGTAAAGGAGGCCATCTTTGTGAAAAGAAATCGTCCATCATTAAACAGGGGTGGAGGCCTCCAGGTTCAACTGCCCCCCTCTTACAATGCTGTGATTGCTAGTATCACTCAGCCCTCTGTGAATAGTACACATCCATCAGTGTGCTAATGACCCATTGTTAGGCTGATGGTCCTTCTTGAGCATGTGATCAGCTGGTTTTGGTTGTCAGCAGCAAACTGGTTGATCCACTCTGAGAAGGTGCTATTTATAAGACTGAGCTGAATACAGCACCTCAGACTGAGGAAGTCTCTCGGATGAAAGAAGAAATGTTTCTACATTTTTTTCATTGTTTTGTTTTGTTTTGTTTTTTGAATGTCCAGAGGACCAGACTTAACTTTTTTTAGATTTATCTACCTGGATCATTGAGCATGCATCAGGATACTTGGCTCATACAGTGACGTCAGTCCACGGGCCAATTAATGGCTGCAATTTGCTGACGTCAAAATGGCTTGCTCAGCTTGCTTAGAACCATGGCTGAGGTGGGTCCAAAAACTGTTCAGGAGAAGATCATTCATTCAACCTTTATTTAGACAGGTAAATTCCAGGGAATAATGGAGACACAATTGGCCGATGTCAAGTCAATGTGAACAGATTAAAGCCACACCGGTGGAGAAGCAGTTTTTGTGTCTCAATAGTTTACAACTACAGAATATAAACATCTATATCCAGGACCCAATTATAAATACATTAATAAATAAATAAAATAAAATAAAAACTGCATGTACATCTAAATAGGTCTACATAACAAAGCCTCTCATGCAGTTACATGTATATGAAGCTTGGAACTCCACACAATCCAGACATTTTTTTAACCAATCAACCCTCCAGGATGGGAAACAAAACATTTTTTAGCCACATTATAGAAGTTCATTCATCTTTTCTTTTTTTCTTTTACTTTTTTAAGATAAGAGATAAGATATAACTTCATTGATCCCACAGGAAATTGTTGTGCCAGAGTTTCATTACAAAGGAACATACACAAGATATAAAAAATAACAGATAATATAAAAAAAATAAGATATAAAATTAAAATACCAGCAATTAAGATCAAAAACAAGTCAGGTGTCGACAGAAACATGAGTGTTTATTAAAGTGTTTAGCGATTACTACTAATATTGTTTTCTTAAAGATAACTTAAAAATAAACAAAAAAAGTTTGATGTTTTAATTGAAAATGTATTTTAACTTCTTACCTATTGTAATTTTGATGAATGTTTACAACCATAGACAGTGGGTCAGCAACAGAGATCTGAAGTAGTGTGTGGTCAGTTACACCAATGCATGCACTTGATTCTGCACATCTCTAATAATTTAATATAAAATATCATACTTGATTTATTTTTAATGTAGATTTTTATTATTTTTTTTTTTTTAAAGGTCAAGTTCTTTTAAAAATGTGTTCGAAAAAGAAGGAGAAAACTCCTTTCAAAGAAGAGTTTAACCATTCAAGGAAAAAAATAAAAAGTCAAGCAATTTCCATGAACAAGTGATGGCAGTAATCACATAGAAGAGCATTACACAGCAATCCATTCTAATTATTTTAAACATCCGTACACTACTTTGCAATTTTAAATCAAATCACTCAATAATCTTCAGAGAATTAGAGGCAAACTGCTCTCTGATTAAGAAGGTGTAAGATACAGCAGGCTAAAATCTGTGCTCATCAAAGCCTGGCATCTGTTCAAGCCCAAAGCTATATTAGTGTGTTCCCCCCTCTGCCCCACTGGTGACGGTTTAAATTAGCCATGCTAAAAAAAATAAAATATATGACTTACCTGCCAACATCTACAAACATTATTTCTATAGAACTTTGCTATTTTATCCTTTGAATGATATTACATTTCATGGATATGTGATTGCATTCGTCAGAATGTTTGCAAAGATTTATCAAAGTATTAATGCAGCTGAGTTATTGTAGTTGGATTTAGAAGATGTGCGGTGAGAAGACCAAACATGTCTATATTAGCCTCTCAGTCAATTAGTGTGCCTCTCACAAACAATGGGACGCTACAGTGTTTGCAAAAGCCTGTAGCGGACCGCAGACAACAGAAACAGCATGCAATAAAAGCTAATCAAAGATTTATTTGGCTAGGTAATTTACATCTGATTACTGCTGTGATGTCCTGAGTTAAGAGGATGATTTCTGAAGTTTCACCTGCTATTTTTCCAGCACTCACTTTGTTATGCAGCCCGAGTGAATGATGCCATCTGCTCATCATCATTTAAATGTTTTCGCCTGAGCCAATTATGTTCGTTTAGGATTCTAGGCAGATCTGAGGGCATGCAGCGTGCCAGCCACCACACTCATGTCCTGCACAAAATCCAGAAGTTATTAGGAGACACAGACAACCTTAAAATCTTAAGTGTTGTGGCTGGCTTACTCGCTTTTATATTAATGCAACCTTGGAAATTTAAATTAGATTAAGGAAGTATTTCATGGGCATGAACACACAGAAAAGTGTCAAATAATTCTTTTTTTTTTTCTATAACACAAGCACTTCTTTGGATAAGTGTTGCAAAATTAGCTTTTTTTTTTACTATGATAATTATGATGATTGCATTTGTAGAGAAAAACAATTTCTCATCAACTAAATGACAAACATACCTCAACTATTGATTGAGACAATTATGCTACAAGATGTCTTTTTCTTTATTGTTGCCACTTTTTTCTTCTTCTCCGTAACACAAAAGAACAAGTAAAACAAATTCAATGAGATGGTAATAAACACAACACATTAGTTGCTGGTATCGAAATCAGGCTGCTTGTTTAAAACGTGGAGAAGTTTAATGTCAGTGACATGAGTAGCAGGGAAAGATTTCATTAAGATAGAGGTTTCCCACCAGCCACTGAAGTAAATGCACTTTAGGTGATAAAAACTAATCTTGTTCTTGTTCTTAAAGTTTCTGCTTGGCACAGAATATGAATGAAATTTGTCTCCTCTCCTGGAGAAATGAGAAATGTATTTATCTCTGTGCTGTCACTTCAAATGAGTGTGAATTTTGTATCTGTCTCTTCATCCATCTCATGGATGGAGCCATTAAAGAAAGGAGGCCCACGGATGAAAGAAACTCTCGCTTAGTTCCCATCTCGCTGTATTTTTGCTTAATCAGTCTGGAAGTGCATCTTCACCTACTGCTCCATACAGGCATAAAACTACCCCACATTTACTTTCTCCCCACATCAAAACTCTTAGCAGGGAACTTTTCCGTCCAGCTTTTATTTTGAAACTCCATTGTTCTTTTAGCTATTCTCATAATCTGAATCAATGGAAGCTGCAGTTTCAGGGTGAAAACCTGAAAGAACATGGCTAGATGATTGTACTAGTGTAATTATTTAGCCTCTGCAAAATTGTTTGTATTTTTTTCATGAATTGTTTTATGTGTAATATTATATTTAATGTTGAGTATACTACTTCATTTATACAATTATGAGAAAACATCTAGTTTCCATGCCATAAACTGAAATAGTAAAAACCTTACTTCCAGCAGTCTTTGGGTGAGAGGTGGGGATATGTCACCAGTCCAGTCCTACGGTTTCTTTAATGTGGATGCTTTTGGACTGTGCAAAAAAAAAAAAGAATTTAGATAAAACTAATGCACACAAAGAAATAACATGCTAACTCCACACAGAAAACCCCAAAGTATGATTTGAACCCATGTCTGTCTTGCTGTGAAGCAATAGAGCTAACCGGTTGCTATGCTCTGCAGCCCACTGGGCAATGACTTTTAATGACTGCTTAGTCAAATACCAGTGATTAAGAGAGCTGCAAAGTGTATAAAGACTGACTTCACAAAGTTTTTTTTTCTTTTTCCGTATATAAATAACTGCATATTTGGTGTGGTGGCTATCCTATGGTGGCCTCAAACTAATAAGTTTTGTAAATATAATCTTAACCCAGATGGTCTTTCTGACTACATTTTGCTTTATCTCTTTGGGCATGCATGGGTTTTCTCCGATATCCATCGACAGTCCAAAACATTAAAAAAATAAATAAAGGTCTACACTTATTAAGCATCTTTATTATCTTTTCCCGGTGTTTCAAAGTGTGTCATAGTTTTTCACTAACCCTTTTTCACATACATTTCACTGTTATATGTTTACACACTATATCCCCTCACTCATACACCTATGAGCATATCATGAGTAGTGGAGGTATTCAGTGTCTTACCCGAGGACATGTTTCCTATTTAACCAACATTAGCATTTTTGTATTTAACTTTACATCAAGCCCTGTCTAATGAAACTACAATGTAATAAAGTTTTTTTTTTTTTTTTTTTTTGTGGTTTCTCTATTTTGCAGAAATTGGCACAGTGCATGAAATATGTGGTAATAGTTTTATCTGGATGCCCTTTGATGATGCAAAAATGGACTTGAACCAGCAGCGTCAGGATTACAAAATAATGGTGGCACTGACCACAAAGCCACTGCAGTTCCAAAAAAACAGTAATAAATTAAATTTGATTGATGGATGTAAAGAGTAGAATGTTTCAGAACAAAATATTTGTAACTAGATGGAAACTGGATTACAGGCTCAAAGATAACAGATAAATATTAAAAATGATAATCTGTACTTGTATTGCTTCAGACAAGTGCTGGAAAAAAAAAAGACTTCTGATCTAATTCTTAAAAAAAACACTCAAAGGAAATGCGTAAGTGAAATCATGAAGCAATGGTCACACAAGTGGAGGGACAGGTCATGAGAGGGGAAAGATGAATGGCAAGGGAGGGACAGTAGAACTCACAGGGGTAGTTGGGCCCTTTTGGGTCCAATTCTGCCTGTGTTCAGGGAAAGAGGGCAGCTGTTCTCCAGACCCAGAGCATTGACGCTGAACTAATGAGAATGTAATGGTCCTCCATCAAAAAATCCAGCCACTTGCACATATTTATATATGCACAATCATTCCAATATTTCTGCACACACATATA
>NC_056516.1:19790745-19793857 GCF_014905685.2 Nematolebias whitei
ATATATGTATATATATATATATACACAATATATATACACATGAACATATTCAGCTTTTGCTGTAATTATATCTGCCTGTACATCTACCTGTCCTGAGTTCACTCCAAATTCAAGATGTTCTTTAAAATCTCAAGAACAAAACAGTGTCTGAATCCTTCTATCTAGCATTAAACCCACATCTACCCCTCAGCACTTAATTTTGAAGTTGCAGAGTCGTTGTCTAAATTCCAATTCCTATCCAGGCCGTGGGGTTCACTAGTGCCCATATCTAGACATCTTCGTGCAAGAGTCTTGGTACAACTTGGACACGTGACAAGTCCATCACTGGGCCATTCAGGCCCTGTTTACATTTCAGAGTCAGAGTCAGAGATTCTTTATTGTCATTCACACCACATGTGGTAAATGTGATGAAGCGAAATTATGTACACATGTGAACAACCTCTGAAAATATTAGTGTTTTTCAGTGTTTTTTGAGAGGTATAAACAAAAAAAAGGTGCAGATTTACATTGAATCACTATAGTTTTGCAGGGTTGCCAGAAATGATGAGTTATTGTACTGTGCATAGAAAAGGAGTACTGTCTAACAGCATCCATATGTCATATCTATCACCACTGTCTTGTAAACTTTTCCTTAACGTTTGCTGTCACACTGTTGTTGCAAATAACTCATTGAACTTTTCTCCATCCACTCCATCCTGCCTGGATTCTCTTTCCAACTATCTACATACATTTCTCATTTTTATGGACAGTTGACCCCAAGTACTTGAAGTCCTGCACCTTTGGAACTGCTGCACCTTGTTGCCTCATTGTTCCACCTGTCTCCATCTCATTGACACACATGTACTCTGTCTGTATATACAAGTCCTAAAAAAGTTTGAACTGACAGCTTTCTAGTTAATAAATTTAGATAAAAAGAACATATACAACATATAAAGAAGACATTTTTTGTCTGATTTGATGTAACACATAATCATGACTTTCTTTAGGTCAGGAGAAGCCAGCATGTGCCAGAGTGACCAATTATGATGACAAGATACATGTTCAACTTAACCACACTGTAAGCGTTTAATTAGGACATCTTGGATGAGTCCAACACACTTTAGCTCTGCCAATCTGACTAATGGTTAAAGAGGAGAGTTAATGAATGTATCACATGCTTATTCCCATGCTCATACACTCTTCCACACACACACCCACACATACCCTTGACTGGCACCCAAGTCTATAGTAACAAGCACTGCAAATCCAGCTTGATTGAATTAGGGAAGGATTAAGCAAAGTCACTGATATGAAGGCTAGTGATGTAATATTAAACATCAGCAGTAAAAGGTGCTGACAGAGCATTGCGCTGGCTCAGAGAACAGACAGAAATGCTATGTCCTGACCACACTGGTATCCGATTGGCTGACACATATATCCTCTGGCTGTGGGATCACTGACAGTTCATTTAGTTTTAAATGATCTGACTTGATGTGGCAGGACCTGGCTGCACAGACCCTTATCTGGCTCTGCAGACACACAGAGAATGTCACACACAAGCACTCTGACATGCACTTCTACATAAGCATGTAATTTTCCTACAATACTTTGAACTCTTTGTTTTCTTTTTGGTGATGTTGAAGTGATGCAACAGTCTTAATGCTGTCACATCATCGGCTCAGTTAACCAGTGACTCAGACCTGAAACGGTTGGGGAAGCTACTTGCCTTATGATGGAGTCTGGTCCTCAGCCTGTGAAGTGCCTTAAAAGGCTAAGGAACAAATAAATAAATTAGCGAGTAGCTCATAAGACATGAAATTTATTACCTGTCCTGCTAATTAAATGGCTAAAGATATATAGAGGCAGGAGAGTGAAATGAGAGTGGAACGAGGGGCAGTGAGGAAAAACCCAAGACGAGCAGATTGCTGGGTCTGATGATGTTTTGCCTTTTTTTTATTCTATGTGTACACACAAACACACAACCATACACACAGGTTTTGATGTATGAGTGTGATTTTGAAGTCGTGGAGATACACGTGATGATGCATGTCTGTTTGTTAAAGAGGTCTGAAGCAGAAAGGGCACACACATCCAGTCAGTGATAACTTATCAATATTCCTAGTAGTATCGGCGGCTTTTTACTAACACAGAGTGAGGAAAAAGGAACAAAAAAAAAAAGATTATAAAGTGACATTCTGCCAGATTATTTTAAACTGGACTGTCAGCCATTTTGCTTGTTATTTGCATTTTGGCCACTGCTTTATATATATATATATATATATATATATAAAAAAAATAAAAAATGTTTGCATGGCTGCTATCTTATGTTTAGGAGAGTTTGTTGTTCCCAGTTAGATAGTGAAGTAGAGACTAGGACATACTCTCCATCCATCCATTCATCTTGTGAGCTAGACAACTTGAAAAACTAAGTAAGGTACAGTAGTCCCTCATGTATTGCTAGAGACTGTAAGTGCTCAACTTAGACTAAGTCTGGATGAAAAAAGTCCCGATGGGCTCAGGAAACAGCGCTAGACCTAGGGTGATGTGTGTCCCTGCTCAGACGTCCCAGTGGGCCATCTAGGATCTCTTGGGTTCATTGCTGAGACTGGGGGTCTGATTCTGGTTCGGTTCAGTTCAGCTCTTGAGTGCTGAAGCACCATTTTTCAGGGGGAGGGGCAGAAATTCAGTTGGCCATCACAGGCCCAAAAATGGTCAACCGAGTCCAAGTCTGGATGAAAAAAGTTCTGATAGGCTCAGGAAACAGCATTGGACCTATGGCGGTGTGCGTCCCCACTCAGAAGTCCAGCTCTCAAGATTCACCAATGGGTCTGGAGGTCTGGTTTTGCTTTGGTTCTGGTCCGATTCGGTGGGTTCTGTGGGGCTCTCTACATCCGCTGGGAACCAAAGTCACTCCATTACACACCAAACTTTTTGTGATCAGATCAAAACTTTCTCTCTAGTCCTTCAGCAGAATGAAATGGGGCTTCTGGGTGGGACCCTGGTGATGTCTGGGAAATGTAGTTGTAAGAGTGTAGGCTTAGTGAGAGAAAACTACAAAATAGCAGGGCCTGTCCGATATATCTAAGTAGATATATATATATATATATATATACAGGTGCCAGGAAACAGCATT
>NC_056516.1:19803857-19816754 GCF_014905685.2 Nematolebias whitei
TTAGCTTGAATGAACAACTCTGTGCAAAACTTTTTCCAGTGTAGTTGGAATCAGGATCAGAAAGTAAAATCAACTTCCAATGTGGTATGTACAGTATAGTATAGTATGGTAGAGTATGTTGCACCACAAAACAGCTGTTCTATCAGCATCACAGGTGTTACAAAAGAGATCCTAAAACACGGTCACTGCAGTTTTAACTTTTATATACGTTGGAATATATATATAGACAGTTACAATTTAAAACCACTGGCACTGATTTAAATAGCTTTGGATGATTTAAGACCCATATTTATTTCCCTTGTTTGTTGGTAGCACGTGTGATGTTTCTCCCTAAATATCTCTGCCATGCAGTTTAATTAGGAATTCCACTATTACTGTTCTGGAGTCCTGTGCATTGTTGCTCCTTGTTTCAAACAGCTTATGCAGGTGTTTCCAATGTCCCTTGAAAGAAGAGAAGGTCTGCAGGGGCCAGTTCATTATCCCAACACACTTTGCGACTGTTTGTAATGGCTTGCCTGCACCTGTGCTGTTACTCAGTGATAAGTGACTCAAGAGCATTAGCTGTAATAATGAGCCATTTTCTTGCTTTGCAATTTTTTTTTTTGTCTCTTCCATAAGCCTTTGTGTTATTTCTCTTCACTTAAATCCTAAAGGTTGGTGGAAGTGCTTAGCTAAATTAATAAGCTTTTATTTTGTTTGTATGTATGACAGTTGCGTAGAAATACAATAACCAGAGATTCAAAGGAAAAGCTCCCATTTATTAGGAGCTGTAGTCATCGAGGTACAGTGGGACCCAATTAAGATTAATTTACGTGTAATGTCTGTAATTGAATGTGGTTTGAAATGTGCTTTAAAGTCACTTTGTTACCAAACAGTTTTTTTAGCTGCTGAATAGGGATTATAAGTCAGTTGATAAGTTTTATATATATATATATATATATGTGTGTGTGTGTGTGTGTGTGTGTGTGTGTGTGTGTGTGTGTGTGTATTTTGTTTGTTGAATCAACATGAAATTGTATTAGCAACCTTATTATGCATTCTAATAACCAAATTCTAAGAGGGTGACGGGATATTAGACCAATGGAGGAGTCATACTACTCAATAGATATGGGTAAGTTTTATATGTTATTGTTGTTTTGTTAGTTTTATGTACTGCATGTTTGTATTTATAGCATTTTTGACTGGACTGCGATTTCAGCTACATATTTACTGTGGGTCTATATACATAATTTGAACTTTTAACAACAAACACTCAATGAATATCATGTTTGTATTCAAAAGACAGTGTTAAAAAAGTGATGCAATATCAAAATCAAATACAGTTTAATTAAATTACAAGCAGTAAGAATGAAGTAACAAATAATATACATAAATCAAGTTAAAATAACTAAGAAAGAAAGACAGAAATAGGAACAAACTGGGACTGATGAGAGGAGCAAATTCAAGGTCGAAATTCCATTTAGACTTCAATCTGCTACACCAGAAAGGCTGTTGGCACTGCAATTACCTGTTATGCAGAGTGGGCACCAAAAATCCCAAACATCTTTGATACAACAGCACAGAAAAAAAACTTTTTATCACTATTTAGCTCCGAGGAAGGTGAATGTTATTAATATGCTAAACTAATAACTTCATGCATTATCTCATATTAGCAAAAAGTATTCCATAAGATAAATTATAACTGTATTTTCTTCCTTTACACTAGTCATAATCTATTGTTATGCATTATTTTTCAGTTTGCCCTTCATGCATACAATGTAAGGCTTGTGATGTACCTAGTTTTGATGAGTAAATGCTAATATTGATTTGGTGTAGCACTTCAGACACCTTTATTGACTCAACAGCTTGTGACTGAGAATCAGTTAAACCCTGAGTGTCAATGACATCATTTACATAAATTGCTAGTTTGGAGAATACAGTTGTTTTAGGATGGTAGACACTTGATGTGGAACTGGCTGCACTCAGACTTTTTTGAGATTCAGTCAGTTAACTTGTTTCTCTTGAGAAAAATTTAGCCTGATGGATGGATCAGTTCTTACATGTCTGCTCTGAAAATCGAATTTATTTAATTACCAGATCAAAAGTGTGCAAACAGATTTTAGTCTACAAGTAACCACTCATATGGGATCTGCAATGGCATATATATATATATATATATATATATATATATGAAACTAGACTCTGTTGACTATAGGGATGTAGGGTTATAAGTCATACCTACTTGCCCATAAACAGTAATGGTGTCACATTTTAATATTAAACATGCACTAATTATATCTAAACTTACAAGTAAACATTATAATTTAAACATTTAGCACTAAGGTAAGAACTATGTGACCACCTAAAAAAAAATATATTATATAATTACGGGCAATATTTTGTTATATCCTGTTGAGGAGCAAACAGTGAGAATTGGAAATGCTCTGTGTCCATCCATGCATGTTATGAGTATAACTTAAAAAAGCGATGTACTTACTTCCATTTTGGTTTGTGACTGCTTGTAGGTGTACGAAAAGTTCCTTTCAGAAATTGGGTTGCCACATAGAAATTCAAAATGGCTGTCACCATATATGCATATCTGCAAACCTTGTGAGCTGAAAAAAAAAGTTTAAAACGAACAACATGTTGAATTTGATGTTTGGCTGCACCTGTGTAACAAGCGGTACTCTGATGTCCCCCATTACTGAAGGATTTGAAAACCAAATGTTTGTAATTTTCGAGATTGTTTTTGCTGGACTGAAAAAAAATGTCAGGGAATGCAAGCAAAACCTTATATTTTTCAATGCAAGATATTCAAGAAGAGCTCTGACACTTGGTTAACAGTGGAGGGCTAGCCCTTCTGGTCACACTGCTTGCAAAGGTTCAGTAACTGTCACTCTATGCTCATATGTTCATGCAGTGGGAATTTCTGGACTGTTCTAGATAATTTTTTCTGCAAAATTTGGCTAAATTTCCTAAATTTAGCTGACACCCGATGAAGCAATAACGCCAGAAGGATACATGGTTTTCAGAGAGGACCAATGTGTGGCGGACAATGGTAATAAGACTTGTGAAGGTGGAACATCTGTCCTCCTTAAACAATTATGGTGTACCAATTATAAGATTATTTCTATGGTTAGGGTACAGGAATTTGATGGACAACTTTCTTACCTATGGAGAGAAGAATGATCTCATCCTCAAAATAAACAAGACCAAAGAAACCATATTAGACTTCAAGAAGAATCCTCCCCCTTAGGTTGTTTTCACACCTGATAGTCCGGTAGACTCGGTTCAGTTGGGGACCAATATTCATAACATTTTGTTTACATTTGAGCTGTTGCATTTGCATTCAAACTGCACTGTGCAGTCGAGCCAACCTGTTGAACCAACCAGTTCCCCCACTCGCCTGTGGTGGCGCTGCACCAATAACTACTGGACGAAACGACACAAAAACCTCAGAAGAAGACACTTCTTCTTCTTCTTCTTCTGGAAATAAAAACGGAATGGAGTCAAGTTTAATTGGTTTTAGGAGTTCTTTTTTGTCATTTTTCAACCATGAACTCAGCATAAGTGGAAGATGAGGCAGAAGACCATGGAGAATGTTGTTTTTCGCACAAGGCAAGCTGACAGCTTCATATGAGGTAAGAGAAATGTGTGTTTGTTTGCCCTGCGCTGTATTCCTCTTCCTGCTTGCAGAGCAGTGCCCGCTCTGCTTACATTCACACTGTACTCAAACACACTCGAGTTTTCTTCTACCAAACCGAGACCTAGGTTTTAGCCCGGGCCAGAGTTTGCCTTTTTGTTCCATGACAGAGTTCGATGGCAAGTTCACACCTCCCCAAATGAATCGGACTTCCTAGGTAAACAAGCTAGAGTTTGGGACAACAGGGCTGGTGTGACTGCGCCCTTACAGTGACTCATCATTACAGGGAATGTGGTAGGGAGGGCTGACAATCATAGATTACTGGGACTGTAGGCTACATCAGACCTGAACTGGTCTCTCAACATCACAGCCACAGTGAAAAAGCTGTAAACAAAAAAAAAAAAAAACTTTCAAAAAACCTTCCAGCTCAGCTCTTTCTTCATCACAACAGACCAGCACAGAGTCTGCAATACAGCAGACGTTGCACTAATCTGTCTGTCAATCTCACGTTCCATTATTCCCTCAATTGTGAATAAAACACAATACTTGAACTCTTCCCCTTGAGGCAGAACCTCACCCTCGACCCAAAGAAAGCAATACACCCTTTTCCAACAGAGAACCATGGCCTCAGATTTGGTGGTGCTGATTCTCAACCCAGCTGCTTCACACTCGGCTGCAAACCACTCAAGTGAGAGCTGAAGATCATGGCGCGATGACACCAACAGGACCGCATCATCTACAAAGAGTAGAGAGGGTACCCTGAGGCCACCAAACCAGACATCTTTGGTCCCCTGGCTGCACCAAGAAATTCAGTTGATCATAGTAATTAACATAATCTGTGACAGCAGGCAGCCCTGGCAGAGTCCAACTCCCACCCTGAAGAGTTCAGACTTAATGCCAGCAATGCGAACAAAACTCTTGCACCATTTGTATAAGGACCAAACAGCCCATAGAAATCGACCCCCAATCCCATACTTGCCGAGCACCCTCCACATTGTATCCCAAATAACACGGTCAAATGCCTTCTTCATGTCTACAAAACACATGTAGACTGGATGGGCAAACTCCCATGACTTCTCAAAGATCCTTGAGAGGATAAAGAGCTCATCCAGTGTTCCACAGCCAGGACAAAAACTGCATTGTTCCTTCTGAATCCAAGATTTGATCAACGATCAGACTTGCTCCTCCAGTATCCCAGAATAGACCTTACCGGAAAATAATTGTCAGTCAGTCTATATACATAGAGAAAGAGAAAGAGAGAAAGAAAGAAACAAACAAGGCCCGGGGGTCAAATATGGCCCTTGTTGACATCTTATCTGGTCCCCGAGATGCTATTTTAAATGTAAAATACTTTTTATCACTTTGTTTTTTTTTTCAGTAATCTTTGATTACAATGTCAAAGGTGCAACAAAGAATGTCAAATGAGACCAATCAAACTCTTGTTCAGAAATATGCAACCGAGAAAAGATGTTGGGTCACTAATTTGAGTTAATGTAGATTCTGAAACTGGTCTTTAGTTTGAAAAAGGTTTTAATTTTGGCCCCCTTTTGTAAGTGAGTTTGACACCCCTGGTCAAGACGCAACCCCACAACGAAAAAGGAAGTTGGCCAAATGCTTATTTTTCAAGTAATCCAGCTCACAAATTAAAAAAAAAATACAAATACAAATACATTTAAAAAATAACAATTTATTCAATTATTATACACAGTGCAACTTCTACCCACTTGATAATCGTGCACTAAAACATTTAGGTTTACTTGCGTTACCTATTCCATTCCAGTCCAGAAAAACACTAATCTCAAAAACTACAAACAAACTGGACTTTGGCAAACTGTGTTTTATTTAAGAGGTAGTGGGACTTAAACGTGTACTTAGACCAACCTTTGGGTGCACTGAAATTGACTGGCCAATGTGCAATTTCCTTAAAATTGGAAACCAAAGAACATAATCCTATATAGAGCATAGAAGTCCTTGCACTCATCACACCAGCACCAATGTCTTGCCATTTCCCTCTAAAACCAATTTAATGAGAGAAGCAAGAAGACAGCAAATTCATTTCTGGAAATGCTGTCTCTCAGTGAACCAATGTGCTGACTCTGACTGAATTATCAATAAACACTTAACTCATGGCTTCTGATCAGGCAGTCTCACTTCTGGAGTTGTGCAAGTGACTGGTTAAATTTACGCTGTGCATTTCCTTTTGGCAGTGCAAGCCCATGTGGCTGTGCTTAATGTTCATCATTTTAGTTGAGTTATATGATAGCCTGTTAAATTTATGAAATCAACATACAGTGATGCTTGGAAATATGTTAACCCTTTAGAGTTTTATATTTATTTAGTTTTTCTATTTTGGCTGCTCCCTTCTTCAGGGGTCGCCACAGCAAACTAACTCACATGAAGACTTGGCAACTGTTTTTACGCCAGCTGCCCTTCCTGACACAACCACAGACCACTGAGCTACCACGGCCCTCTGTGTGGAGCAGAGCACTGTCATCTAGGGTGCCTACAGGAGCAGATGGTGGGGGTTAAGGGATTTGCTCAGGGGCACATGGTGGGGCAAGTGAGGGTTGAGGCAGGTGTGGGTGTTTCACCTTTCCCACCCACATTTTAATGTTGTTGGTCCGGGAATTTGAACCGACGACCTTCTGATCACACCTTCTCTAACCTCTGCGCCACCACTGTGCCCCCCAGCCCCACCCCTTTAGAATGTTCTATATTTCTGCATAAATATGACCTAAAACATTTTTTAGATCTACACATAAGTCCTAAAATTAGATGAGACAAAATTATTGTACTTGGTCATTTATTTATTGAGGAAAAGTATTCAATATCAAATATTTGTGTATGGCAAACATTTGTGAACCTCTAGGATTAGCAGTTAATTTGGAGGTGAAATTAAAGTCAGGTGTTTTCAACCAATTGGATGACGATCAGGTGTGAGTGGGCAACTTGTTTGATTTAAAGAACAGGGATCTATCAAAGTCTGTGCTTCACAAAATGTTTGTGGAAGGGCACGGAGAAGGATATTTCTAAGGACCTCGGAAAAAGAGTTGTTGATGCTCAACAGGCTGGAAAAGTGTGAAAAAACCCACACTCTTGCAATAGTCTAGACAATGTTTCTAAACTCTAAATGCTTTAAAAGATCACAGTATGTCATGGTCTCTGCTTCTGGTTGCTCTCTGCCACCTACCAGTGCTATCCGCCACACCCGCTTCTCCACTGCAAAGCAGAGATCGACATGCTGCAGGAGGGAGCTTCTCCATGCACACGTGGGCTGCACACAGGTGCAGCATGTTGTAAGTAATATACAGTAAAATAGGTTATTTTAAATAAAAATCCATGCCACTCGTGCGGCTCGTCCATTAATCAGCTAATTGTGTGTCATGTCCAATCTTACTTTGAAAAACCGCAAAGTAGCGAGGGACTACTGTATTATGCTATCCCTGCTAAAAGTCCTCCAGACCATAAAGAAAGGGTTACCTCTGTGAGGATCCACAACTTCTCCTCCTGATGCAACACCTGGTGAGCTGGTGCAGGAAGAAAACCTTCACATAATTGTGAAGAAGATGAAGGAGATGGTTGTGAACCTCTGATGGAACTGGGTTTTTAATGTTTTTTGTACTACTAGTGCTTACTGTATTTTTAGTTTAACGCTGTTCTTAGTTCATATCTTAGATCTTCTTACTGTTTTTTGTATACCTTTTTTTACATTTTTGGGATGTAACTTAGACCCTGTTTGCACTTTCGTTCCACCACATGTACCACATGTGGTGCATACGACAAATAAAGAAACTCTGTATTTACCGTTTGTGTTTAACATGTCAATTTCAGGCAAAAGTCAATTTCTCCAAAGTAAAGTCAGTCAAAGAGCCATATACAACAGGTAATTTATTAATTGTTCATAATCTTTGCACAGAATTATGCATAAAAAAAAGGTCTGAATTATTGATTTAGGACTTTAAAGGCGACACAATTATTATTATTTTTTTTATTTTCTTGGCACAACCACAAAGGCAACTGGCCTGGCGAAAAAGAAGAAACACTTAAAAAGAAGAAAAATAAATAAATATATATGTACTGGCCTTTGAAAAGCCCTTGGGAAACTTTTTTGTGTTATTGCTGATCGCACACACTTCAAACTGTTTACCTCAGACACTCCCATATGCTCTGATAAAGCTTTTGAGGCTTTAAATGCTTGTGAGAAGTAGACTGATGCTTCCTCGTATATAAATCAATCACAGGTGACCTTATGCTGCTTGTGGAGAGCACATCCTTGATTAGGAGTGCCTTTTCTTATTAGAAACAGTGTCTGTCTTCAGCTCTGCATCTTACACAGTTTAATCAGACACATACAGAAGTGCACATGCAAATTTCAATGGCTGATTATGATTATGAACAATAACCTTATCAATGTTAAATTGCTCTTTTATGATGTTTACTGTCAATATTATGCAGCTCTGCTTTAATTTCTATAAACGGTATAAACAAACCAAATAATAATTACTGCCATATTAAAGGGTAAAATCTTTCCAAATTAAGAATGAATTGTGAGAGTATGATATGTTTATATTACACAAGGGGAAAAAAAAGAGGCAGTTGTTGCTGTGGGTGTTCATGTTGTTATTTTTTATTTTTCCAATCTTAGTTGGAAATAGAAAACAAGTGGATTTGAGAAGCTGCAATTTTCCATCAAAATGAAAAATAACATTGCTTAGTAATTTCAGTTTGATTTCAGAACCTGTTCACTGGCAACAGAATGCACTGGTGCTCTCCACTGACTGGGTGCTGCCCCTTGGCAAGTTTTCTGAACAGCGGTAAATCAGATGAAAGCGAGCCATAATGAGAGGAGAAAGGGCTTTAAGAACCCCGAGATAAAATTGCATGTTTCAGACATACTCGTTTGAGATGCTGGTTATGGCTTTCAAGAAGCAAAGTCTAACTGACAACTGTAAATTTAATTAGAAACATTTTAATTTATAAACCGACTGAGCTTGTTTTTTTGGGTTGTTTTTTTTTGGTTTATTCCTTCTTTAAAATTTTAAAACAAAACAAAAAAAATTAAAAAAGGAAATATTTCAGGATGGGATTCAACCTTCTCGCTGACAGGTGAAAAACTAACTGCACCACTGTGGTGACTTACTAGAAAAGTTTAAAAAAAGTAACAAAACAAGGATATATTAACAATGGACATTTAAACTTCAATAAAGAAATTACAATATATTATCTCCTTTTACTAAGGGGATAATGACATCATTTTACAATAAGGCTCCCCTCATAGATGGCTAATAAATAGTTTATAGATACATGATTAATTCCTTTAACACTTTATAAATTATTAATAACTGCTTCGTATGCATTACTTAACGGTGACAGAGAGACAGGACTAACCAGTTTTTTGCCAAATAGTGAGACAAATCTGCCACCTATATATTTCATCTAGAGTTGTTTTATTAAACATTTCAGATTAAGTTACTACCTTGTAAGCATAAAAAAAAATTGTAAACCTTTTTTTTAGGATATAATATTAGTTGTAAATACTTAGATGCAGTGAAAAAGTACAGTAGCATGCTAAAAAATATAGGTTTACAAATGCTGGTGAAGATTCTCAGTCATCCAGGACATGATGAATTCAAAAAGCATTCAATACAAAAAAGCAACTGGACTTTATTTGTAACAGAAGACGTTTCGCTCCTCATCCGAGGAGCTTTCTCAATTCAATGGGCATTGAGTGAGAGATTCAGGTTATAAGGCTGAGTGAGATAAGACACACACACATATGTAGATTTGTCAAGTCACACATCCACACCTTAACAGTAGGGGCCTTCTTAAAGTCTTTGTTACTCTAATTCACAGATGAGACCCCTCTGTTCAAATCAGGTGTGAAAACTGGCTGGGAATCAGTCTTAAAGTTGCATTATAGCTTTTTGAAAGTGGAAATCTTAGGCCTCCTCCTCTGTTAAGAGACAGCTTTTCTCTTTTTACATAAATTGCTTCCTTCACCCCCCGCTCAAACCATCTGTGTTCTCGGTTCAAAATGTGCACATTTTGGTCCTCAAAAGAGTGTCCCTTCTCTGTGAGGTGGAGGTGAACAGCTGAATCTTGTCCTGAAGAGCTGGATCTCCTGTGTTGAGCCATGCGTCTGTGAAGACGCTGTTTATTGCGCCGCTCAAGGTGGCTGCATGTTGGAGCAGCTCTGTTACTTTCATTCTGAGATTTTGCTTTTGGAAACTTTAATTCCTCTTTTTCTGGATGTAAATCCCATTTCTTGGATGATTGTTTCCTCTGGTATCGAATGCTGTGCAGCTGGAAGGATTTTTACTGAAACTTTTTTTTAGTTTTGGACATTTGTTATGATGCGTAACCATGGCAACAAGGTAGTTTTCTACAACAACAGCAGCTAAATAACATCTCAAAAGCTGAAATAATATCTCAACTATGGCCCCAACTCTCAAATGAGTTGAAAAGGATGTTCTATGGACGCATTCTCATCTACCTGCCAGCTGTGCCTGACCACTGAGATCCTGGAACTAGCAGGAAACATGGCTTACGACAGCGGAAGAACAGGATCGTCCCTCAGCACCTACAGTTGGCTGTCTGCAGCTATGAGGAGCTCGGCAGACTTCTGGGAGGAGTGGCCATCGCTCTGGGAGGAGTTCTGCCCGGCATTCAAGCGGTCCTACAGTCCAGGGGAACCAAGAGGCCAGCCGAGTCTGGGTGGACGGATCGGACGGCATCTGCAGCCAGTTTCTTAGGATCCACTGTGGGATGAACCTTTACAAGAGATCCTTCCTGTCTACAGCCATCAGCATCTATAACATCTTAATGAAATACCTCTGGGATTAATAAAGTATTTTTGAATTGAATTGAATTTAATTGTTTAGTTTCTCCAATGTAGAGGTCTGGACAGTCCTCGCTGCACTGGACCACATACACTACACCACTCTGTTTGTGTATGGGTGTTTTGTCCTTAGGGTGGACCAGCCTCTGTCTGAGAGTCCTGCTGGGTTTGAAATGTTCTGGGATCTTGTGTTTGTTAAAGATCCTTCTGAATTTCTCTGATACTCCAGCAACATAAGGGATGACAATGTTTTTCCGTCTGCTGTTGTCCTTTTTCTGTTTATTAGTGTGTTTTGTAGATTTCCTTGCTGACTTGACAAAAGCCCAGTTAGGATATCCACATGTTTGAAGAGCTTCTTGAATGTTTTCCTGTTCCTTTTCCTTCCCTTCTGTCTTTGTGGGGACGCGTTCGGCTTCTATTTCCTTAGCTTGGATTTTGACCCAGGTGTCATCCACATATCGGAACCAATGGCTTGGTGTTGTTCCCTCATAGGAGTTTAGGACTCTCTGTTACACTTCCTCCATGTAGAAATTGGCAACAATGGGTGCCACTGGAGAGCCCATTGCATAGCCGTGCTTCTGTCTGTAAAAACTGTCATTGAACTTGAAATAAGTGGTGGAGAGGCAGAGATCCAACAGGGTGCAGATCTGGTCTGGGGTGAAGTTGGTCCTATTGATTAAGTCCTTGTCTTGTAGAAGTTGTTTTCTGATGGTTTCTATTGCTTCAGAGATGGCTATGCATGTGAAAAGAGAAGTCACATCATACGATACAAGGGTTTCTCCTGGGGTTAGTTTCAAGTGTTGAACTTTTTTTGTTAGCAAAATCAATGGAGTTCTTTTTGTGATGAGGTGTGTTTCCAACAAGAGGAGCCATATCAGCCAGATGTTTAGCAATATTGTATGTCACTGAGTTCATGCTGCTGACGATGGGTCTGAGTGGTGTTCCTTCTTTGTGGATTTTTGGAAGTCCATAAAGACAGGGAGTGGCTTCCCCTGGGTACAATCTATAATACAAAGATTGGTTGATTGTTTTCTCCTTTTCAAGTTTTGCAGGTAATCTGTGACTTTCTTGTTCTAGGTGCTGGTTGGGTCCCTCTTCAGAGTCTCGTAGGTGTTGCTGTCGCTCAGTAGTGTAGTTATTTTTTCCTGGTAATCAGAAGTGTTGAGGACTACTGTGCATTGTCCTTTATCAGCTGGTAAAAAGGTGATGTTTTGGTCCTGGCTGAGTGATGTTACAGCTTTCCTTTCCTGTGGTGTGAGGTTTTGAAGGACGCGGTTTGGCACTGGAGAGGGTTGCTGATATTTTCATTCTGAGTTGTTCTGCCTCTGCTTCCGTCAAGTTGTTGTTCCTAATCGCGGATTCAGTGGCTGTGATTAGTTCCACAACAGACATTTCTTTTGTGGGGAGATAGCAACATTTAGTCCTTTTGCCAGCACATCTTTCTCAGGTTGTGTCAATGTCCTGTTAGACAAATTTCTAACCCACTGGTCCTGAAACGTATGTTGGCGACAACCTCCTGATCTTGACTGATGGTTTGTGATGAGAAAACAGGTTTACACATGCTTACTGTACTTACAAGATAGTAACTTGAAATTAACATGATATGTTTAATACAATAACTCAATATGAACAGAATTGGCTCACTATTTGGCAAGAAACTAGACTGCTTTTTATGCATTAATTAAGGGTGAGCAAGAAAAAAAAACCTGTTATTAACTATTTATAAAGTGTTTATAGAGGAATGAATAATGTATCTATAAACTATTTATAGGCCATGTATAAGGGGAGCCTTATTGTAAATTGGTACCGGGATAATACTATGTATATAACAATAGGTATATTTGAAAGTTAACCAGTAACAAGAAAGTCTTGATTTCTGGTGGTTTTATGAGATTTAAACACAATGACACTCGACAGACAGACAGGAAGTGCCAATCAAGGCTGCTATGTTTTATGCACACCCACCTACCCATGGAAAGAGGTCCAATCAGCTGAATAACTAAACATCTGTGTAGGTGGACTTTAATGGCAATCATGTTAGAACATTCATGAAGTGTTAGTTCCAGTGTGTTGTTATGTTTTTCTATACAAATAAAATGCAGAAAGCAGGAAAAAAAAAAAAGCATAATTTAATTTTAACAAAGGATTGTTTTTCATAATTTGGCAAAATCTTGGTCACCTCTTATAGGATCTTGAAGCAGAAATTATATGTGGACAGAAGAGCTTGCTAAAAGACAAATAAATAGCTAACAATTCTGAGAACATGGCAGAAATGAAAAGTCTGAGAAGGGTTTGAGAAGGGAAAAAATAACATAAAATAAATTACCCTTTATTGCAGCCACTTGACCATGTTTTTGGAAAAGCTGATTTATATTAAAACACACACACACACACAAATGTATATATGTATATATGTTTATATAAATGTATATATATA
>NC_056516.1:19817154-19848565 GCF_014905685.2 Nematolebias whitei
TGCAACTGGGTACTAGACTTCTTAACAAACAGACCACAGTTAGTGAGGATCCACAACTTCTTCTCCTCCACCATAAACCTAAGCACTAGCTCTCTTCAGGGATGTGTGTTGAGCCCCCTCCTGTTTACTCTGCTCACGTATGATTGTGCAGCTACCCATCCAGCTTGTCAAATTGTAAAGTTTGCAGTTGATACAGCGGTGGTGAGATGCATCACAAACAATAATGATTCCAGCTGCAGGCAAGAGGTGGAACACCTGGAGAGCTGGTGCAAAGAGATCAGCCTTCACATTAATGTGAAGAAGACAAAGGAGATGGTTGTGGACTTCAGAAGGAACAAAAACACCTACACCCCCCTGAACATAAGAGGATCTGCGGTGGAAGTGGTCTCCAGCTACAAGTACTTGGGTGTACACATGAATGGCAACCTCAACTGGAGCAACAACACCACCAGCCTAATCAAGAAAGCTCATCAGAGACTCTACTTCCTCAGACGTCTGAGACGAGCTGGTCTGGGAAGCTCAGTCCTCACCTACGTCTACAGGTGTGCAGTGGAGAACATTCTGTGCTTCAGCATCAATGTGTGGCATGGAGACTGCACAGCTGCAGAAAGAAACGCTATGCAGAGAGTGGTGAAGGCTGCACAGAAGACTGATGGAGTCTGGCTCTCCACCATCACAGCCATCTACACCTCCAGATGCAGGAAGAGGGCCACCTGCATCATGAAGGACCCCACTCACCCAGCTTACACACTTTTTGCCCCACTCCCATCAGGAAGGAGGTTGAGGAGCATTAAGTGTAGAACCACTAGACTGAGGAACAGCTTCTACCCTGACACTGTTATACTCATGAATCTCTAACCAGAATAATCACAGTGGAAAATCACATAATGTTGCTGCTGATTTGTTTCAATGTTGCTGCTGATCTATTTCATGTTGCTGCTGATCTTTTTTCATTTTGATGTGTTCATGCGTGCTCATTTGCTTACACAGACTTATGTTCCTGTTTGTGCTGATGTTCGACGTAATGTTTTTTTTAATGCTATTAGTGCTTAGTGTATATTTACTGGATGTTTTTCTTAGTTCAGATCTTAGATGTTATCATTGTTTATCTTTTACATTTTTATTGTTGGATGTAACTGGGACCCTGTGTGAATAATTTCGCTCCACCACATGTACCACATGTTGTGCGAATGACAATAAAGAATCTCTGACTCTGACTCTAACTCTGATAAAGGTTTGGCTGGAGCTACCTTTTTGGTCAGAGAACTCAAATTGTCAATTGATATATGAAACAAAGATAAATCAAAGTCTAGGATCAGAGTAAGAAATTGCCCTGGATTGTCCTTCTATCATCTCCCACAACATTTAAAAAGAACAACAAAGATGAGAGTGGAGGGATGAAAGGGCTGAGACACACGGCAAAGAGAAAAAGGACCAAAAAAGTTACAAAGGCATACAGGGGCCAACTATATCATATGACAGGCATGACAAAAAAGTCTGATATTCAAGAACCAAGTATGTGCAACAGACAGAATACATACCAAAACAACATATTTTTAAAAAAAGGCTGAAACTTGGGAGTGAGGTGGCTGAAATGGAGGGGAAATCATCAGAAATGTAAGGAGGAGATTAAAGGACCTTATTCTGAGCTTTGATCTCTCTGTGGAGACTCAAGAAGCCTACCTGGGTGGGTGGGTAGAGGTTGTTTATGAAGGGATGGAGGCACATGCTAAAGTTGGTAAAAATGAAGAAACAGGCAATGGAGCAAAAATAATTTAATTTATTAGTTATCACATATTACTTATACTTATCCTTTCTGCATTATTTTCAATTTTGTTTTCTATGTGTTGGGCATTTTCTGAATGTATTTGTCTTCCTAACTTTGGAAGTCATGTATATTCTGTTTTGAGTATTGCTGCATGGAATAGTTATCAGTTTGTACAAAATATTTTTTTCATTCAACCTTTATTTAGACAGTTACATCCCATTGAGCCACGAGGACTCATTTACAAGAGAGACCTGATTTCAACAAAGAATGATGACAACAATGGAAAACAGCGACAACAATAAACTGTTATAAAAAGTCATACTTTTTGTTTTTATTTACTAATAGGATGGCTTAAAAAAAAAGAAAAGAAAAGTAATAAAAAACATCTAGATTCTAAGATGAATGTAGAAAACTAAAAACAGGAACATGTCTGCATTGGTCCCTGCCAGGAGTCCAACAGATTCTTAAAGCCACTTAGAGAGGTCAAGGTCGAGAGTAAAAATGTACAAAATATTTTCCTTTGGTGTAACAAAAACTGTCACAGATGTTCATTTTAGTGTTTCTGATACGTTTTGCTTCAAATTCCAAGAAATGAGGGAGAGGTGATAAAATGACTTAAAATGTAATTTGTTTTTAAGGATTTTCTTATTTATATACTGAAAATGCAACATCAAAATCCTAAAAAAAAAAAAAAAAAGTTTGGTTGCCTTGTGGACAGTGTTTTAGATATTTTTTTTGTGCACATAAGCTGCATTTAACTTTTTTCTGTGGCATCAAAACCAAAAAAAAAAAAAAAAAAGCTCTACCATTACTTAGGTTAAATGAAAAAAAAGGAGCATCAGGAAACAAAAGTTTTATGAAACATATTTGTTAAAATTCACCACATTAAAAAAAAAAAAATGTACTGCCACCTTTTTAATAATCATCTTCTGTGAGTGCGGCTGTTTGGTGTATTTTTTTAAATGCTATTTTATGCTAGTGCTTAGTGTATTTTTATTAATGTTTTTAATAGTTCATATTTTAGATCTTATTACTGTTTTTCTTTTACATATTAATTTTTGTGGGATGTAACTGGGACCATGTGTACACAATTTTGTTCCACCACATGTACCACATGTGTTGTGAATGGGACCTTGAATCCTTGAATTAAGTCATCACTGTACGTGCAAATGCCTTTTCTCATCAAGTCAAGTCTCATTAAAAATAAAATAATAATAAACTAAGTTAGTTGTGTATGTTAAATTGTACTATTCACACACACAAACACACAAATATATGTATAAGGCAAACCAGTTTAAGCATGTTTGGAATTATGCACATATTGTCAGTGTTACATTGTATGGGTTCTTGCCTTTTTATTATGTATGTCTTCACACAGTGGGTGACAGAAAGGCAGCCATTGCCTCAGAGACCAAAGCAGCTCAGGCAGCCATGTCGGACGCTTCACTGATCCGGGTCCAAGTTTTTATTTCTGCATCCCTTCAATGGACAGCCATTCTTTCTGTCAGGTCAGCTTTGGCATCACTGACCCTATGCTATCCCCACCTAAACTAGCAAGCTTCTTTCATTGTTCCATTTACAGGAAAAATGCAAAGATAAAAATATATAACTAATTTTGCATTTAACTGTGCTCTTGAAATTTGCTTCTTTTTTTTCTTTTTTTTTTCAAGTGAACATATGGTTTAGTTTGAAAACCAAACTTTGATTAAATAAATAAATAAATAAAATAATTAAAAATAAAGCAAATTTGTCCCCTCAATAATTAATCCAAAAATTGATATAGACTAAATCTATAGCCGCATTTTTTTTTTTTCTTTTCATTTTATTTACCTTCATATTCACTGTGAAAAAAATAAAAAATAAAATAAAAAGAAGTCTGCCATGGTTACAGTGTGCTCCCAGCTTTAGACAGCAGTCATAATTCAAACATTTTTTTTTTTCTTATAAGAAACTGTGGAATATCATCTATCTTAAAACATCACTAATATAAAAAAAAATACTGGATATTTTTGCAGACTGTCACATTAACAAGTATACAGAATGAGCTGCCTTTTTAAACCTTTTCGTATCTAGTCTCACTGCATTTATTAGTGTCTTGTGTAGCAAACTCATTCAATGCATGAATAAAATATTACTATTTTATATCAGTGTTTGTGTTAGATTCCCTTAGTTCAGGATGATGCATAGAACAGTTTAACCCTCTGAAACATGCAACATTAACTAAGCATTTGTTAAATTTGGTTTATTTTTGTGTTTGTTCCTTTTTTTTCAAAAATTAAATTTCATTAAATACAATTTACAGCTAAAAAAAAAAATAATGAAAGTAATGTTTCTAGTAATTTTATATAAAAAATGTAAAGGGGGCGATCAAAAGGTAAATCATACAATTCTGTCAGATCAAAAATATAATGTTATATTTTAGATTACTGTGAACGGAGAGGAGTGAAATATTTAAACTGACACTGTATAAAGTCAAACAAAATAAATACATTAAAATGTCTTATTCAAAATCAAATACAGTTGAATTATTTGTTTACTGGCTAATAACCCAGAATAAATGTTATTTTTTAAATCAAACCAAGTGGATCAGGAAACCGTGTCAATGGGATGGTTCGTCCTTCAAACATGGGTTGACCCAAGCAGGAGGAGTTAAAGATGGGCAATACGTTCACAGGCTGGATTTCTGTGGACACATGTGATACATTTGAAAAACTTCTGGAGTGCATTGCAGCTTATAGGAGTAGGTGGTCAGATCAGAGTTTAAATTGCCAGAAGTTTGTGAAAGGGTTATTTACTCAGATGAAGAGGAGAAAACAAAGTTCATTATTATACTGTAGATGAGGTTGGAGACAGATTTAGCTGGATTAGGTTTGCATCATCTTAGCTTGTCAAATCAGTGACAAAATAATTACAATTCATTTGTAATATTTTCCTGAAAATAGTTAAGAAAATAATTATCAAAAATATTGGCTAAAAAAGGTCTAGTGGAGGATGAGGATGGAGCTGTAGATGGATACGTCAAGGTCCTGTCATGAGTAATAAGGGTATTGCTTTGGTCCGCTGTGGTGAAGAAATAGTTTAATTGAAAAAAAAAAAAAAAAAATATATATATATATATATATATATATTTACTCATCTTATCGCCATTTCAATTTTCACTTATGGTCATGAGTCATGATCATGACAAAAACAAAACAACAGTGACAACAACAAGATCCAAAACAGAAGCAACCAAAATGAGCTTCCTTCATAGGGTAAGGAGCTCATTCACTGCGAGCTTGGAGTAGAGCTGCTGTTCCTTTGCCTCATATGGAGTCAGATGAGGTGGTTCAGACATTTGATTAGGAAGCATCCTGGAGACATTCCTCTGGAGGTTTTCTTGGCGTATCCCACAGGGAGGAGACCTTGAGGCAGACCCAGAACTTGCTGGCTTGGGAATGTCTTTTGGTCTCCAACAAAGGGCTGGAGGGTGTCTCTGGGAAGAGGGAAATCTGGATTTCTCTCTATCAAGGTTAAGGTTAAGGTTCACCCTAAGTTAGCAGACTGAGAAGAAGACAGAGGCAGGTGTACAAAAGGTAAGTGATTTTATTTACAGGTGTTCTGGGCTGTAAGGGAAAAGGGATATGTTGAGTGTCTTTGAATTCCCTAAATCTATAGCAATGATAGGGTTTTAGGAGGTGATCTTTTCTAACTGATGTTTTATCGTGTAGATGGAGCCAAATGGGAAGGATAAATGTGTTCCTAGGTTTCCGTAGAAGAGTTGAGGATCCAGAGGAGGCAAGTATCAGTTGAGAGAGGAGCGGGTTGTATCAGATTCTTGTTTGTTAAAATTTACCACATTAAAACAAATAAATAAAATGTACTGCCACCTTTTTAATCATCATCTTCTGTGAGTGCGGCTGTTTGGTGTATTTTTTTATGCTATTTTATGCTAGTGCTTAGTGTATTTTATTAATGTTTTTTCTTAGTTCATATCTTAGATCTTATTACTGTTTTGTACATGTTTTTATTTTTTTTTTTTTGCGATATATGAAGCTTTTGTCCCTAGTTACCCATGACCCAGGAAAAAAATATATAGTTGGCCCGTATCCAAGGCCAATTGGGGGAGTCAGATTCAGATACAGCTTTGGTTGTTGATTTTCTTCAGGCAGACTGATTTTTTTTTCATCAGCCTTGAGTCTTTCTGAAACTTTCTTGTTTAGAATGGTCTGATTTATGAAAATCCATTCCACTGATCCATGTTATGAACCTCTTTTAAAGTCGATCCCACCATGATGATGAGTCCCAGAAGCCGCAGGTGGCCTGCAATTCTCAGAAATTGCCTTCATCTTACGGTTTAGCTTGTAAATCAGCTGATTTTGAGTACTCACAGCACAAATCAAACCTTGATATTGACTCAGAAACTTTGTCATGGCTGAAACTGCTGCCGATGTCTTCTTCAAAAATTGATAAACAGAGCCCCGCCGATGCCAAAAAGCAGAGTCCCTGCTATCATAAATCCAAATGTATAAACGTGTTCAGCATCCTCCTGAGACAGGACTAAGAGGCACATCGGCTGTCAAACTCCCCACGGATCCATGACATACTCCACAGCGTGAGTCTCAGCTGCTCAGCTGGACAAGTGGGTTCTCCAGGACCCTGTCGTTTTTTTGAACATATTTTTTAGATTGCGTTGAAAGTCCAGGTCACCAGATCCATAACCTTAATTTTTGTTAGGGAGATGTGTACCAGACACTTCAGACACACAGAAAGTGAAGCAGGAAGAAGGAGAGCAGAGGAGGGAGGGCAGGAGCAGCCACCTCGAGCGAGAGCCATACAGAAAGTATCTGGTAGAGCTTTGTTGATTCAGGTATTTGTTTGGTTTCTGAAGGGACAATATTTGGTCACAGGGAGTGAAGAGGTCTTAAGAGACTCGAAGATGCATGACTTGGATGTTGCTGAAGAGAATCAAGGTTAGCCGAGGACTGTTTAGAAACAGATTTTGTTGGCAGTCCATTAATTTACCAGTAGGGAAGATAATGCCCCAGTACAAAAAGAATGTCTGGAAGGAGCTTATGTACTCAGCAGAGCAGCCCTTCCAAATCCAGAGCAGGTATGGAGTGGTGGCCGATTATGATGAGCTAGCTGTGGAGAAAAGTGAGTGTAGATGGAAATCTAGGGATACTAGACTCTCCTGGACCTGTTGCCTCCATGACCCAATCTTGGATAAGCAGTAGACGATGGAGAGATGGAAGAAGAAGAATGAACAAAGAATAATTAGTTAGTTTTCATGATTTGTATATTTATTTAGTGTTTTAGTGAAAGTTAGGCATTCTAAAAAACGTCAAGCACTCAGAACCACTAGTCAGATTAAGGACATTTTTTTGGGGTCTAGACTCCTCAAACCATGGAGACAACGTTAGGAGTTTGTGACTGACTGTATTTTATATTAGTGTATGCAGTCAGAAGAAATTAAGAGAAGTTCTCATGTGAGAATAGAACAAACATGCATTCTGTGATGGTAAGGAAGTAAATCCATGTTGGATGATATCAAAAGCCTCATGCTTCATTTTCCTCCACTTGTTTTTAAAGCAGGCTAGTTTTGAATAGAAAATCAGAATGTCCATTAAGCTTTATCATTTTTTTTTATCTCCCACAAACATTATTGCATTTTATTTTGTGCACATTCTAAGCACTTTCAAAAAAGAATGAGACAACTCTTCAGATTAAAATGTATTATTCCATCTTCTTTGTAAAGAATTTCAGAGTGGAGCCAAGCAGCAGCAGTTCCATCCATACTTTTTGCCTTCATTGTGAAATGGGTTTTCAATAACTGGTTGTGACAGCATGATTGTTATTTGACAAACCACAAATTATTAACTCGTCAAATCATCGATGTTGTGATGGAGAGAGCTTTGTCTCAAGGACTGATGATAAATCTATCTTTGGGTTTACTGAAACAGCGTTTCTAAATAATGTAAAGACTGCATGCCTCAAACTATCATTTATGTTTTATCCACTCAAAGAATGAAGGCTAACATTAAACAGTATGTATTTATACTGTGGTAATAGCATGTCAAAAATACACTTTGAGTTTAATTTTTTTATACTTATGTTCTCTCTTACATTGCTTTTTTTTTTTTTTACCTTTTTGTGTTTATATATTTGACTATATTAGACCACAAACCTCCAGATTCTGTACAGCAGCTTTAGACCCATGAAACACAAACGCTTAGATCACTGACGTACCTTTTTTTTTTTTTTTTTTACACTTGTAGCACATCAAATATCATTCACACACATAATCACTAGTGTGTAGCAGACAATGGAAAGCAATCTACCAAGTAGTGAGGAAAAAAAAAATAGCTAACAAATGTTGAATAGCTGTTAGAAATGTTCAGGTTTTGTTTCTTTGTTATATTCTAACACAGGAAACTTCTCCCAAAGTGTAAAATCTATGTTTAGTTGTTTTGTCAGGTGGCTCCAAATGTAAGTTTTATTGTGTTGCCCTTACAAGTATCCTCCAGTATTTTAGGGTTGTTCTGGGAAAACAGTGGGTGCTGTACAAAATTCAGCAATTCATGCTGTATTTTCTTTCAGTTTCTAGACTTGCAGTTTTGGACTCTTTTTCCTGTATTATTTTTGTGTGTATTTGTTTACACTTTATCCTTATAACCTAACTGTGGCATTGAAGGAGCAAAGAAGCAAAACAAAATGTTATATGTGGCATCATGCCTGAGTGCATTAAAAGCACATGCATCACTCTCACCATCATTTTTTTTTTCAACCTAGCTTCACTTTCTCATACTGAAACTGGGTGTAAATTAAGCACAACAGAATAGTTAATGAGAGAGGACTTCCCTACTTCAGTGTTGTGTGCCAACGTTTCAAATCAAAGATCAAAAGTTGCTTTAACAGTAAATGCTGTTATATTTTGAACCTAATAGAAACTACTTCTTGAAACAATGGATATGTGCTCTTTATTATTACAGCATCTAACATTAGGATTACACATTTCATTAAGCATGTGCACCTCACAAACAACCATACCAACTTTTGTCAGAGTCAGAGATTATTTATTGTTGTTCATGCCCCATGTGGTACATGTGGTGGAACAAAATTATGTACACATAGTCCCAGTTACATCCAACAATAAAATGCAAACGTAAAACAGTAATAAGAGCTAAAGTATGGATTAAGAAAAACGTCAACTAAAAATACACTAAACAGTAATAGCATTAAACAATAAAAACAACACTCCGAACAGCAATACAAACATGAGTCTGTGTGAGCAGATGAGCACACGTGAACACAGCAACATGAAACAGATCAGCAGCAACATGGTGTGATTTTTCACAGTGATTATTCTGGTTAGATATTCATGAGTCTATCAGCCTCAGGGTAGAAGCTGTTCCTCAGTTTAGTGGTTGTACACTTAATGCTCCTTAACCTCCTTCCTGAGGGGAGCGGGGCAAAAAAGTGTGTGCTGGATGAGTGGGGTCCTTCATGATACAGGTAGCCCTCTTCCTGCATCTAGAGGTGTAAATGTCTATGATGTTGGGGAAGCTGACTCTAACAGACTTCTGTGCAGCCTTCACCACTCTCTGCAAAGCTTTTCTTTCTGCAGCTGTGCAGCCTCCATGCCACACGTTGATGCTGGAGCACAGGATGCTCTCCACTGCACACCAGTAGTAGTAGGTGAAGACTGAGCTTCCCAGACCAGCTCGCCTCAGCCGTCTGAGGAAGTAGAGTCTCTGATGAGCTTTCTTGATCAGGCTGGTGGTGTTGTTGCCCCCGATTAGATTGTCATTCATGTGTACACCCAAGTACTTGTAGCTGGAGACCACTTCCACCGTACATCCACGTTTTTTCTTTTTGTGTGTGTGTGTATGGGTGTGTGTGTGTGTGTGTGTGTGTGTGTGTGTGGGGGGGGGGGGGGGAGGGGGAGGTGTGTTTGTTCCTTCTGAGGTCCACCACCATCTCCTTTGTCTTTTTCAAATGACAAAGGTGAAGGTTTTTTTTTTCTTTTTGCACCAGCTCTCCAGGTGTTCCACCTCTTGCCTGTAGCTGGACTCATCATTGTTTGTGATGCATCCCACCACCGCTGTATCATCTGCAAACTTTACAATGTGACAGCCTGGATGCGTAGCTACACAATCATATATGAACAGAGTAAACAGGAGGGGGCTCAACACACATTCCTGAAGGGAACCAGTGCTGAGGGTTATGGTGGAGGAGGATAAGTTGTGGATCCTCACAGACTGAGGTCTGTTTTTTAACAAGTCTAGTACCCAGTTGCAGATGGAGGAGCTTAGTCCTAGTGTGAGTAATTTGTCCATCAGGGTTTGGGGGATCAAGGTGTTGAAGGTGGATGTGAAGTCCACAAAGAGCATACGGACGTAAGAGTTTTTCTGCTCCAGGTGGTTGAGCGCAGTGTGGACCACAGAGGAGATGGCGTCCTCTGTTGATCGGTTCTCACAGTATGCATACTGATGAGAGTCCTCGATGATGTTGATGGTTGTTTTGATGTGAGTCATGACCAGTTTTTCGAAGCATTTAGCGACTATCGGGGTGAGGGCTACTGGCCGATTGTCATTTAGACCAGTCACTCTAGACCTGGCCAAAACATGGAGATCCCATGACCCTTGTTTTGTTTAGGTTCAGAAATGTATTATTTAAGGTCATTTGTTTTGTTTTTTAAAACAATGGTAGTGTGATTGTTTTGTTTTGGAAAAGTGGACGGACAGACGGACGGACAAACAGACAGACAGATGTCACAAAGGTGCAAATCTTCAGGGAAAGAGATGGATAAGAGAGTTCAGGCAGGATGTAATGAATGTGATGTGTGACAAAACAGTGGCAGCAAAATAGATATTTAAAATATAATATCTAAACCAGCTATGTTTTATGGTCTGAAGACAGTGGTATTGGCAAAAAGACAGAAGACAGAACATGAAGTGGTAAAAATGAAGATGTTGCAGTTCTCTTTGGGAGTGACAAAGATGGATCAGATAAGGAATGAGATCATCAGAGGTACAACACAGGTTGAACAACTGGGAGATAAAGTTAGAGAGACCAGACTGAGATGGTTTGGACATGTCCAGAAGAAGGACAGCACAGTGAACTGGTCTCACTTGTAATTGAGTATTCAAGGATCAGTTTGATTTATCTGTATAAATAAAGGTTGAATGAATGAAAAAAAAATATTGGTAGAAGGATGTCAGAAATGTAGCTGCCAAGAAAAAGACAAAGATGAGATAAATGGATGCAGTTAGAGAGGACATAGAGGTAGTTGGAGTGAGGACAGAGGATGTGGAGGACAGAGTGAGATAGAGGAGGATGACTTACTTGTAATTCTGCATCACAGTTCTATATTATTAGGTTGGACATCTGATTAAATGCAAATGTTATAACACACATCTACACTTTGAAATAAATAAGCCACATTTTTTGTTACGTTTAGAAAATAAAATGACTTTGTTGCTTTTATTAAAAAAAAAAATGGTAAAAGGCTAACCTCTTTAAAAGTATTATTGTGTCTTATTTTGTAAATGTGCTTGAAGTTCGGCATCTTCATACTTGAACATATACTATGTACACTATATGATGCAAACATGTGTTGTAGCTTACTTGCATAATGTGAGCATTGTAAATTTGGCCAAACGTGGCATTTTTTACTTTTTTGTTTTCTGTAACCTGCCTAAATGTAAAGTCAAAGCATCAAAATCTATCTTTTCATCCACATGTCCATGTCCAAAATGTCCAGCTGTATGTTGTTGAGCAACAGGGGCTTTCCTCTAACTCCTTTCATTTTTTCTGTCTCTCTTCCCCATCACTCTTAGCCTTCGCACCCTCATCCATTCCTCTACTTTTGTTTGACCTTCCATCTCTACAACCTCTCCTCCCTCTGTCCCTGGGCTTTGGCAGCAGAGAGGTGCCCTTATCTCTAATGACAGTAGGCTTATTGCCAGCCAGGCCACCACTTTGCCCCAAGCTAAAACAGCTTTCAAGAGGTTCAGGGATCATGGGAGGTGACATAGACCGACCCGCTACACCAAAACAACAATCTACAGAAATGTATTTTAGCAGTCTTTGTTGTGTGGGTGTAGAGAAGAATATCAAGTTCAGTTCAACTCTGACACAAACTATGCAGTTTGCTACTTACATTTACTTATTTTATAGTAGCCTTAGGAAATACGGCTAAAAATACATGTGGTAAACTTGCATATTGTTTATATAATATTCATTGTGATCTTGAATTCTTACCAGAAGGAATATGGATTGGACCAAAATAATAAATGCCTAAATAAAATGCCTACTGAGTAATAATCACATTTTTGAGGGCACGTAGGGGCCATGCAAGTTTCAATTTCACACTCTACTCTCCTTTTCCAGCCTTTTGCTCTGTGTTTCTCCTTCCTTTCTTTTTCGGTAATCCTTCGAGGCGATGCTGACAGCAGAGGTATGATAGAGGAGGGCCTGCTGGAGTGGAGAGGGAAATGATCTGCTAATGGTACACTCTCTCCCATAGGACACCTGCTTACACTCCACAGCACTGCTGCTCACTCGGCTGTTGAGCATGCGTGTATGTGCATGTGTGTGTGTGTTGTGCAAAAGTAAGTGTATGAACCAAGCTTTCATCCATGTGTGTCTTCTCAGTAAGTATACCCCTTTGTATATCTTTATTTTTGAATATCAATTTATTATTTTTTTTCAGTCATCTTCCCTGGAGTGTTTATTATCAAAGAAATGCATTGGAGCATAACATCAACCTTTTTTTTAGGTTTCATCAGATCATTCCAGGCCTGATTAAAACAATCCAGACTTGATTATTCTCACAGTGGCAGCAAAGCCTGCAGCAATTAATAACTTCCCCTAATATTGGCTTTGTTGAGCAATTTTGACTCCCTCTCACTTGGATAATAAACAATCAGCAAATTTTACATCCCGATAAAACTTTATGAACACATATCCTCAGCTCCCTTACTCCTTGATGTCTCATCTGTGCACACTGACTCCCACGCTTCTGCTGCACAGTCTTCACTTGCCGTTCCTCATGCTTTCATGAACCAAACATGTTAGTTACCCATTTACCGGAGGCCAGTGCACAGCTGTATTTGGATACAGTAGGCTGAGTGAAACCAAATACAAGGGCATTCCAATTAGCTCCCATTGCAGCAACAGATGCATTAAGACACCTACATATGCATGAATCCCTATTTGCAACTATTTCATAAAGGCATAATGGAATACCTATCTATATTTCTGTAATCATAACTAAATCAATTATAGTAAAACATGCATTTAATAAAATTAGATAGCCGTAGTCTCATGGGTAAAATAAAATAATAATAATAAAAAAAATGTTAATTGGTGTTTTCCCACTGTGTTAGGAGGCCACATAAATTGAATTGAACCTTGGCTAATATTATCTAAGGAATTGGTAATTTGGATGAAGATAGAGTTGTGTGGGTATTGTGCTATCCCAGCTTCTTCTCTCTGTTGTTCTTAGATACCTGCTGAGCAGGATGTTTTCACCATGGGGACCTGATATGGGCTTTGGCTTTGCCCAAGACAGTCAAGAATAGGGGGTATCAAAAACCTCTCTGCAACATCAAGGGTTTCCATATGTGGAGTTAGAAGCTGGCCTTCTCCCAGATCCACCACCATCTGGGAAATATGATATGCCAGGAACAGCATGTCAAGACAGCAAGAGAGAGAAAGACAACACTCAAATAGATGGCTTGAAAAACTGACAAAGTGAAGGATTGTGTGTAAGACACAAAAAAGAATTCATGGGAGTGGGATAAGATGGAAGGCTGACAGAAAAGAAAAAAAAATGGTTTAGATGGATGTTGTTTTCCTCTGTTTTCTTGGCCCAATAACCAACGTTTTGCTTTTCCTCTCAAGGATCAGTTCCGGGTTTTTGCGTCTTCCTAGTGATGTATGTGAACAGTGTTTGTGTGTCGGGATGTTATGGCCTGTCTGAGAAGGGGAGTCAAATGGTCAAACCAATTCCCCTCACTAAAGAGGAATTTACCCTCTGTCTCCCTGTCCCAACCCCAATCACAGTCCTTTCCCTCAACCCTACACCTTGTATCCGTGACAGGCATCTTGACAAACTGTGTGTGTCTGTGTGCGTATGTGTTTAATTTTTGCTGCTTAATACTTCTTGTGCAATGCTTTCTACACTGTTAGTTTAGGCTAATCAGAACAAATCAAATTTTACAGATGCAAGCCCAGGTTATAGAACCGAGTCATTCACAGAAACTTTTTTCTTTTACATGTCCCTTTGTTTTGTAGGGTACATGTTAAATAATTGATTAAATCATAGATTATTAATAATTCACACATTATTTAGCCTTGGAGTACCCCTTCAAAAAAAAATAAAAAATTACAAAGCTATAATTTACAAAATTTTCAGTCTTGTAAACTCACCAAAATTGTGAATTATTTTCTTTGGAAAAAAAATATCAAAATGTATGCAAAAACAGGAAGAAAAAAAAGTTTCCAAAAACGTGTAACTTATTAACAGAAGTAAATATAAGTTATAGCAGCTTATGAATAATATATGGGATATCTCCCTGATGATTGGATAAAGCATAGTAGGTAGGAGTTACTGTATGATCTGTTTAAAACGTAATTGTTGGCATTTTTTAACGCATTTTGAACTTAATAGTTGTCAATTTTTTTATATTCTCTGCTGTTTTTATATCTTGTGATTCTTATGTATGTGCCTTTGTACTGAAACTCTGGCACAATAATTTCTTGCAAGATCAATACAGTTTATCTTATCTTGTCTTATCTTATCTTATCTTAAAAACAAATTAAAGGGTTTGAGGCAAGAGTGCATTTTGATTTGTTTAATTGTAAATGAAGGGATAAAAACCCTGAAAGAATAAGTCAAGTCAAATTTATTTATAAAGCCAATTTAAAACAGCAGCTGTTACCAACGTGTTTGAATAAAAATGAATAAAAGTCATTAAAACTTTTGAATGTAAGAAAAATGATCGAAAAAAAAACTTCAATGAAATGAACCACCTTATTAACCTCTGTGACACCAAAAAGTTACAGCATGTAGTAAAGTTAAATCCTACAAAGAACTTGACGTCTTCTGCTGAAATGAGGTACCAAAAGAGGTGAATCAGTCGAAGTCAGGATTGGAGTTGTAAAAAAAATGGGGTTCCTTTAAGATACTGTCAGTCAGCTGCTGCTTACAAAAGAATAAAAGAAAAAAGTATGGAATGGTAGTATGGAGTATTTTTTATTTTTATTTTTTTAATGAAATAAAACATTGTTAACACAAAGCTTTCAGAATAACCATGAGCAATGCAAGACAGACAATGTATAAAAAATAAATAAATCCATCCATCCATCCATCCATTTTCTTTACCCGTTTATTCCATTTTGGGTCACGGGGGTCGCTGGTGCCCATGTCCAGCAATCACTGTGCGAGGGGCGGGGTACACCCTGGACGGGTCGCAAGTCCATCACAGGGCCACATAGAGACAAACGAGACAAACAATCATTCACTCTCTCACTCACACCTAGGGACAATTTAGAGTTACCAATCAATCTAACATGCATGTTTTTGGTTTGTGGGAGGAAACCGTAGTATCAGGAGAAAACCCACCCATGCACGGAGAGAACATGCAAACTCCACCCAGAAAGCCCCCTGGACCGGGGTTTGAACCAGGGACCTGCTTGCTGAGAGGCAGTAGCTCTACCAGTTGTGCCACTGTGCTGCCTTAGATAAGTCAGTACATGGAAAATTGAAATAATGATGTCTGGCTTTGGCTAATACCATGGGCAGTGGCTGAAGACAGGGGCCTTGGCGCTCTGACCTTGGCTGACCAAGCTGGCTCTGGGGATATGGAATGCAACATTTCTGGTGGGGAAGGAGCCTGAGCTTGTGTGTGAGGTTGAGAGGTACTGACTAGATATAGTTGGTTTCACCTCAACACACTTCATGGGCTCCGGAAACAATCTCCTTGAGAGGGGCTGGATTTTATTCCACTCTGGAGTTGCCCATGGTGAGAAGCTGGTGTGGGTCTACTTTTAGCTACCCAACATGGTGCCTGTGTGTTGGAGATGTCCTCCTTTGGATGAGAGGGTGGCTTCCCTGCACCTTCGGGTGGGGGTACAAGCTATGACTGTTGTTTGTGCCTATGCACCGAACAGCAGTTTGTACTTTTTAGTATCTGGCTTTCTTGGAGTCCTTGGCAGGGGAGCTGGAAGGTGTTCCAGCTGAATATTATTTTATTCAGCTGGGAGACTCCAATGTCCACGTGGGTAATGACAGTGTGACCTGGAGGGGCCAGATTGGGAGGAACAGCCTCTCTGATCTGAACTCAAGTAGTGTCCTAGTGTTGGACTTATGTGCTACTCGTAGTTTGTCCACCACAAACACAATTTTAGAGCATGGGTGTCCATAAGTGCACTTGGCACCAGGACGCCCAAGGTCGTAGATCGATAATTGACTTTGTAGTTGTGTCATCTGATTTGTGGCTGTTTTTCTTTTTGGAGACTTGGGTGAAGAGAGGAGCTTAGCTGTCAGCTGATCACCATCTGGTAGTGAGTTGGATCACATGGTGGGAGAAGATGCTGGACAGACCCGGTAGACCCAAAATATCTAGTAAGGGTTTGTTGGGAATGCCTGGCAGAAGAACCCATCAGAAAGATCTTCAACTTGCACCTCTGGGAGTGCTTTACATGCATCCCAGCTGAGTAGGGGTACATTCAGTCTGAATGGACCATGTTCTGCACCTCAATTGTTGACATAGTTGCCTTGAGCTGTGGACACAAGGTTGTCAGTGCTTCTCATGGTGGCCATCCTCCAACTCAGTGGTGGACACCCCTGGTTAGGGAGGCTGTCAAACTGAAGGAGGAGTCCTATCGGGCCTTATTGGCTGGTGGGACTCCGGAGGCAGCTGACGAGTACCGGAGGGCCATACAGGGATGGGATGGCTGGAATGAGAATCAGCACCTCCAAATCTGAGGCCATGGTCCTCAGTCGGAAAAGGGTGGATCGCTATCATTGGGTAGTGACCGAAAGAATGAGATTGCGGATACAGGCGGTTGAAATGAGTTTTCTCCGCAGGGTAGCTGGACTTTCCCTTAGAGATAGGGTGAGAAGTTTAGTTATTCAGGATTGGCTCAAAGTAGAGCCACTCCTCCTCAATATTGAAATGAGCCAGTTGAGTTGGATTGGGCATCTGGTAAGGATGCTTCTTGGGCACCTCCTTCAAGAGGTGCTACAGGCATGTTCAAATGGGAGGAGACCTCAGGGAAGACCCAGGACACGCTGGACAGACTACGTCTCTCAGTTGGCTTGGGTACGCCTTGGGGTTCCCCCACAAGAGCTAGAGGATGTGGCCTTGGAACGAGATGTCTGGGCCTCCCTGCTTAAGCTCTTGCCCATGTGACCCATCATCGGAATAAGAGGGAGATAATGAATGGATGGGTGGATGAATGTTCAATGTGGAGAGCTGTGGTTCCACCCTCCAGTCTTAAAATAAAAACATCAGAAACCTAGACAAAAACGTAATAATTAATGTTGAACACTAGAGTTTTGCATGTGACCTGAATTTAACATAATTCCATTAAAATTTGATTTGCCATCCTCCACAATACTTAAACAGGACTAAATGTTGAACTTTTGCTTGATTTGTTCCTCACAAAAGACTGTGTTTTATACTATATTTGAATAAGACATTAAACTATTTTATTTTGACATGTATATCTAGGGTCTGGTGCAACCTGTGCATCATAGGTTGATTAGTCTGTTTCTACAACACATTTGGATTTTATCTGTGCCTAATGAATTTTACTGAACTTAATCAAGAAAGTATGCGTGTGTCTGTGTGAGGACTTACATAAAGTTCATGGTGTATATCAAAGTGAAAACCAAACTATTAGGTCAAGACAATTGCCTTGAGACATGTGATATAAGTTAGTGTTGAGACCACAGATCAGTAAGCAGATACAACAAAGTTTTTATTGCACAACATAGTAGGCTTACAAAACACATTAATTTAAATGGTTTTTAAATAAAATATATGTTTTTTTTTTTTAAACTGCCATCAGTTTCATACACCATACTCTTTTGCCAAATACTGAGAAATGAAGACTCACTAGCTATGTTTACATGCGCAGAATTCTTTGACCGGATTGAAATGTGTTCTGTTTGAATAATTCAAATGTATTGTTTACATGGGCACAATCTGTTCATGACGAGCGTTTACATGCAGCGGGCTTTGTTCTGAACAGCAGTACTGACATGCGCAGAGTGGTAATCTCTCCTTAAAAAAAACACAGAAGAAGAAGTTCTACTTCCGGGGTGAACGTAAACAAACCTGAGCACCCAAAATGGACCCGCGACAGGTTTTAATGATGGTGGAGACGTTGCTGCACTCCCTGACTGAGCTACAGGTGATACAGATCATTTTGAGCTCTTTCAAAGTTTCTAGTAGAAATGTTGTGTCGCTCACCGACCAGTTTTGCTTCCCTGACATGTTAATATTATTAGCGTTAGCCAAGCGGAAATGGCAAAGTCGCACATGCGCAGTCAGGTCAGTTTTTCACAATCAGATAAAAACGAACAGATCAAGCGTTTACATGCGCACCGATCGGGTTTCGGATCGGCGTAAACCACCCGTTTTGTTCTGATCACAAATTATATCGGATCGCGCCAAATACACAAAAAATAACCCGAACCGAGTGTTTACATGACACACTTTTATTCCGACCGGCCATTTGATCCGGTTACTTATGTCCATGTAAACATACCCAGTAGGAGTAACCATCAAGCCTATGTGAGATCCAGTGTTTATTTTCAACCACCCCTTTCACACTAGATTAGGATATTGCTACCCCCCCCCCCCCCCCACACACACACACACACACACACACCACCACCAAATTTTTGTCTTCATTTTGCTTCTCCCTTCTTCAGGGGTCGCCACAGCGAATTAAGTCGCACAAAGATTTGGCAATTATTTTTTACGCTGTATGCCCTTCCTGACACAACCAGACCACAGAGCTACCACAACCCTCTGTGTGGAGCAGAGAGTTGCCAACAAGAGCATCCCGGGGAATAGATGGTGGGGGTTAAGGGCTTTGCTCAAGGGCCTAGGGTGGGGCAAATGATGGTGGAGGCAGGTGTGGGTGTTTCACCTTTCCTATCCATATTTTGATGTTGTCTGTACCAGGAGTTGAACCAGCGATCTTCCGATCACAGGCCCACCTTCTGTAATACCACCACTACCATTTGAGTGGACCTTGGACCTTAGAACCTTTCTGTGCTATCTATCAAATAAAGTCCTAATAACAATGTAATGTGGTTGAATCTACACATTTGAGAAAAAAAAAACAAAAAAAAAACAAACATATTTATGGAAATGTTACTTTGCTTATAGTGCCCACCGCATAATAAAAAAAACAAAAAAATACTTCCCTTTGTACCACTTGCAGAGCCCTGCCGAGCTCTACTTCCTCGATCCCTATCAGGATGCAGCTTCATGCAAGATCATTCCACATTAGCTCAAGGCATATTGGGGCCATAGCTTAGAACAACCATTCTTCAAGTTCTTAATGACCAAACCATGCCAGTGTGCAGTGAGCACCACATCATGGACATGCCACCACCAAGTTCACTCACGTTCCACCCAGGACCCCAATACACTGCTACTAATAAATAAATAAATAAATACAAATCACAACCTTGATGCCATTGCTTTGTGACTCTTCACACTCTTTTACAATTAATGCAGAGCCCACTGTGTACTTATAAAGCATGTGAAGGCCTCATCGAGACAGTTCTGGTTCATTTTTACATCATAGTTTTCATCAGGTGGGAAAGGGAGGCTAAAAATGAGAGAACAGAAGGAAAACTGAACGTGCAGTACTCAGATAGTGACATCACTTACATCATCAGTGTCTGATTTCTTCATCTTATATGCAGCAAACAAACACAAGACAAGGCACACCTTGGACAAGCTGTCTGTCAATTATACAACAACATAAAGACAAACAGCTGTAAACTCACTCACTCGCCACCCCTCCCCCCACACATGTCTAGGGGCAATTTAAAAGTGCCAATTAATCTAACAGGCATATTTGAGGCTGGCAGGAGGAAACTTGAAGGCCTTGTTTAAATCCCTGCCATCCAAGGGGAGAACATGCCAACTTCACACATAAAGGTTCCAGATTATTTTCAGACTCAGAACCACCATGCAGCCAGCAAACATTTCTGAACTGATAAAAAAAAAAGGAAAAATATAACTGTTTGGCCAAAATCCTCTTGTCTGCATGTGTACAAAAAAGGGCACTGAGCATCACTTCATTAACACCATCCCTGCATTCTCACACAGGGTTGAGGCAGCATTGTCTTGTTAGGGTGTTCTGCCACAAACTGGATTAGGAGACTTGGCAGACGCTGCTTCAGGAAACTTTGAGTGTCTTTGTGTGACTGAACAGAAAAAAAGCTTTAAGGCTATTGAAAAAAAAAAAAACACTACTTTGCAAAGTTTCTTGAACTATAACCAATTAGATATGTGGCTGTGATTGCTGTCCAAAGCACTGTAACCAAGAACATTAAGAGAAGGGTAAGTACATAATACTAATAATAATAATAATAATACACATGCATGGTAACACTGTATTTCAGGATTTTACGTAATAATATACGCTGAAACATTAAGCAGGGTCCTGGAGGGTGTGTGGGAGTTTGCCCAACCGGTCTACATGTGCTTTGTGGACTTGGACAAGGCGTTCGACCGTGTCCCTCGGGAAACCCTGTGGGGGGTACTCTGGGAGTATGGGGCACCGGGCCCTTTGATACGGGCTGTTAGGTCCCTGTATGACCGGTGTCAGAGCCTGGTCCACATTGCCGGCAGTAAGTCGGGCTTGTTCCCAGTGAGAGTTGAACTCCACCAAAGTTGCCCTTTGTCACCGATTCTGTTCATAACTTTTATGGACAGAATTTCTAGGTGCAGCCAAGGTGTTGAGGGGATCCATTTTGGTGGCCTTAGGATTGCGTCTCTGCTTTTTGCAGATGATGTGGTCCTTTTGGCTTCATCAGATTGTGATCTACAGCTTTTGCTGGAGCGGTTCGCAGCCGAGTGCGACACGGCCGGGATGGAGATCAGTTCCTCCAAATCTGAGGCCATGCTCTTGAGCCGGAAAAGGGTAGAGTGACCTCTCCGGGTCAGGGAGGTGGTCCTGCCCCAAGTGGAGGAGTTCAAGTATTTTGGGGTCTTGTTCACAAATGAGGGAAAAATGAAGCATGAGATCGATAGGCGGATAGGTGCAGCATCTGCAGTGAAGCGGGCGCTGTACAGGTCTGTCATGGTGAAGAGAGAGCTGAGTCAAAAGACGAAGCTCTCAATTTACCGATCGATCTACGTTCCTACACTCATCTATGGTCATGAGCTTTGGGTTGTGACCGAAAGAACGAGATCTTGGATACAAGCGGCCAAAATGAATTTTCTCCGCAGGGTGTCTGGGCTCTCCCTTAGAGATAGGGTGAGAAGCTCAGTCATCCGGGAGGGACTCAAAGTAGAGCCACTGTTTCTCCACGTTGAGAGGAGCCAGTTGAGTTGGCTCGGGCATTTGGTTAGGATGCCTCCTGGCTGCCTCCCTGGTGAGGTGTTCCGGACACATCCCACTAGGAGGAGACCCAAAGGAAGACCCAGGACACACTGGAGGGACTATGTTTCTTGTCTGGCCTGGGAATGCCTCGGGATTCCCCTGGAGGAGCTGGACCAAGTGGCTGGTGAGAGGAAAGTCTGGCCCTCCCTTCTTAGGCTGCCACCCCCGCGACCCGACACCGGGGAAGCGGTATAAAATGGATGGATGGATATAAGCTGAAATTAGAAATACAATTAAAGGTGGAAGACATATTAGTGTTTCAAACATTTTAATAAACACTGTTAAGTATAGTAATGCACACAATATCGCTTTTCTTAGAAGTCTAATGAGATAAAGTAGCAGCAATGTTATTGTTGAAAATTATTTTCTCTTTTCCGCGTAAGGTTAATTCAATTTTTCTGTTTTCTTTCACAGTGTCCCTCCTGTCACAGCTCACAAAAACCCCCACCTTGGCTTCAGTTTGTGGTGACAAACTAATCAAAATATTGCACTGTAATTGGCGGGTAGTGATGTGTAGCCTGTAATTACCTTAGACAAGGTTGCTTTTATTCTCCAGCACCATCCTTGGGGGCAGGGAGAGTGGGTCAACCTTCCACAGTTACAGAGGGTACAGTGAGTCAGTCACTGACAACTTATTGTTGTGCCAACCAGTCTTTTATTTAAAGTAAACGCTACATTCCTGGTATATCAGAAATATAATACATCCTATGTGGGGAGGGACTTGTGCTAACAGTCATGTTGTTTTTCTCAGCTGTATTTACATGGAAACGCGGTGTAGTCATTTGCCTCCCCATTAGCACCAACATGTCTACTTGTGTTTAGCATTAAATAAAGTGCACCACATTGTTGTGTTTCAAAGTATTACAGTATTTGTACAGTTAGACACTATATGACTGACAAAATTGTTCAAATAAAACAGAAAGTGTTTAGGGGTATTATGTTTATGTTGTGCTTATTGCAATAAAGGGTTGGGGAAAAATGAACAAAAACAAAACAACAAAAAAAAAAAAAACATATTCTTAAAATAAAGGTATAAATTCCTTCCCATAAATGTAAAGGAATGGACATAGTCCATTATCATGCACACCATTACAAACATACACTAAAGAGTGACTTGTTATTGAGTTCAAATTTAAAGTGGTAGTGGCTATCCACACAAAAACTTGGAACACTATCTGTAAAACTGACCCAGGTTAACCATTTTTTGTTAAAATAAATTAGCTGTGCAGCCATCTGAAATCAAATTGATGTGGAAGACAGAAGAAGTCCTTTGGATGAAGGACAATACGTCTCAACAAAAAAAATAAAACATCCAGATGACCTGACTGAACATTGTTGGATTTATACCTGGATTACTAAGCATGAACTTTGGTGTTTGGAACCACTTTGGCATGATTGTCTCAGAGGAGTCGACGGGGGAGAAGGGGGGAGGCCATTTTATCATTAGCAAACGTTTTTTTTTCCACTATGGAGTATGCTGTTTGTGGTTATGGCAGTTTTGTATGGTGGGTCCTCCCTCAGATTGAAGAAGTCCTTTGGATGAAGAACCAAACGTCTCAGCAAAAAAAAACCCAAAAAAACCAACAAAACATCCAGATCACCTGACTGAACATTGTTGGATTTATACCTGGATTATTGAGTATGGACTTTGATGTTGATTTGGAAAGGTTTTTCAATATGCATGCAGTAATTACGTTGCTTCACTGAATCCATTCAGTGATTTATGAAATAAGAACAGTCATATTAGACATCAGGAACACAAAAATGAAAAAAAAAGAAAAAGATTGTACTACAGCTGGGAGAAATACATGAATTAACATGAACTGAAACATTCTTACATGAGTTCCTTTTAGGCTGTACGGGTGCTTTAAACCACATGGTGGGAGGCTTTTGTCAGGAAAACAAAATAGGCTTATACCCTGTCGTTTGTTAATTGACATATTTATTAGAATTGCGGCATTTTGATAGAAGAATTACAATTGTGTCTTATTTTTTTTCCACTTGATCATTTTCAGTTATGAAACACTTTAGTATCCAGCTGCTTTGCTGCAGAAAAGGATGTTCTCACATAATGAAGCTGTTTAATAAACATGAAAGTTCATGTAGGTGAAAGGTGGGACTTTTCTCAGTCTTCTGCATATGACCACAACTATTTGATTTTTAAATGTTGGCAAGAGGTTGACTCCCTTTTCATAAAAAAATTAAAAAATACACAACAAAAACATTTGTAATGTATATAAGTGTTTCCTTTTGAGTCATCTAGTTTTATTTCTCAGTATACATATCATTAATTGTCAGTATGTGGACTGCATACATACGATGTTCAAACTGGAAAATTATAAAAATAAAATTTAAGTTCATGATAATGCATTCCATATCACACATCTGATGCCCTCCCATTGTAAGCTGCCCATGCCAAAGGAAATAATGCACCTCCATACCATCAGAGAGATAGTTTTGACATCCATCCATCCATCCATTATCTTTACCCGCTTATTCAATTTTGGGTCACAGGGGTCGCCGGTGCCCATGTCTAGCAATCACTGTGCGAGGGTCAGGGTACACCCTGGATGGGTCGCAAGTCCATCACAGACAGTTTTGACATCTACATTGATAATATGGTCCACAATTCTATGTAGTACAGATAATATGACATTCATAGTTTATTTAAATAAATTTAACTTATGATTTATTAAAGCACAGAACAATTTTCCATTTTGCCTCAATCAATTTTAAATGAGATTTAACCCACATAATATGGCTGTGTTTAGTGTTCTCAGCTTTTTCAGTGCATGGTGGCGCTTTAACCTTAAACCTACTTTAACCTTTGTGGACGGCACAACAAACTGTGTTTGGAGACAATGATTAGCGGAAGTATTATTGAGACCACAGACCATTGTTCATAACAGAATCAAACTCGTATTTAATGCAGCAAAAGCCTCAAAATCAATGAAATCCAATGTTGAGTTTCAGTATTGTCTTTTGAGCACAGATAAGTCTAGAGGTCGTTAAATTTTTGATGGTATTATGAACTGTTGATGAGATATCCAGTCGTTCCAGATATGTATTTACTTATGTTGTGTGTTTGTGTTGAAGATCATTGTTTTAAAGTGGTTCCATTTTTTTCCACTCAATTTTTGCAGACATATATTATATACTGAACTTATATCAGTCTTTTTATCTGAGAGCTTCAATTTCTCTAAAATCATTTTACACCCAACCATTTTACTGACCAGTTGCAAGTTACCCTAATTATTTCAAAATGCTCTTCTAGAATTTTATTTTTCATACTATTTACCTGTACAATATTGTATTACCCCATACCAACTTTTTGGAGAAGAACTTCTCAGAACTTTCTTAGGCTAAACATCTGATGTTTGTATCGTTACAAATGAAATAAAACATGGGTGTAAGAGTACCACCATCTGCAGCTCCCCTCTGCAAGATGGCCGCTAATTGCCACCAGTTGTCAGCCATCTACCTGATGAGAGCCTCCACTGCTTGAAGCCTCCAGTATACTCGTGCATATGTCAGTCCGCGTGTACCGGAATAGAGTTGAAGCAAATGCCCACAGGGCATGTCCATGCAAAGCTCAGTTTTTACAACCACGTATGCGTACTCTGTGTCGCACAATAAACTGCGCGGCTATGGACTGTTTTATATGCGACATCAATGTATTAAATTTCCCTTCTTCATCCCTGATCTGGCCTTTTCTTCTTTTTTTTTCCCAAGAGGCAAGCGATCTCTTCCTTATTCTCCATTAATGCCATGACTGAAATTGTGAGAAATGGAGGAATTTGTCATGAGAAAATTAAAATCAGATCCAGCGTGGCTGCGGGAGGGTCTGCAGATTTCCTGATGGGCTGGTCTGATGTGTGGGCTGCAGGGCCAGTGCTCGCTGTTTTTTCTTTCTTTTATTTTATTTTTTAAGAATGTTTTATTAACAACGTATAAACACAGAACACTTCTGTGGCTGGAGTTGCTAGCTCTTTTTTTTTTTTTTTTGCAACCTGTCAATCAATCCAGTAGGCATGTCAGCAAATGACCAATCAGCGACCTCAATTTGTCCCAAAGGTAAACACCCCTTGTCTGCAGAGCTGGTATGCAGGCGCTCAGGGTGGACGCTTGAGTATGAAGTCTCAACCCTCTGCACACAGTGCACACCGTTTCTGCATGGGTGGCAGGACACGCAAGTATACTGGAGCCTTCATACTGCAGTCGAGTGCTACTCTCCGTTGGAGCATTATACTCTGCTATGATATGTATGCATCCAGTCAGTTTTGTGAAACAAATACAATTACTTACCTTGTTCTTTGTGCCTTCAGTCATTCTGCCTCCTTGGGTCCTGTCCAGTCATGGTTCTGTTCCTCATTCCTCACAACTTGCCCTCCAATCACTTGCCTCCCTGCCTGCCTGGTCCTCCATCTCTGGAACCCTTTCTGGATTCCTCTATGCAACATCTCAATGTCCAGACCTGTAAGGAGAAAAACAAACACATTAATATCAAGCTTCATTGCCTGATTCCAGACCCACCTGACCTTGTTCTTTCTCCTCAGGGGTTCCAGGAAATCATCTGTAAATAGTATTCGCCACTGTATATAATAAACACTGTTAAGCTTTTATTTTGGAGTCTTGTCTCTTAATAATCTGGGTTCCTCAATGTCATTGCAATGGGTTAATACGATATAAAAATCATTGCATTATGCTTTTCCTCCTTAGATAGAGAACTTTACTAATTGGCTTTTATGCATGTGAATGTTTCTGTAAAGTGCCCTGAGACAACTTTGTTGCGATTTGGCGCTATATAAGTAAACTGAATTGAATTTACAAATCCCACATCATAACTTATTTTTAGATTTGCTGTAATATATCTACCTAACTTTAGTTTAGTGCATTGTTGGTTATCCCTAGATAAAAAAATAAAAAAATAAAAAATTAAAAAAAATTCCCTTTAAGGCATCTTAACAAAATCTCATGCACCTCACTACACAGCTAAATCTAGATATGGTATATTTGCAATTTTTCATTTAGTTTTTGTCAGCTTTTATCTTTTTTTTTTTTTTTTTCCAACGTGGACTTTCATCATTTATGTGCGTGTAATTTATTTTAAGCTTGTGTGCCTTGTTTGTTGCACCGCCATAGCATTGATTCATGTTTACACCTAAGCGCCACAATTAACAGATCAATATGAAGTGGGAAGAGTGGGGAGGGCTCATGGATGTAAATGAAAACAAACCCACACAAATACAGAGTGCACAAAAACAGCAAACTGGCACTGCATTCACTGACTATTTCTTATGCAAATGAGCCTGAGTAAAGCCGCAAGGTAGAGAGGGAACATGAATGAAGACAAAGTGACTCAATGTGTTTATTTAACCATGGCAGGAAAAGTTAAATTTTCCAGCAGACACCTAATCCTTTGATTATTTACCATTGCCTTAACATATTGTGCAGGAACACTAAAGTTACCAACTCAAATGTATTCTTTTGTCACTGCAGCTTTTATTCAAAAAGCATCTGACTAAACATATCTGCACACACTTATTACAGTAAGGTTCAAGGTTAAAGGTTTTTATTGTTATTCACACGGTACATGAGGTGGAATGAAATTGTAAACTCAAGGTCCCAGTTACACCCAACAAAAGCAAAAATATAAAGCATAAAATTAAACAGTATACAAGGATCTAAGTTATACACTCAAAACTAATAATGTGAAATAATATGATGTATTAAACAGCAGCCTGAACATGAGTCTGTTGTGAGCAAATGGATATGCATAAAGTGCAGTAAAGTAAAGTGAAGTGCATCGGTTAGTTTTGCCATGCTTCTTCTGTGAACTTCACTTATACACAACTGGTGGTGAAGGAGCTCCATCAATTGTTCAACTTCCATTAGGAATAAAAGAGAACAGCTCTACGACCAAAAGAATGAGATCGTGGATACAGGTGGTTGAAATGAGTTTCCTCCGCAGGGTTGCTGGACTCTCCCTTAGAGACAGAGTGAGAAGTTCAGTTACCCGGGAGAGACTTGGAGTGGAACCGCTGCTCTTCCAAATCGAAAGGAACCAGTTGAGGTGGTTGGGGCATCTGTAAATAGACATCTACCTGGACGCCCCCCTAGAGAGGTGCTTCAGGCATGTCTGACTGGGAGGAGACCCCGGGGAAGACCCAGGACACGGTGGAGAGACTACGTTTCTCGGTTGACCTGGGAATGCCTTAGGGTCTTCCCAGAAGAGCTGGAAGAGGTGACTATGGAAAGCGATGTCTGGGCCTCCCTGCTCAAGCTGTTGCCTCAGTTACCCTACTTTGTAAGAAGCAGAAGATAATAGATGGATGCATTAGGTATAAGCAGGGCTTAATTTGTAAACTGTTCAATGCCAGAATGCAGATAGCAGATGGGCTTTTTTAATTATTATTATTTTTTTTTTATTTTTTTTTTTAAAGATGATACAATTTCCTGCATTTTTGTTGTATTTTAATGTGTTTGTAAACATCTACATTTTCCTACATTTGTAAACACTTTGCTTGTCATATTTGTTCATAACTTAATTATTAGTAAGCCTGAGAGTTACCAAATCCAAGCCGAATCCTAGCAAACAGTAACCGGAAGCACCCTGTCAAAATAAGAGAATTCCCAGATTCTGTTCTGGCAGGCTCCGGCTCAAATCAAGCCATGAATATAAGCTAGAGCCATTTTGTGTCAGGGTGGCCTCCAGCTGTGAGAGGTGGTGCGTGAATCTTTATAGACAGTCATAAAAGGAATTAAGCATCAGACCAAAACCTACATTATGTTGCCCATAAGCAGCAGTGGAGCTTGGGTATATTAGGAATGAAGTCACATCAAGGCATGCTTCATACAGTGTAACTGTATGTGTTGTAATATCACCACTCACTGATGGTCAGGTTTTATAGATGTGACAAAGGTGGGGGGCTGATTGCCAAGGTGTGCACCCCACTCAGAGGGATAAGGTTGGAGGTCTCAGATCTCCAATTCCTCAGCGACATGTATAGGTTGATGGAGCTTTTTAATGAGAACCCTTAAAGGTTAGTGAGTATGTGGGCATGCGTAAGCCCACATAACTGTGTAGTTAAGGTGTAAAATAAGTCAGATAAGCTACTTTAAAACCCAGCAACACAGTTTTGTATTTCAGCACAATCGTTTTAAGCGGGGGGAATACACATTTTATGCTCATGGCACACTCCCAGCGAGCAATAATGCAGAATGAGTGGGTGTTTGTGTCTGTTTGTATGTGTGCTGGAACTCGTCCACACTCCGCAGCAGGCAGCTGCTGCTCAGTGGAATCATCTCCATGGTGTAGAAAAGCCAACCAGGCCGCTGTCCAACTGAGACGGATTTGGAGGATTTAAACCTGCTGAAGGTGAGATGCTCAAACACACATTCTCCGAAACACATTAAACTAAACTTACTCCAAAGAGGAAAGGAAAAAAGAATAGAATAGAAAAATAGTTGAGGTACAGGTTTTTTTTTTTCCTTCTGCCCCCCTACCTCCTTTAAAGTTCTCTATCTCAGAAAACCACGTTTGTTTTAATAATTTCATGTCACATCAAGCAGGCTCTGTCAGGCGGCTGACTCAGAAACTCACTTCACTGAAGTTTTATTCTCTGTGTGCAATGTGCTAACAGAACAAAGCGTCATTGTGTAATGACTTAGCAGTGAGAGGGAAAAGAGGTACAAAGAGAGGAGGGGTACTGGGGGGATAAAAGCAGTTTTCCTCTTCCGATTAAATTGCCCTTTAGATAAAAGTAAATCTAGTAAAAGCCAGAGGAAAAAGAAAAAACAAGTGGGGGGAGGGATTATTAACGATTCTTTCCTCTAATGTGATTTTCATGCCTTTATATCAGAGATGAATTGGGTGGAAATAGACGAGGAATGTGTATATATTCGTGTCGGGAACTTAATCCTTTTAGAACAAATCTGCATCTTATTGGACCATAAACAAGCCACCTCGAGGGATGTGAGAATTTGTTTAGGATTTGCACCAGAAATGGTTTGAATTTTAGCTCTTGTGCATTTTATTATAGTTGATTTTCCCTGAAGCATGAGCATGTTTATACATTTAGGTAGAGCAAAAGGTCATATAAGGAAATAGGCCTTACTGTCATTGCTGACAAGGCAACAGATGATGGTACACTTTATGTTTGCGCTGACAACTGTTACTGGGCGAGGTTAGTACCATAAATATAAAAATGACTGAACTGACAAATGCAATATATATAGCAATGTCTATGTGAAAACAAAATTGTCAAATTAGCAATTTCACTGTCTAGAATATACTGATATACTTTCTTTAATTTCTTATTCCAATTAAGAAAACTTCACATTTATGCAATACAACATCACCAATTCTTAATTTTCCAAATGTCCACTCATTTTAAATGACACTTTTTTTTTTCAAATCCTCAAACATTGAAAATAGATTTAACAATAAACTCTGAATCAATCAAGTTTAAACCTCATACATTTCAATTTTAACGTCACCCGCAATAAACATCTAAAGAGAGGCATGAGGAAAACCAGCAATTCAGAAAATGATGATTCTGCCCTCCATCACTTTCTCAAACTCTCATCTGACAGTGAAACAATGACCTCTAATCATACTGTGGAGACTAAAGAGCAATAAAATAATGATCAGGGCTGCTAACTCCCATTCACCAAGCATAAGGTTGACAGGACCAGCTTGTACTCATTTCATTTTTATTGAGATCCTGGCAGAGCCGACACCAGTGTGACTGTTTCCAGGAAGAGCCAGGCTGTTGGCTTTTTCCTAAGCTCCACTTGTGGCAAAGCTGAGAAGCTCAAGCTATCATTGATTCAAGCACCTGTGGCTCCCTCAGCCTTGTATTTGTCTTGGTCTAAGCATTCTTTCCACCGCTCAGTGTCCACAAACTCTTCTAAGCTTACCATAGCATATGTGAAAATGTCTCAAATAAAACGGCACACAACAATGTTGTAGGAGGCAGAGTTAGAAGCCAACACAGGACTCTAAGAATTAAACAAAGACGCAGGAAGTCTAAAGTAGAAATAGGATATATGACTCTTTGAGGGGAACTAGATCTTGAAGATCTGTTTGTTTCAAAGAGCCGTTCATTTTTGAACAGTGGTTGTGTCACAATGTATACAGTCGTGCATCATGGTGTTGGCTGTGCATAGTGATGTATGATTTAAGAGCCATACCATCTGTCTTGTCAAACCTGCAAAAAACACAAAAACAACAAGAGTTGAAAAACAAAAAAATATATATAATGGAACTCTTCTCAACAGCCTGCGTCTTGCTATTCAGTTTTCTTGTAAAGAGCCGTTTATAAGATTATGATAAATCATGAATGTCCAATATTTAGTCTAATACCCAAAACATACCAATAATGTTGCAGTGTGGTCTGTCATACGAAACACACCAGTTACATTTGAGTCTATATAACGTGTCAAGATGTAGTGTGCTGCAACAACATAGATCAGCTTAAAATGTATGTTTCATATACCTTATTCCTTACCAGAATAGCCAGTCTCTTAACAAAAAATTACCATGCTAATTCGTTCTTAATATGAAACTGAAGTACAACTAAAAAAGTGAAAAACTGTCAAGAAAAAAAAAGATAAAAACATCGAATAGGAGCAGGAAACCAGGATGAACACATATGGTGACCATGTGCGAGTATAAAAAAAAAAAAAAGTAGTTCCAGGAGTGTTGATGCTTGGAAACGTGTCAAGTCAGTGTCAAGGCAGACTACACCTAAGCCTAAGCCACCCGTTAGCAAACTCTCCAAAAATAATAAAACAAACCAAGAAAAGAAAAGTAATAATTCACAGAAAATGCTATGGACTCAGACAAGTTAGTTCTCTGCAACAGGTTATTGTCAAGGTCATCTACAAGCTACTGGTTTATAAAATGGTGTGTGGAATTGTAAAATAAAATAAAAAAAAAGAAAACTTCTTAATAAGCATAACCACCATAACATTCATGATTTATCATAATCTTATAAACGGCTCTTTACA
>NC_056516.1:19851565-19857925 GCF_014905685.2 Nematolebias whitei
ATACACTTTTAGTTTCTAGTTTTATATTGAAAATGACCAGCACTTGTTCCTTTTGTGTAATGTTGCTTCCCCACTAGTCTCTCTCTAGCAGAGTTGTTGAGTCCAAGACTCCAGTTTGATGTCAGAATCTGTATCTGGCAACAAAGGTGGAGAAATAGAAAATTTGATTTGTGGCTTCTCTAAAGAGATCAGCTTGATTGTGTCAGCAAGTTATCCTAGGTCTTAATTCATATTATAAACCCTACTTGGTATTTTTAATAATTATAAATCATCTAATTCAAGGCTCCAGGCATCTTATAATACCCTCTAACTCCCTTTAATGGACACTGTTCAGCTGAGCAGCTGAACTTTGGCGACATTTAAAACTAATGCCTTTTAATTTTACAGCATACAGGGAAAAAATGAGTCAGTGCATACATCAGGTTATCAGACATTAAAATAGGTTAAGAATATAGTAAGGGACATTGGATTTAAAAGTAATTTATTGAATGTTATGCTCTTTAATTGACATAACATGGCTAAATCTTCAGGTGCCACATCAAGCAAACTTGCATAAAATGTTGGCAGGTGTTTGAAAGGGCATGTTCCATGTAAGGTAATATCAATAGTTACAATAATAATAATAATAATAATAAAACAAATGAGCATAGTCCTTAAATTATTTTTTTTTCTTGTGCTCTGCTAAAAACTTCCACCAAGTCTGTTTATTTATTTATTTGTTTTTATTCTATGTTTTGCATTTTATTTTTTTTTTTGTAATTTGTCTGACAAACAGCCTCTGGCCTCAGTTTCCCTTAGTGAAGGAACAATTCCAATTTTGTGGGGGAGGGGTATTAATACACTGGCAGACACAGAGGTAAAACTGGTAATTATTAGATCCAATCAAACATTACAAAATATAGATCTAGTTTAGTGCATCATTCAAATCAGAATTAACTTCGAGTTCATTAAAAAAAGGACATATATATATATATATATATATATATATATATATATATATATATATATATATTATTTGTATAGCTTTTCAACAGAATACCTCCTCAAAGTTCTCGACTATTGGTCCAGATAGTCTTAAGTATTGTAAATCTTCAGTAGAAAGGAAGTTTTAGTCAACATTTATTCCCTCACACATTGAGTTTGTGTAAGTAGACAAAAGTGACAGTGATTTTTTTTTTTCTTTGTCCTTGTCAAAAAAAATGTCCATTCAACCACAACAGTTGAGAATAAGTTATTTTGTTGTGAATGCACAACCCACAAGTAATACATTTTCTAATTAGCACCCTTCCAAACAATGATTATAACTTCAAAGAACATATATTCCAAAAATATCCAACACAAAGAAGTTATAATGAAGTTTTCTGTTCTGCATGAAGTGAAACGCACAGACACACAAGCCTGGTCTGATCAATGGATGTGTAACCATAGAAATACAGTCATGATAAATGAATGAGTGAATTGAAGAGCCCTTCCCTTTTATATGTCATAAAGGGATCTAATGTAACTGATGTACCTGCTTTGAAATTAACATTATTTTCCCTTTATTGTACATTGGACCATAAGTAGGCACAATGGAAACGTGTTGCATTATGATAATATTAAATCCAGGCTGAACGATGAAGGAGGCGATTCAAGCAGTTTACTGGTTTTGTGCTTAACTGAAGAAAATAACGTAAACTACCCATTTTATAAAGCTTCTAGCTTAGTCTTTAAGTTTACTGTTCAGATATTGATTTTCTTTTGAGGTTTATTTTATAGAAATTTTAGTACTTAATTATTTCAATTTTTTTTATTATATTGTATTTATCTTTTTTTTTTGTATTTATGTATGCCTATTTTATTTATTTATGTATTTATATTTATATATTAGGACACTGCATTGTACATTTGCAAGGCTGATGTTGCTTTGAGTATTGAGTGAGAACTGGAAACACTATTTTGCTGAAATTCAATTGCACTTTGTGACATTACCCCAAATTAATAGTTAAATAATCATCATGTGCTGAAAAGTAGAACAATAAAACTGTAAATAAAGTGAAATAAACAACGAGAAACTAACATTTTTGCCAAATTTTTGAGCGTTGTGTACCACATACAATCGGTTCAAGGTCAGTCAGCACAACCAGAATTAAAACATAAAGCGCACGGGATTATAAGGCTCACTGTCGGATTTTTTTAATTTTTTTTTAATTTTTTATTTTTTTGTGATGGCCTCCCTTCTCCCCTTACAGCCATCCTCTCCACACCATTATTATGAAATATTTATTATAGTGACTATCTAGTGTAGTTTTTTTTTTTTTTTTTTTTTTTTTTTTTTTTCTATTGGATAGAAAGAAAGAAAAGACAAAGTAAGACTCCAAAATATAAGAAATATATACAGAGCACACGTCAAAACACCCGGCCACTGTCTGTTCACCTGCAAAGAACATGACAAAACACAGCAACAAAATACATATGTATAAAGAACTTAAAATATTCATGGCTTTGCAGTAAGTTTCCATAAATATATATACCCATACCTATGCCTATATACATACATACATACATACACATGAATATACACTCACATACATATCTATATATCTACATATAAAGCCTACATAAGCATCCCTGCTTCTATTTGTGTGTGGTTGTGAGCATGCATAAGTGTATAAGGATTCTCTAATAGAACATTTATTAGTAACTGTGAAAATTGAGAAAATTAAAAGGATTTTAAATGTGCCTTATCGTCTGAAACATATGGTATATGTAACTTTGGGCCTTCTTATTTTGACAAGTTACCAAAATCAGCTTCTACTGGCCTGGTATGAGTTTTTATAGTAATTTCCTTATTTTTTACTATTGCATCTTGCATCATTTGAGAAAGTAATCCATGCCTTCGTCACACCCATCTGGATTATTACAACGCACTTTATCAGTGGGTTAGTGGGTCTTCTATTACCCAACTGCAGAGAGTCCAACATGCTGCAGCGAGGCTTTTAACTGGAACATAAACATGAGCACATCTTTCAATTTTTGTAGATTTTTTTGTTTGTTCAGATTTCATTGTTTGTTCAGATTTCATGCATTTTACTGTTTTTACTTTCTTGGTTTTACTTCATGGTTGCCTGTTGTATTGTGTGAGCCATTTTTTTATATTTTGTATGTTGGCTCTGTACAGTGCTTTGGCCTGCTCTGTGTAAAGTGCTCTGCTTCTGTTTCACACATGGTCATGTTTCTGATTGCTACACCTATCTTGCATTTACTCATTAGTTTCCTCATTACGTTTTCCGACTAGCTTTGCATGTTCACAAGATCTGGCCCTAGCTTGTATTTTAAGATCTGGACTATTTTGCTCAGCTAAACACAAAAACAGATGGACCTTTTGGGCTTTTAAACAGCTCTTCACTTAGTTCAATGTCTTGCCATTTTCCAGGTTCCAGATAGTTTGGCTAAACTCACCAAAAAAGCAACTTTATCCACACCCAACAGATTTACTAGAGCCAAAAGGAGCTGTATCTTTTTTTTTTTTTTTTGGTAATTCAAGCTGAAAAGATCTAGATTACAGAAAACAATATGCTATTTTTGTGACTACAATTGTGATTATTATTATTATTATTTTAAGTTTTGTATGAATGAAGTGTTTTAGTTTATCCACTCATACTGCTTGCTTCCCTTCATTTAGGCTTTCCAACAAATCTTCCCCCATTAATGTCAGACTTTAGTTAGAAAGCTATTACACTAAATAAAAAAAAACAAAATGTTTAATGTAAAATGACAAATAAAAATGTTCTAAGCATAAGTTGCACATTCCCTAATGACCAGATTTTTGGGCTAAAGTTAATATTGTTGTTTGATTATTCAAATAATTCTTGGACAATTGTCGACATACAATGCAACCTAACAAGCTCCATTGTACGTAGCAAACAAAACAACTCGTGTGCAGTTTACTTGATTATGATTCTTCTCCTCTGTAACAGACCTGAAAGTTGTCACAGGGAATAAAAACAAAAAAAGATAAACAAGTTTTCTTCTCTACATCACATCTGTATTGTCTGATTGCTTTGTGGGCACTATTTAATTGCCAATTAGGGAGAAACCCGGACAGCAATCAAAATAGGTATTTGTGTGTGCGTGTGTTGAATTTTAAATTGTGTAGGAGGTAGCCAGCAAGACAAGGTACATTGGTGGTCCTTGAAGTGCTGTACAATATGTATGTACAATCTGAGACATTGTCTTCCAAACATCCATCCACGATGTAAACAGATTTTCACTTCAAACTAAATCACAAAGGTGAAGGAAAAAATGAACAGCTGTGAAAGAAGCAGCCACTCAGGGGATAAAACCACCAGACAGCACATACATATTTTAAAATTACATTTAAGAATGGCTGCAGCGAACAGCTGGCTTCAGAGAAAAGCACTGTCAAATTTAAAATACTCTTTTTATCATATTTATATTAGAGTTATAATGTAATGTATAATGTCTTTGTACACAAAGTTATTTATAACAACATATAATAGGGTGGTTGTTAATAATTCCATTAGTGTCATGGGCAAAATAACTAGCAAAATATGATGCACAAATATTTATTCCCCATTTTCCCTTCTACATGAAGGGGGGTTTGGGAACTTGAGGGTATATTTTGAATCTTAGCTGTACCTGGCTGCACTGTTCTAAACTGAAATCTTTGCGATTGTTTCTGGAATCAGTTTTCTGAGCTTTGCAGTCACAACGCCAACATTTTAATAACCTTAGACCCAGAAGACTCTTCTTTTTGGCCCCGATCACTGAGCGAAGAGAGGAAATTGGAAATCTCCTCCATCCATTCATTTGTGCATGATGTGAACACAATGAAGTGAGGCAGCAGCTCGCTTCAGATGTGTGGCTACATCTAGGTGTTGAAACGGTTCATCTGACAATTAAGTTGTCATGTCAAAATCCAAGATGGCTGCCGCTATACATGTTGTGAGCATAACTCAAAAAATTTATAAAAAAATGAGGTACTGACTTCCATTTGTACCTCTTTTCTATTAGTAACGGTACAACACGACTCGACTCAGCCCGGTTCCAAGGCTTTTCCATTAGTAATGGTACGTAGAACCGGTCCCTTTTTTTCAGAATCCTTGGTTCTGTGGTTCCAACCGGGCCAAGCAGGTACCAACACGTGACGTCAGAACACCGTTGGTCATTGGTTGGTCAGGGTGGAGTCACTGGATCTTTCAGAAACTTTTCAAAACACTGATCCACCATTTGCAATTTCTCGGAACTCAGAGCAGTGGCTGGATCTATTTTAAAATTTTTAAAAACAATAATGACAACACTGGGATATGATGCCGACTCGGGGCTTGGGATCTTGGCCTTCCGTGCTCTTTGGGCTCCGAGCTCCGCTGGTCACCGCAGAGGATCATACGAGCTGCTGACTCGCAGAAGGCTGTTGCCCGAATACCGGCCTAGCCTGCTCATGAAGGCCGAACGCGGATCCTGACAGACAGGTTTGGCGCACGGAGGGCGGAAATTAATTTTAAAAAACATTTTATATAAAGCTTTTTTTTTTTTAAATCAGTGAAGATAAAAAAAAAAAAAAATGGTGTCGGCTTTATCATGAAATCCTGTTGTGATTTTAATAACTACCAAATAATCTATTAAAGTTAACTCAGCTGGAAAATCATAAAAAAGACAATAAATTATTGAATCTCTCAGGAATATTTCCCTCAAATATGTTTAAAGAGATACAGCCTTTAATTCAACTTTATTCTAACCCACAGATGTACAAATCATAAAACAAGAATTAAACTTTAAAGCAAAGCTAAAATAAATTTAAAATATATATGTAAGCAAGAAACAAAACCACATATCTAAATTGAACAATAAAAGTAGACACAATGAGTGCAAAGACATCAAATGATGAATAAAAATAAATGATAAAAAAAACAACATTTTTTTTGTAGAATGAGCTAAAGTTCATTGAAAGTGCATTAGCAGGATATATATATATATATATATATATATATACACACACTTTTTTTCAATGGATCATATTAATAATCTGTAATCTTTTTAATTTACCACAAACTTCAAAATTAATACTCACCCTGTACTGAAAACTGTTTCATCGTCTCACCACCACCAGCTGGTGAGGCGTGTGACGTCAATTTGAACCCCACCCACTGGAAATGCTACTGAAAGCATAATGGAAACACAACATGTACTGTACCGAGCCGAGTAGAACAGTGCTGTACCGGTACTAAAGGTACTAATGGAAAAGGGGCATTAGATGCGTGGCTGCATCTAGGTGTAAGAACGTTTCCTTTTGAAAAGCAGGTTGCTAAAACCTCCCCATACTATATATATATATATATATATATATATATATATATA
>NC_056516.1:19858025-19860811 GCF_014905685.2 Nematolebias whitei
TATATATATATATATATATATATATATATATATATATATATATACACTGTATGTATTTATAAATGTATGTATGTAAAATGATCCTTCCTATCATTTGAGGATACTCAATTCAGTTTATTTATATAGTGCCAAGTCACAACAGAAGTTATGTCAGGGCACTGAATAGAAACATTGCTCTGTTTATAGTTTTTATACTACGTCAAAGTATAATTTCCTCAAGTGATTGGAGTGGCCCTTGGGATGGCCAGAGATTAATCTATGGTTTCCAAGGCCACCGTTGGTCAGCTCCTTGATCCAGCGTTGTGCCTGCTCATGGACAAAATCTCCTTCTACCCTCACCAGGATCTGCCACTCTGTGTTGCCTTGGACAATCATTAAATAAATAAATAAGCAAACTATTATTTTACACAGCGTAACTCTTACCCACTTTCCGGTAAATATCTTGCACCAAAACATGAAAGCTGTGTTGCTGCTTAGAACCAGAGGCCGGCTGCTAACAGTCTGATCTATTTATGCATTTATTTATTTATTTTTTTACATTTAAGTACCTGATTCTAACATTGGTTGTTTAAACAATAAATGTGAAACAACAGAAATTTAGCATTAACCCTAAATAATAATAATTTAAAAAGTGCCTTTCAGGACACCCAAGGACACTTAAATACATGTACTCATTCTTCTTAAGTCACAAAATAAATGCACACAAAAACAATTGATCATTTTCTCATCTTTGATGATTTACAGCACTACAAATCAGTGTGAACTGAAGTGACCCGTAGTGCTGATTAGGCATAACCGGTACAGACGTGTCCAATCCCAGTCCTCAAGGACCAGTATGTTAACTTGTTTCCCTGCGCCAACAAACCAGATTCAGTGACTGAATCACCTGTTTAAGTTCTGGAGAAGCCTTTTAATCACCTATTGATTCAAATCAGGTGTGTTGGAGCAGACAATCATCTAAAACATGGAGACCAGTGGTTCTGGAGGACACACCTGGTTCACCACCATTTATACACTGGGGAATTCAAAGTGCTTTATAGAAATGGGAAAACATAAAAACATGTAACATGTATGTCAGGTGGCTTCTGGGTAATACCAGATGGCTAGGCCTCAGACTGAAGAAGCCTCTTGGATGAGGGGCGAAACGTTTCTTTTTAACAAAAAAACGAAGTCCAGATGACATGATTCAACCTTTTTTTGTTATTAACATGTATTGATTAATTAAAAAAAGTTTTAAACATGCAAGTAGAAAAGAACTAATGAAACAATTATAAACTAATACATATACATGTTTAACTGTTCTATGTGGTGATTCTAAACACAATGGAGAGCCCAAACTCCTTCTCTTGCAGCTGTTCTTTGGACTTTAATTGTAATGAGCTACAAGTCCATAAGGTTGAGCACAACTATTTAAAAAGTACAAACAAGTAAAATCCTATCTGAATTCAGTCAGCTAAGTGTTGGTAATACTTCAAAAACTAGTCATACTGATACAAACTTGTAAACATGATCTGTTAGAATGAACATGCACACATACTTCTAACTGAATAAGTGAAGCACTATGCAAAACCAGGTATAAAAGAGTAAAACTTTGTGATTTTGAAAAAAAAAAAAAATCTTACTTTGAGTTGCTTTTAAAATGTAGTGGTTTTTTTTTTTCAATGTATAGATGAACATGAATACAATAATAGATGCTGCTTTATGCAGCTTTAATTTGATATGTTATGATACACCATAGTGAAGTTTTGTGGCAACTATTAAAAATGTATGATCTCTGAAATGAGGTTTTCTTTCTAAGTTAATTATTTTGCACACCTTTTTTATTTATTTATTTATTTTTTTGTTACATTGTGCCATGCAACCAATGTTTATCCCATTGCATAAGCTTTTTGGATAGAAAGTATATCTTGCTTTAATTATATACTATAAGAATTTCAGAGGTGGAAAAATAGTACTGAGACTGAGTAGAATGACAACGCAGTGCAATTGAGTGTACACGTGTGTTTCTATGTGTGGAAATGTTAATTGGTACTGCTTAATGTTTAATTTAGGTTGTTTAGGCTCTTAAACAAATCTTCAGAGCTTGTGTCTAAATGCTTATGTTCCCACATCACAAATTAATTATAGTGCACTCAAATCCCTCCCAGTGTGGCATCATTAAACATTCTTTGAAATGTAAACAACTTTTAAACCATCTTCAAGTGCTCTGGAGGTTGAAATCGTAAAATGTAACAAGGCTTTTATGACAAACATTTAAATTTTAAATGAATATTACAAAGGTAACCCCTCAGTTGCAAAAACTGTAAAGTTCTTTAAAATATATACTGAGTAATTGGATTATAAATCTGCATGTTTAACATAGGTGGAAAATATGTCTTCTTTTTATTTCTGACCAGATTTTCTCCTTTCTCACTTGTTAAACTGATCAGAAAAATAAAATAAAAAAGACAGTTGTCTGCCAAAGGCAATAGTAATAGGAATGTATTAACTGGATTAATATATATATATATATATATATATCCAATATATTGAAATGTATAAAAAACATATCGCTTGAGTTATAATGCTTGTCTGTGGTTCACATGACATCTTGATTTCCATCATATGAAATATGGATGATCAGGTTGCACCAGTTGTTGCACTGCAAGAAAACACTCAGCATAAGACTTTATGGGCAAAAGTATTCTTGGAAAATCATACAAAGTATGTATATGTGTATATATATATATATATATATATATACACACACACACACACACACATATATATATATATATATATATATA
>NC_056516.1:19863811-19881502 GCF_014905685.2 Nematolebias whitei
GGTTGTTTTTTTTGTTTTTTGTTTTGGTTGTGGGTAGAGGGGATGGAGAGCGTGGTAGGGGGGAGGGGGGGGGGGGGGGGATCTCTTTGGTCAAACCAACTATAGCCTTTCTCAGTAGTTTGTCTGTGACCCAGTCCTCCCTTCCCTTGGAGAACTGGATGTGCATTTCAAAGGTCTTAGTATCATAAAAGCAAGCATCTTGCATTAAAGCTTCATTGATGATTTAGCAAATACAACCTTGTTTTTCTTCTTTTTTCTTTGAGCAATCCTTTGTTGATGACATACACTCTAATCATCGGTTTACGTTTGCTGCTTTTGAAAACATCAAAAGTCCCAAGTTTAAATGCAAAATGCTCAAACAAGCAGAATAGGGAGGAAAAAAAAGTGACTTCCTAGAATTTATTCCATTCGAACAAAAAAAAAAGAAAGAAAAAGTTTGACACTTCCATCTTTGCTCACCCATTTTTGAAACCCTTGAGAATACCCAGCAGACTGTGAAGCTGATCTTTACCTTACAGGATCCTCCACTGGGAATCAAGGTATTGCAGAAAATGGATTTTATTCTTATATCTATGTCCACAGAAAAGTCATAAGGGACACGAGGCAGAATGTGAGGAGTGCAAGTCTCTGGCTACTACAGTGCATTTTATTTCATGTTATTAATAGATTGTCAAGCGCTGAACAACCTGACCTAGTTAAAGCCCCTTGAATGGATTGTTACAATATTCTGTGCTGACTGAGCTTTTGCTTGAGTGTACAAGTGCTGTTCACACATTTCTTTTCAACATGGCCAGAAACACTTTAAAACATCGTTCAGAGCATCTCTACATCAATAAGTGCTATGCTGCAATAAAAACGATGCAAAACTAAATTGTTTTACTTAAAAAAAAATACACAAAATTTTATAATTAGAACTTTTTTTCACTGTACAACTTTTGATCATCAAAACGACCATGGATTTGAGCTTTTTATTGCTCTAATAATAAAGAGAATTATTAAATTTCACCTGAAAAGTTCCTTAAAAATGCTAACACATTTGGTAATAAAAGTTTTTATTGCTTAAAGTTTTCCCATATTTTTGATGATACATATTTTATTGGTTTTAATCAATATCAAAATATCCAATCAATATGTATTTTCTTGTGCACCAAAGTCAAACATATCTGCTTCAGCTGCAGTTAGATAAATTAAACTGTTCATTTTAATATTCATCACAAAAGTAATATTTTATCAATAAACAGACTTTCAGACAATAATAACTGAGTTGACAACTACAACTGATGAGGTTTTGGAACCAAGATGGCCGACAAAGCAACATTAACGAACACAGTAATGACTATAACTTAGTCAGTTGTACCAATATTGGAACATATAGTGTGTTTATTGATCCTAACTTATCCTCTAAGTGCTAAATGAATGGACAAGCACTTTGTTTATAACTGTATCCTATGAGAAATATTTGTGTATTTTAGTAAATTACTTTATGGACCGCCACACATTTTTTCAATAGAAGTTTTAGAATAAAAATAATTAAATAAAACTTACTGTCACACAAATTAAATACCTAGAGTGAAAATACTGAATATGAACACAAGAAGACATGTTCAGTGCTTTTATTTACAGTGAATTAAATCACAGGAAGTTATCAGGAACCCTCGGGGAGCAAGGAGAAGGGTCAGCGCTGAACTTCAGCAGGAATATATTGACTACATTGTCTTCTGGTTCTTACTTGTCAGTGAATGATGTTTGAAGGATCACTGGTTCCAATAATCATGTGAGATCAATGGTTATCTAGCATGGAAAGTAGTCACTGGTGGGCGAGTGGTTGGAAGGTAAGGAGAACAACTGGAAAGGTCACGATGAGGTTTCCAGAATTACACAGAGTCCAAGAGCAGGTAGGTCTCAGGAGCTTCAATGAAAATAGCAAAGGGTACAGAAAAGTGAACTTAGGTCACTAGAAATATAAATGGCTAGAAGCATGAACCTTTTGGCCAGGTAATGCTCCAGCGTCAAAGAGAAGTCTTCTACTGCCTTTTATCCCCTGGGCCTCTTATCAAGGAGATTGTCTCAGGTGTGGTCATCTGACGACGTCTAGTGACCTCAGGAAAGAAGTGACTGGAACTGCCACACTTACTGTTTCAACTGATTAACATTTGAAGTCAACCCACTTCAAACTGGTTGCCACAGCAAAATGACTTTAGGGAACACAGCAATGAGAAACTCTTTCTGTTTTACAAATATTATATAAAAAAAATGATGGAGGTTACACTAGACTTCTCTCTAAAACGATCTTTGAAGGATTATTTTATGCTTATTATGGATAACCAACGCATGAAACCTCAGATATAACTCAGATTTTTAGCAACAATTTGTTATAGTAGTAGTAGCTTAAATTGATTATGAACACATTTGCGTGCTAGCAGATCTCACATGATCTTCTGATTTTCTGTGAAATTGTGGATATTGGTTTTCACAAGTTTAAACATGTGGCATCAAAGGCTGCCAGCAATCTGCAATTCCTTAAGGATTGCTAGGTATTTCATTATTTTTAAGTAAGTGTTTCTTCTTATTGGTTTACAAGTCTAACTTCTGTCTGTTTGAAATTTAGGAGGAAATTTAAAGTTATTTAATCTGTGAAATCTATTGACAAATGAATGTCAGCAAAAACACTTAAAGTGTACAGTATTTTTTTCTCCCCCTTTTGGTAAGTTAAGCAAATTAACCAATGTTTAGTTAGAGCTAAGCTCTCTGTTAGCTGTAACATAAAAACATGTTATTGCACATAGTTAAAAATTCACTGTGTCAGTATAACCAATCAACTTGAGATGTTTTGTTTTGACACATGTTGGTTAAAATTACTGCATTCAGTGCACTTGCTACACTGCATTATAGTAGCAGCATACTAATACTGGGACCATCTGTCATACGGATATTTCTGTCTCTGCAGATAAAACCCACCCAGACCCTGCATATAAAGCTGTCACCACCACACCTAAGAATGCTTTTGGAAAAGCAGGGTATTTTGTACAAATATGCCTTTAGGCAGAAAATACTAAGCTTTTTCAGATTCAGATGTTGACAACACAAAAATAAAGGAATTGTGAACATATCAACATGATGAATTGACTTTTTTATTTATAGAGGAACAGCTGGTTGGTGTGGGCGTGGTAGTCAGAATGCTGCTTCTCTCTCAGTTGTAACAAATGGGTTCAGAAAGAACATATTTTTCCAAGTAAATATGTTGAACACTTTCATCAGTCAGTCTGCGGATGTCATGGTGGTGCAGTTGGTAGAGCTGCTCTCTTTCATTCAGCGATAAAGTTGCCGGTTCAAATCCTGCTCTTGGACCTTTCCGGGTGGAGTTTGCATGTTCTTTCCGTGCATGCATGGATCTTCTCCGGGTACCAGTTTCCTCTCACAGACCAAAAACATGCATGTTAGACTGAATGGTAACTCTAAATTGTTCCTAGTTGTGAGTGAGAGAGTGAATGTTTGTCTCGTTTGTCTCTATGTGTCCCTGTGATGGACTAGAGACCTGTCCAAGGTGTCTCTCACATAGTGATAGCTGGACATGGGCACCAGTGATGTTGTGACCTAAAAAGAAAGAACTGGGTTAAAGATAATGGATAGATGATGGCTGGATTTCCATCAGTTACCTTTCAAATGTGTATTTATTAATCTACATGCCTAACACTGATTTAACCTTTTGGTCAGCAAATTATGCATTAAGAATAAAAAAATATATAAAGAAAGAACCGGTGGCCTTATCAGCCTGTTTTTTCATATCCCAATGCAAAAATGATCAGATAAGTTATCGCTCAGTGAGAACTTTCAGGAACAACCGCCTTACATTTTAGCTCAGTACCTAACACAGTGGCAGCTTTAGCAGTGCTTGTGTTTGCCAAGGTTGCTCTGCTTTGGTAGTCATCCTGAAGGTGGTTGTGATCAGGAGCATCGTGGCCAAGATGGTGTGTGTGTGTGCGTGTGTGTGCTCATGTGTTGATGTTTCTGCATCTCATGCTGGCATTGGCTTTTAACAGGTGGGAGATACCGTGTGTGTGGTTGGATAAAAAGAGAACAATTTGATTCCTTGTTTCCTATTTAGTGTTATTAGGATCCTTAAACACCAAGATGACAAACATCCATCTGAAATGCCTCTATGGACATCTGTTTGTTGCTGTTGCATTTATCATTAAAGTTTTTGCCAGTGTCTAGAGTTATCTCATAAACGAGTGGATAAGATAAATGAAACGTTTAGAATGTGATCACTGAATGGACAGACACAGCTGTTAACCCACACAAGGAGAAAACATACACATGGTGCCACTTGCCAAAATAATCTCAGCAGGAGGTGTTAGTGCACTGAATGTCTAAGGCAGGAACGGAAAATGAAACATTGCAGTGAGCATAAGCAAAAAAAAAAAAAAAACTTTAGTTGACATTTTTTTGTTGGTGTCTGTTTCACTGAGTAAACTTTAGTGTGTGTGTTTTGGGTTTTTTTGCACATACCGCAACAATTCTACATCCCAGTATTCTTGTATTATTTTTATTTATTTTATTTTTTGTGCAAGCTCTTTCACATCTGAGAAGTTACAAAATATGTGTTTGTTCAATATATAAAAAAAATGCAAACAATACAGAGACAAATGTAACTTTGAAAAGCCCCTTCCACCCTAAAACCTCCCACTAACCCTCACTGACTCACTGCTGAGAGCTGGTCACGACTCACTGCTCCTTATTTAACTTTTCACCTTTCGTAAGATTTGTAAACTGTATGTTCGATTCTGGCAATAGCTTTGTTTACAACCTGTTGACACTAAAAAAAAATAAAACAAATAAAACAGGGGTACAGTATTTATTTAAACTAAAATTGTTTGGTTTTGAAGCTGAAAGTATAATGCACATTTAAATCTGGGGACAATGCGATTTCCTGTTTGTGTTCACTTGTAAGAGGCCACCACAGTTAAATGACTTAAGCCAACACAAAAGCAACTATAACTTAGTATATTGCATATCTTCAGCTGAATTTTAGTGTGGTAAAGTCTGAACTGCCGATTCTGATTTTGGCCATACCGATTTTGTTTTATAAGCGACACTGTCAGGTTTTATAAGGTCATAATGCACCTTCAATTTTCCAATATTATTTTGTGGAAAAACATACCCTTGAACAATATCATAGAACAATACAAACTTGTTTTAACTGGCTATGAGGTAGAGCTCTGAAATATAAATGAAGTTTAGAGAATTGTTGTTAAAACAAACAAATAATTGAAAAATCAGGTTCTCATGCAAGTATTGGCCAATTTCTGATTTACCAAAATCAAAAAGAAATCGGTGCCAATTTATTATTGCACCCCTATCACATACTCCAAGTACTAAAATAACATTCTAGATTGTTGTTTAAGCCTTGGCATGCAGATGGGATAGTTTAATTAAACTAAATTTTGAAAATGATTGTGCTAATATCGAGGCTGTATCAGCAGGGCTTAATTTGTAAACCAATTGATGTCGGAACACAAACAGCAGGCCGTCCGGCACGGGGGGTGGTTGTCATTGGGTCCTCCCTCAGAAAATTTAGAATAAAATAAATGCCATTTCCTGCATGTTGGTGTATTTTAACAGGTTGTCAAGCAACTTTAAACATTTGATTAAACTGATTAAAAGCAGGTCTCTCTTGTAAATGACGAGGCTCAATGAGACTGACAACCTGTATAAATAAAGGTTGAATTGAAATTACTATTTTAGAGAGCAACAACAATTAACAAGCCTGTGTGTGAATGCAGGTCCGATTCTGTTGGGCGTCCAATTTAAGTTGCCGGATCCGAGCATTCAAAATGAGAGAGATCCCGGATCTTGTTCCGGCAGGATCCAGCTCAAATTAACCATTGAGTATCAGTACTGATGCATCAGTATTGTGAATGGATAGTTCATTGCAGATGGACCCAGAAAGCAGAAGGAGGTGATGTAACAAGGAGAACTAAAAACTTTATTGTAAGCTAAAGAAAACAAAAAGCTGAGAAGTCAGCACCTTGAAAACAGAATAACAAATTATGCCAAAGCGAGGAATAACAAAACGATATAAGGACATGCTAATGATAGCAATGGCACTGGTGGGGCGATAAACTGCAGCAGGTGAGCATGGGTAGGACCAACACAAAAAAATAAAACACTTTAACACAAGGAGCTATCCAAAAACAACCCAGAATACACAGATCATGACAATATCCCTCCTTTAATTGACAGCCCCTGATGTTCCAAAACCAAATATACATAAAGTGGGAAGGAGGAGAGAGAAACACAAGATGGAAAATTGCATGCAAGAAGCAACCCCCCCCCCCCCCCCCAAAAAAAAAAAAAGATAAGGAAATGCCTAAAAAAAGTTGAATAAAAACAAATAAATAAATAAGCATTCCAATGATATAGTCTAGATAGACAGCTCTGAGCATGTCTAAACCACATCAAAGAGGTGAAGTCACTAATGCCTGTAGAGACATGGCGAGTGTCTTTGTGACAAAGTCCTCAGGTTTAAGACCCATTGGCAGGCAGGCCAGGAAAGCAGGAGTTTAAAATAAAAAATAATAAAATAATTTATTTTAAACAACAAAAACAAAAGGCTTGTGATGCAGCAAACTATTTACAAGAGCGGCTGTCAGGCAAAACAGGAACAAGACAGCATGGATCATCAGATTCACAGGAACAATACAGACGGAGGAGGACCGGGTCATTTGTGGTTGACAGAACAACGATCAGACAGTTTAGTGATGGAGAGGAAATGTTTAAATAAGGCAGAGGAAGACTGGTAAATGATTGCAACTGGGCAGGTAGCTGATTAGGAACAGGTGTGAATGATTAGTTAGAGGCTGGAGAGACAGGCTGAGAAGTGAGTGGAGAATAACAGCTCTAGAAACATTGAGTCAGACATAAGGATCAGGATAACATACAAAAAAAAAAAGGAAAATAAGACATAGGAATACAAAGAAAACAGACAACGGACAGACCATGTCACTTTGCCCCATTTTGAGACTAGATAGATAGGCTTCGACCCACTTGTAAGCTAGGCGAGCAGCATGGACAATGCCCTCAAAGACCAAGTGAGCCAGGGCGACCACCCCCTCAGAGACTTGGGGACTGGTGACTATCCCCTCGTAAATGTGAATGAGAAGAATATTTGACCCTAGAGACCTGAGTGGTGTTATTGCCTCAAAGAACAGGAACAGGTGAGTGTGGACATCCATCCATCCATTATATTTTACCCGCTTCTTCCATTTTGGGTCACGGGGGTCGCCGGTGCCCATGTTCAGCAATCACTGAGCGAGGGGCGGGGTACACCCTGGATGGGTTGCAAGTCCATCACAGGGCCACATAGAGACAAACAAGACCAACAACCATTCACTCTCTCACTCACACCTAGGGACAATTTAGAGTTACCAATCAGCCTAACATGCATGTTTTTGGTCTGTGGGAGGAAAATGGAGTACCTGGGGAAAACCAATGCATACACAGAAAAAAAAAAAAAAACAAACAAACATGCAAATTTCACCCAGAAAGATCCACGGACCGTGATTTGAATTGCCAACCTTCTCGCTGAGAGGCGGCAGCTCTACCATCTGCGCCACTGTGCCGCCCGCTAATGTACAAATAAGCCCAATCTAATTTAAGGAGATATCAAATAAACAAGTCATAATACACATATTGTGACAAGTATGATGTGCACAAACTCAAGTTCATTCACTTATTTGTTCTCACTGCACTTTGTATCAGTTTTCCAAATGCAATGTTCAATTTCTGTAAATTGAGTAACTATGTATATCATTTTCAGCCATATGAACATAGTTTTCAACAAACCTATGATAATGTAAAACTCAACATTACTTGAGATTTGCTTTAGAATATGTGAAACATATCATATTTATTACAAGTAAAACCATATCTGAAGACTTTTTAACTTGATACAATAGTGTAGGAGTTGTGGTTTTGTCCCTGGTGTCATGATTATATCTATGTTCCCCCTGATTCTCTGTTTTTATTTATAGGGTTTGTGTTTCTTCAGTATCTAGCCCCATCTTGTGTCGGCACTCGAAGTCTTGCATCCTCTGTCTCTTTCTCTGGCATCGGTGATTACTCACAGGCACCTTCACTTGTTATAATTGGTGTTTCCTGTACATAAGTCCGTGTCTCTGTGTTAGTCCTTGTTCTGTCATTGTCTACTGTTCACTGGTGATGACCCATCTGTGTTCACTGGTGTTGACCCATCTGTATTGTGAGTACCCCCCTGATCATTATATATTTGTTTTGCCTGCCCTGTCAGCTCTTTGTTTTGTTAATAAATCTCTTATTATATATGTATATCCTGAGTCCTTGCCTGCCTGCACCATTGGGTTCACCAGCACCAGCCCGTTGTGACAAAAATAATATTTTTAACACACTAACCTGGGTGGTTTCTTTAGTTTAAAAAAGTAGCCTATTTTAAAAGACTAGCAAATAATCAAAATAGTTAAACTTATTTATCTCATAAACATATTCTAGTGTTAGTGGATAAACCATCCCATACATAGCCACATACTAATAAATTAATATATTGTTGCAGGGATATTGATAATTTGCCTTTCTGTCAGTGAGTACAGTAATTTTAAACTAGTGAGGTCATATGCTAAAAAATAAAGAGTTGAAACAATAAGTGCTGTTATTTGAAACAAGTGCACCTCCTCTCCCACCCCAATTTGAATACAAGTGATGCTAAAAGTATTAACACAAGATATTTAACAAATAGCTTTTGTGCTTTGCTATTACACATACAGTCTATTTGTAGCTGCCAAGACCGGTCCATCCAACAGATTTCAGCACATCCACAAACACATAAAGTGGAGACACAAGATATCTGAGCTAATAACTGTGAGCTCACAAATTGTGTAAATAAGTTCAGTCACCTTACAAGTTAATGAAGAAGCAACGCCACACAGAGTTCAAGTTTTATTATGCTATCCACGGACAAGCAGCATTTGTTTTTAACCCAGCAAATATTTGTGAAGTGAGAAAAATTGTGCAAAAATAACCCAGCTATAAAAGCTCTTACCCATGATGTTGCTCTTGATGACCAGCTATTGTCAGTGGTAGATAATAGAAGATTATGTTCTCTTTCTAGCACACTAAAATCCATAAAGGACTTTTCAACACACTCTACTAAAGCCTCTAATCAAAAGAGTACATCAGCATCATTGTAAAAACTGTCAGATTGTAAAAAATAATAATAATGAAGAAGTTCAAATGAATCCCTAATTACATCCAGCAAGCGCAATAAAATAATAAAAAAAAAAGTTCTTTATTGAACCATATTTTTGTGTTGATCACAGTTTGTCTTGTGTGAACATTTGTACTGCTGACAGAAAATCTCAAGTTAAAAGAAGGATAATTGAAATGCCTTCAAGATGTTTGATAAGAATAAACTTAATTGGCACATAAAAGAAAAGCAAATTACTCAGATGGCATGATTAAAGCTGTATTCAGGTGGAATATGGCATTCAAAAAAAATACCACACAGTACAAGAACTTGTTTGTTTGATCTGAGCAAGATCTAAGGACAACTGTGTGGATGGATGTGTGCAAAACATTTCAGACACTACACAGTGATTGTATGTTTCATTTTTAAACTAAAGTGGTCTATATTAACAAGAAACAGTTGAAAACCATTTACATCACACAAACACTTGCCCAATTAATATATTGTTGTTGTTATTGTTTGAACATGAACACACATCAGTAAAAGCCAAGATAGTTTAACACTATGTGGCAAAACACAACAATCCAACAAACATACGTCCATAGTTTTTCTCTGTAAACAACACTGACCCAGCCATCACAGCAACGTCAGGTCCAGTGAGTGTCACATGACACATCACATAATAACATGTTTGCAGATGGATTCAAAACCACAACGTAGACTGCTTCTATTTTCACATTTAGAACACACAAACTATGATCAGTGCACACACACAAATATGCTAAGCTTATTTCTACATAACTGAAATAATTAAATTTAATATGGTTGATTTTGAACTCTTACCTTTAATGCTGATTATATTCTTTTCTAGAACATTGGAAATCTGAAGGCTGAACTTTTACTCCTCTGATGAACTATTATACAATCCATTGTGATTGTGTTGTTTTTAGATGGCACTATCCACAATTTAAGATCATTGTCGCTTTCCCACTATTTTCTGTAACTCTTCTTATATTGTCCTCACTTGGGCATCATCCTGCTAGGTTTATCACACATATCCACCTGCTGCTGAAACTAGCATAATGTATGGCACCACCTCATCACTTCTCTATTGTCAACGCCCTGGCAGGTGACAATAGCCAATCAGTGATGGAGAAAGGTAAGGAGTGCTTTGCTATGAACCAATAATGATGAATGGTTGGTTGAAATGTATTTTTTAATAAGTTACCTCAAAAAAACGTTGATCTGACTCCATATCCGCCCAAATTATCCCCACCTGCCCAAAACAATGTTACCACCCAATCTGGCAACACTGTGTGGTAAATTGATGTCAAATATATATATTTTTTGTTTTTGTTTGTGAAAATGTTTTGGTTCTCACCGAGTATGTATAAAATGTTAATGCATCTGCTGTGAATTATGTCTTTTAATAATGTTGAAGGCACAAGTGGGCTTAAAACCTGCTTCCAAATTCTATCTATCCATCCATCCATTATCTTTTACACACTTCTTTATTTTTGGGTCACATGAGTCACTGGTGCCCATCCAGCCATCAGTGTGAGAGTGGGGGTTACACTCTGGACAGGTAGCTACAAAATCCTACTCATGGAAAAATATATTTAAACTATTATGGTGTGTTTATGTGTAATTGTTTTAAATAATTGATATCATACTTTTTTTTTTTTTTTTTTTTTTTTTTTTTTTATCTATGTTTTTTTATTTGTTTGGGGGGGGGGGGGGGGGGGGGCGGGGGGGGGGGGGGGGACCAACTTCAGACCAGGAAGCCGCAGGCTCAACTTCTTGCTATGCCCACATGTCGTGGTACCCTTGAGCAAGACACACAATCCCTAACTGCCCTCCGAGTGCCTACATAGCTGCCCACTGCTCCACCTGGGTGTTTCTCACATGTGATGGGTTAAATACACAGAACCAATGTCATCATTGTATAGAAACTTATGATGATGACAACGCAACACTTATTTTACTTAAATTTGGAGAAATAGCTTAAATTTGACTAAACTAGCAATTTTCAGACCGTGAGCTCAAGGATTGTGTGATTGGTCACAAGTTTGTATGCATGCTTGTCAATGCAAAAAATGCACATACAACTCCTCAAACACACTAAATTAGTCAAATGGCCAAAAATTCCAAGATGGAGATCATGCAGGTATTGTGTATGGAAGAGTCTGTCTGCTGAAAAGTGCGGCGCTCTCTTCATGATGTGGCAAACGGCGGATGAAGGGACGAAGTGGAGACTCTGGCGGGAAGAATCCTGTGTGGTGACATATACTGTAGTGGGAGGGGTTTCCCAGGAGCTCTGCGTCTGTGTCTCGTGGACTAGGTGTGTGCAAAAATGAACGTCTCACAACCACGTGACTGCGAGTAGACTGTTCAGCTTTGGATGGAGTATGTCGGATCCTTAAGTCTGTCTCTCAGACCTGGAGTTCGGTTATGTGCGTAGGTTCCATACGTCTGTACTATGACGACACACACAGCTGGGCTCACTGTGAACCAGACAGCAGAACATGTCCTGCTCTGCGTTGATCGTGTCAAACTGTAGCATCAGTATCATCATTAGATTGGATGACTTTAAGAAGACCATAACAACACATCTTTTTCCTCCCCTCCTCATTTTTACAGATGACAGAAATCCATCCTGGCCATTTTGAAAATGGCAGAAATCCGTTGTGTTGACAAATAACTTAAATCCATGCAGCCACCAAACATTGTCACTATTATGATCTGCCTGCGATGGCGGCCCATGGACTGACACAAACAAGAGCAAAAATAAAACAGGTTTATATGTTTTAGGACAGCAAATTTTAGAAGCTAAGCCACATTTTGGAAATGTTTCATTTGCAGAATGCTGTGCATATTAATAAAGGAATAATGAGTGTTGTACCCTCTTCCTTTAAACGTTAACAAAAAGGTTGCAGTTGCATGGATTATTAATGATAATAGTAATAATAGCCCATCTAGTTGATAGTTAGTTTAATTTGCACACCTGATCCCAGTCCCAAATTACAATGACCACTTTAATGTTTCTATTTCTCTCAGAACATATTGCCCCAGATATTTTTGTCTAAGTCCTTATCACTGTTTATGCTGGAAGTAATTACCCGTCATGTCATGTCTAGTTTTTTTTGTTTTTTTTTCCTATTATGTCTATTGTGTTTACAAATGTTTTGCTTGACAAACCATGTTTTTGTGTCTTTGCCTACATGCTTTGGTAAATTCATATTTCTATACTCAACAGTCACTGCAATACTTTTCAAAATGTTTGTTTTATATAATTACCACATCCCCAACCTCCCTCTGCATATGGAGAGCTTCATTAATTTGTTCACGTTGTCTTCAATCAGTCATTTTGTGGTTATTCTCACTGTTTTAAGTATCTTTCAAGCACAAATATGTGTTAAGTTGGGAAACAAAACAAAAAAATGCTTTAGAGCAGGGGTCAGCAACCTGCGGTTCTGGAGCAGCATATGGCTATTTTATCCGTCTGATGTGGCTCCTTGTGTATTTCGAAAATAAGTAATGAATATTTAATTTAAATTTATTTTTTATTTTATTTTGGTTTGCTATCTTAAATATAATTCAAAATTTATGATGGTGCATTTTTAAAATTTAAATAAAGTATGTTTATTTTTTTGTCCCACAAAATATGCGTCACAATTTCCAACATGCGACACTTGCCCGCTCAATTAATCAAACATTTAAACCACAGGTAAGCCAACCATTGATACCCCCCCCCCCCCCCCCCCCACACACACACACACACAAAAAGTTTCTGAAGAAAAAAAAATAAATCAATAATGCTATGTGTGTGTGTGTGTGGGGGGGGGGGGGTCTGAAAAATGCCTTTCTGTGAAGACTGTCAATGACATAACTATAAAAAAAATACCATACCAATTTATTTATAGAGCACTTAAAACAGCAACAAGGCCAACCAAAGTGCTGTACAATAGAAACAAACAAGCACAGTGGCAAAATGGCAGAAAACATCACCCGATAACAAATTAAAGACATTAAATTCAGCTTCACATGTGTTGAGTCCAAAAAACAAAATATGTATTGAACAAATGGCACTGTTCTGTCGATGTGTGAACTCTGCTGGACCACAGGAAGAAATGATTGAGTTGATGCTACTAAAAGGCCAGACATGAGAGGAGGACATCTGTGAGGCTGTCTTGGATTGTTTTAAAGCCAAAGAAATAAACACCACCCACCTGGTGTCTGTGGCTACTGACGGGGCACCGAGTATGACAAGAGTGCAGAAGGGCTTTGTGGCTTTACTGGAGAAGTCACATGATAGCTGACATTTCACTGCATCCTGCACCACAACGCATTGTGCGCACAAACATTTCCTCCAGAATGCATACAAGTAGTAAATGTTGTCATTAAGAATAAAGTAATGACAAATCACTGTTGTTTCCATTTGTTACTGGATGAGGTGGGACACACTTATTCTGATCACATGTCACATAATAAAGTCGGGTGGCTGTCCAGAGGGGGATTCTAAAACATTTTGCCACGTTTCGAATAAGTGGAAACTTTCATAGCTGAAACAGCCAGAGTGGCTGGAAAAGCTACACTTCATGTTAGAAATGACTGTGCACCTGAACACGGTTCTTCAGGGGAAAGAAGGCACAGCTCAGCACACGTTGGAGGAGGTTTTGACATTGGAGCGTGAGTGGACAGTGTTTGCCAGAGATATACATTTAGCTCTCTCTGAGTGTTCAAACAAGCTAATGACGATACATTTGGAATATTTGCTGTTATTGTAATGATGAGGAACCCAAGAAGATGGACAGAGGAAAACAGGACTCTTAAGAATTGAAGTGGTTTATTTAAAATTAAGATATTTACAAAGTACAACAGGAACCTGCGGAACAGGTAGGTTAGCAAATGGAGACGTTGAGAGGAGTGTGGAGGGCTCCAGAGAGATTCAGTCCAGCCGGGTTGATGGGCACAGATGAGTTGTGGTGTGTTGGTGGCAAGTGGCTGGATGGAGGTGGAGCAGCTGATAAGGAGTCATGAAGAGTACTTGGATGATCCACAGGTAGGTACAGGAGTTGAAGACTTGGGGAAGAGAAGTCCAGGACTGAAGGATCAGGAGGCAAGTTTTTATTTAAACACAAAGAGAACACAAGAATAAGTATTTTCTTAGTCACAGTAACACAATGAGGTCAGTAACACAAACACTGTTTGGTATGCAATGCTCCAGCAAGGAAGGGAGCTCTTATGCAGCCTCTTATACCCCTGGTGTTCATAAGTGAGATGACTCCCAGCTGTTGCTTGTTGGCACTACGCTGGACTCAGGGACCTGCAAGAGAAGTGAAACCCTACATCTGTCTACAGTCACCACAATGCAAATTATTTGGGGAACGTTTATGTGAGTTCAGAGAAGAAGAAGAAAAAAAACTAAACATTATCCTTCCCTGTCACTTCTCTGACTATCAATCCATCCCGATTGAATATGATTGCATGTGTAGGTGTGAGTCAACCCGATCTTGAGGTGGAACTAGCTGACATAGCTGACAGAGACACCTGAGAGTCCAAGTTCAAAAGTTTGACAGCTGATTCATGTTAGTTTTTCGACCCCTGCTTTAATGAAATGCTTGTCCGGATGAAGAACAGTTTCTGTCATAGCTGTAACTAGTGAGGCTAGCTGAAATTAGCTTTAGTTGTCATGCAAGGCATTGCATCACAAGCTGCTGCTATTACTGTCAATCTGCCCTTTATGACATATTTTTCCTGGCACTAAGACTGATTCATACATTCATCAGCCAGTTAAAACATATTTTTCAAGCTGATGGATATGGTTAATATGGCAAAATGTGGATGCTATTGATAAATATAGTTATACAATTAGTCACATAGTGGTACTGCATATGTTATAGAAAGGATAAAGTATTTATTATTCATTTTTTTCATAAAATAGCTGGCCTCTGAGCTCCACATTAAAATAAGAAAAAAAACAAACTATAAATCCATGATTTATATGTTTATCAGTCTCAATAAATTACCCTAAATAATGAGTTGCTTTCTTCAGACTAATATCATAATTACATGAACACACACACCACACACACCACTGACTTAAAGTATGGCACAGTTTATGTGACGTTTATTGACATATGGGAATATAATCGGGTTTAGCAACTATGGATGGTAAAAGATGTTCAGACATTATCCTAAGATGCAAACTTGAGGCAGAAACAACTTAATGACCATATGGATATGGAAGACGTGGCTTTGAGGCAAACTGGATTTTTATAGTTGGAAGTTATTAACGGAGTGAAAGTACTCCAAAAAAAGATGATCAAAGGAAATAAAATTAGATATGAGGAGAATTATCAAATACAAATAAAAAAAAGTGTGAGTTTGAAAGAATAGATCATTCTGTCATGGACCAATTTCTTGTCTCAAAAGGCACCAGAAGGAACACAACTTTAGTAGGTTTTAGCTTAGCAGGTACTGTGGAGTCGTGTGAGCCATGGAGTGTTGAAGGGTCTCAAATGATGAAGTTACTCTGGGGACCACCTCCTAGCTTTGGCTGGTTTTATTTTATTTTTTCCCTACTCTGGGCAGCACGGTGATGCAGTTGGTAGAGCTGCCGCCTCTCAGGGAGCAGGTCGCCCCAGTTCAAATCCCAGTCCAGGGGTCTTTCTGGGTGAAGTTTGCATGTTCTCTCCGTGCATGTGTGGGATTTCTCGGAGTACTCTGGTTTCCTCTCACAGACCAAAAAACATGCATGTTAGGCTGATTGGTAACTCTAACTTGTCCCTAGGTGAGAGAGTGACTGGCTGTTTGTCTCATTTGTCTCTATGTGGCTCTGTGATGGACTGGAGACCTGTCCACTGTGTCCCCCACCTTTCACACAGAGTTGGCTTGACATGGTCACCAATGACCCCATGACCCGAAAAAGAAGAAGCTGATACAAGATAATGGATGGATGAATGAACTTATAAAAAATTAATAACAAAGTAACTGGAAAAAAAAAGGAATAATGATGGTGAAACATTACAAAAAATAAGAAAAAAGTTATAAAATTGAAGAGAAGAAGAAAACATGTTTGTTCATTAAATATATATTGAATTTAATAATTAAAACAATAATATTGGGCTTTTTTTTAAAAAAAGCTAAGTAAAATTAAGAGACAAAGTGCTAGACAGTAAAAACAAGGCAAGAGACTGAACAAGCGTGAATGGCCTAATGTAAAGTTTTAGAGTGGGCGTGTTTTCGGAATGGTTTGTCCAGTTGAACTGAATGCATTTAAATAAAGGTGGACATTCTAGTGGTGTAAAACCATTGAAGTATTGGTCTCAGCAGCTCAAACAAAGACGGGCAGGACCCAAACTTTATACCTTCTTTGACCTCAAAGTTTGAAAATAATTATTTTCAATTATGTTTAAATGAAATAATTTATTAAATAAACTCCCATCAGCCTCTTTGTTATTATCCAGAAACCTTTCACTTTCTTTGAGTTCAAAAGTGCATCCTATGTAGCTGTAGAGTATGGCCGCTTTAGGATAAATATCTGTTAGGAGATTTTATATGAAGTACGACATGTCTGAATTTGATCATCATCCTGTATATTCATCTATTAGAGCCTTGCTGAAACTCACATCAAATATCAAATGCATATGAGAAATCTCAAACAGGCAGAGCAAGTAGGAGTAGTCAAGATGAGTGGGGAAGATGTTATAAAGGAGGTGCTAAGGAAAAACAAATAGAACTGCAAGGGAGCTAAGAGGTGAGAAGCTGTTGAACACATAATAGCCTGAAACCATGCAGCATTGAAAAATGTGCTGTCAGTTGTAGGAAGGTTTGGACCCAGAATGCAGCCAGACTTGAAGGATAAAAAAAATAAATAAAAAATACTAAACTAAATAAAACACTGGTTCAGTTGGTAGAGCTGTTGCCTCTCAGTGAGAAGGTCTCTGGATCAAATCATGGCTGGGGACCTTTCTGGGTAGAGTTTGTATGTTCTTTCTGTGCATGTGTGGGTTTTCTCTGTGTACTCCAGTTTCCTCCCACAGATCAAAAGTGTGCATGCTAGGTTGATTGGTAATTCTAAATTGTCCATAGGTGAGACTAAAATGGCTGTTTGTCTCTATGTGTCCTTGTGATGGACTTGCAACCTGTCTAGGGTGTACCTAACCTCTCGCACAGTGACTGCTGGATATGAGCACCAGTGCCCCTCGTGAAAAGGAAAAAAAAAACAAGGTGAAGAGGATGGATGGATGGATGGATGGATGGATGGATGGATGGATGGATGGATGGATGGATGGATGGAAAACTAAATGGTGATTTAGCAGCAAACAACTTAAAGAAGGTATCACCAGGAACAAAGGAAGAGAAAACAGACTGTAACATAAAGTCAACAATACGATGCTGAGGTGGAAAGAGACTGAACACACACACAGACACACACACACACACACACACACACACACACACACATATAT
>NC_056516.1:19881902-19898420 GCF_014905685.2 Nematolebias whitei
CTGTACAGCTGTACTCCATATATAATCTATCCTTGATGTGTCTTTGTCTTTCTTCCAATATGGAGTACAGCTGTACAGCTGGACCTGCCATTCAGTTTTTTTTTTGTTTTTTTTTTTGTCTCTCCTTCCTTTTCCTCTCAAACCCAGCAGGTCAAAGCAGATGACTACTTTTCCTGAGCCTAGTTCTGCTGGAGGTTTCTTCCTTTTTAAAAGGGATTTTTTTTTTCCGTTTCCACTGTTGTCTTTTGTGCTTGCACAGGATGACTTGCTCGGGAGACTGCCACAAAGTGAAAATTCAACAAGTCTGCTGGATACTTATACATATAACTTTATTATTTGGCTTTTTTATTCATGTGATTTTATTATTTTTTTGTTTTTTTGTTATGTGTCCAGTGCCCTGAGACAATGTATGTTGTTATTTGGTACTATATAAATATTTTGACTTGTACTACTAGTACTGTTGCTGCTGCTAATGCTACTGCTGCTGCTACTCCTACTCATACTACTACTAAAACTACTACTACTACTACTACTACTACTACTACTACTACTACTAATATTATTAATAATATTAATAATACTATATTAACAACAAGTGAATTGAGTGTGACAGCAAAAAAAAAAAAGAAAATAAAAAAAGTTCACTTCACTAGTGAAACTGGTTAATACCACCAATCATGGCATTATTATGCATTGTGATGCAGAAGACTTAGCACTTGGAATACTTGCAAATTGTGAGAAAAACCTTCATACCCATCATAAACATAGAAAAAAAACAAACAAAAAAAAAACCTAAGGAACAGCACTTCCAGGAACAATATATCATTAAAAAAATGGCCAGGATACAGTTCTGCAAAGATGCTATGTAAAACCATTGTTCCAAATCTAATTGAAATTTGTTAATAGCACATCAAATGCAACATATCACATTCTGAAATAGAAAATTGTAATTATTAATGGAACTCATGAATTGGTTTAAATTTAAATGTTTAATACTCCTGCTGCACTCTGCCCCAGCTCATTACTTGTGCAGGAAGTGTGTTCAACGAGGCAGGTAATTTTGTAAGACTCATAAAGAAAGTGTGGGCATTATCCACTTATAGATAATTATGAATGTATCCATTTATTCTGTTTGGTGCTGTAGTAAATAGTCATTAGTAGTTATTAAAAAAAACGTACTTGGAAATGAAACATGAACTGGCAGGTCATTCCTCATTTACGACTCTTTTTTTATTTAATTATTACTGAAATGTAAGCATTAACTTGTTACAAAATGGGACTCGCTTTCCCCAACAAACCATATCACAACTGTCATAAATTTACATATTACATTTGCACTTGGTGGGACTTTGGGGTTGGTCTGTCTAAAACTGTGGCTGAGGTAGCCAAGGTAGTTAATAAACGCTGTGGTGGCAGGGTCCCGGGGGTGGATGAGCTCTGCCCTGATTTCCTTAAGGCTCTGGATGTTGTGGGGCTGTCTTGGTTGACACACCTTTACCATATGACATGGACATTGGGGGCAGTGCCACTGGACTGACAGACTGGTGTGGTTGTTCCCTTCAACAAAAAGAGGGACTGGAGGGTTTGCTCCAATTAAAGGGGCATCACCTTCCTTAACCTCACTGGTAAGGTGCGGTACTGCAGAAGTGTCAAGTCAGATCGGTGGACGAACCTCAGAATCATCTCATCCTAGAAGAACAATGCAGGTTCTGTCCTGGCCGTGGAACACTAGACCAGTTTTTTACCCTCACTAGGGTCCTCGAGGGGTCATGGGAGTTTGCCCATCCAGCCTACATGTGTTTTGTAGACTTGGAGAAGGCTTTCAACCATGTTCCTCGAAGTAAACTGCAGGGGGTGCTCCGTGAGTATGGGATTGGGGACCTGTTGCTACGGGCTGTTCGGTCCCTATACAAACATTGTGAGAGTATGGTTCACATTGTCAGTAGTAATTTGAACACCTTATGGGTGGGAGTTGGTCTCTGCCAGGGCTGCTTGTTGTCATAGATTTTGTTGATAACTTTTATGGACATAATATCTAGGTGCACCTAGTGGGCGGAGGATTCTGGTTTGGTGGCCTCAGGATGACCTGCTCTTTGCAGATGATGAGATACTGTTGACGTAATCTTGCTGTGATATCCAGCTCTCACTGGAGCGGTTCACAGCCGAGTGTGAAGCAGCTGAGATGAGAATCAACACCTCCAAATCTGAGGCCATTGGTCCTCAACCAGTAAATGTGGATTGCTCTCTTTGGGTGGAGAGTAAGGTTCTGTCTCAATTGGAAGAGTTCAAATATTTTTGAGTTTTGTTCAAGAGTGAGGGGAGAATGGAGTGTGAGATTGACAGATGGATTTGTGCAACATCTGCAGTATTACAGACTCTGTATCCATCCGTTTAGGTGAAGATGGAGCTAAGCTGTAAGGCAAAGCTCTCTGTTAACCTGTCAGTCTACGTTCATACCCTTACCTATGCCAAGAACTCTGGGTAGTGACCAAAAGAATGAGATCATGGATACAGGCAGTTGAAATGAGTTTCCTCCATAGGGAAGCTGGACTCTCCCTTAGAGATAGGGTGAGAAGTTCAATTATCTGGAAGAGACTCAAAGTAGAACCGCAGCTTTTCCACATCGAGAGGAGCCAGTTGAGGTGGTTCAGGCATCTGGTAAGGATTATCCCTGGGAGCCTCCCTAGGAGATGCTTCAGGCATGTCCTACTGGGAGGAGACCTCAGGGAAAACCCAAGACAAACTGGAGAGACTATGTATCTCGGTTGGCCTGGGAATGCCTTGGAATCCTACCAGAAGAGATGGAAGAGGTGGCTGTGGAAAGAAATGTCTGGGCCTCCCTGCTCAAGCTGCTGCCCCTGTGACCTGACTTCGAAATAAGCGGAAGATAATGGATGGATAGAATTCAACACATAGAGGATTAGTAAGCAAAGCAGAAAGAGAAAAAAAATGGGCAAGGAGCAAGAGTGGTTTTCACGATCGTCTGGTTTTAGACCCATTGACAGGCAGGTGAGGAGAGCAGGAGTTTAAAATGAAAAAAAAAATGTCCATCCATCCATCCATCCATCCATCCATTATCTTTACCCACTTCTTCCTTTTTGGGTCACAGGGGTCATTCTGCCCATGTCCAGCAGTCACTGTGTGAGAGGCAGGGGACACCCTGGGCAGGTCTCCAGTCCATTACAGGGACAGAGACAAACAAGATAAACAACCATTCACAAACTCACTCACACCTAAGGACAATTTAGAGTTACCAATCAGCCTAACATGCATGGTTTTGGTCAGTGGGAGGAAACTGGAGTACCTGGATAAAACCCATGCATTTACGGAGAGAACATTCAAACTCCACACAGAAAGGCCCCAAGACCGGGATTTGAACCATGACAATCTGCTCACTGAGAGGCAGTAGATCTACCAACTCTGCTACTGTGCTGCCCAGAAAATTTCATAAAATAGCAACAACTTACCGTGATGGAGGGGTTTGAGTGTCCCAATGATCCTAGGAGCTATGCTGTCAGGGGTTTCACACCCTTAGTAGGGTCAGCCAAGGCAGACAGGTCCTAGGTGAGGGACCAGACAAAAGGCAGCCCAAACACCCCTATGATGAGAAAAAGAAAAGGACTTGATGTTCCCTCGCCCGGACATGGGTCACCAGAGCCCCACTCTGGAGCCAGGCCTGGAGGTTGGGCATGCGGGCGAGCACCTGGTAGCCATGCTTTCACCCATGGAGCTCGGCCAAACACAGCCCGAAGAGGAGACGTGGGTCCCCCTTCCCATGGGCTCACCACCTGTGTGAGGGGCCAAAGGAGTTGGGTGCAATGTGGGATGGGTGGTGGCCAAGGGCGGGGACCCTGGTGGTCTGATCCTTGGCTACAGAAGCTGGCTATTGGGACGTGGAATGTCACCTCACTGGTGGGAAAGAGCATGAGCTGGTGTGTAAGTTTGAAAGTTTCCCGCTAGAAATAGTCAAACTCACCTCTACGCATGGCTCTGGCTCTGGAACCAGTTTCCTTGAGAGGAGTTGGACACTTCCACTCTGGAGTTGCCCCTGGTGAGATGCGCCGAGCAGGAGTGGGCATACTTATTGCCCCCCATCTTGGTGCCTGTGTGTTGGGGTTCACTCCAGTGAATTAGAGGGTGGCATCCCTCTTCTTACGTGTGGGGGATGGGTTCTGACTGTAGTTTGTGCTTATGCACCAAACAGCAGTTCAGATTATCCACCCTTTTTGGAGTCCTTAGAGAGAGTACTAGAAAGTGCACCTCCTGGGGACTCCCTTGTTCTGTTGTGGGACTTCAATACTCATGTGGGCAATGACAGTGAGATCTGGAGGGGTGTGGTTGGGAGGAACCCCCCCCCCCCCCCCCCGATCTGAACCAGAGTGGTGTTCTGTTGGACTTCTGTGCTCATCATGGATTGTCCGTAACAAACACCATGTTCAAGCATAAGGGTGTCCATATGTGCTCTTGGCACTAGGACACCCTAGGCCGCAGTTCGATGATCGACTTTGTCATTGTCTCATCTGATCTGCGGCAACATGTCTTGGACACTCAGATGAAGAGAGGGGCGGATATGTCCACTGATCACTACCTAGTGGTGAGTTGGCTCTGATGGTGGGGGAGGAAGCCGGTCAGACCTGGCAGGCCCAAACGAGGGTTTGCTGGGAATGTCTGGCAGAGTCTCCTGTGAGACGGAGCTTTAACTCCCACCTCTGTGAGAACTTCGATCATGTTCCCGGGGGAGGTGGGGGACATTGAGTCCGAGTGGGCCATGTTCCGTGCCTCTATTGTCGAGGCAGCTTACCAGAGCTATGGCCACAAGGTTGTCGTGCCTGTTGTGGCGGCAACCCTCGAACCCGATGGTGGACACCGGCAGTGAGGGATGCTGTCAGGCTGAAGAAGGAGTCCTATCGGGCCTTTTTGGCCTGTGGGACCCTGGAAGCAGCTGATGGGTACCGGCAGTCCAAGCGACATGGTGGTCGCTAAGGCAAAAACTCGGGCATGGGAGGAGTTTGGAGAGGCCATGGAGAATGACTTCCACATGGCTCTGTGGCGATTCTGGTCCATCATCCGGCGTCTTGGGGGGGGGGGGGGGGGGGGGGGGGGGAGTGGTACACAACCAACACTGTTTATACTAACCTCAACTCGGGGTGTCATGGGTCGGTGGGCAGAATTCTTTGAAGACCTCAATCCCACCGGCACGTCTTCCACTGAGGAAGCAGAGCCTGGGGACTATGGTTCAGGCCCTCCAATCTCTGGTGCTGAGGTCACCGAGGTAGTTAAAAAGCTCCTTGGTGGCAGGGCCCCAGGGGTGGATGAGATTCGCCCGGAGTTCATTAATGCTGTGGATGTTGTAGGTTTGTGTTGGCTTACACGACTCTGTAATACGGCGTGGACATCGGGGTACTGGACACTGGACCAGCTCTACATTCTCAGCAGGGTCCTGGAGGGTGCGTGGTAGTTTGTCCAATCGGTCTACATGTGCTTTGTGAACTTAGAGAAGGCGTTTGACCGCATCGTTCAGGGAACCCTGTGGGAACCCTGTGGGGGGTACTCTGGGAGTATGGGGTATTGGGCCCTTTGATACGGGCTGTTAAGTCCCTGTATGACCGGTGCCAGAGCCTGGTCTGCATTGATGTCAGTAAGTCTGGCTTGTTCCCGGTGAGAGTTGGACTCCGCCAAGGTTGCCCTTTGTTACAAATTCTGTTCATAACTTTTATGGACAGAATTTCTAGGCACAACCAAGGTGTTGAAGGGATCTGTTTTGGTGGCCTTCGGATTGCGTGTCTGCTTTTTGCAGATGATGTGGTCTTATTGGCTTCATCAGATCGTGATGTACAGCTTTCCCTGGAGCAGTTCGCAGCCGAGTGTGACACGGCCGGGATGAAGATCAGTTCCTTTAAATCCGAGGCTGTGGTCTTGAGCCGGAAAAGGGTAGTGTGCCCTCTCCGGGTCAGGGAGGAGGTCCTGCTCCAAGTGGAGGAGTTCAAGTATCTTGGGGTCTTGTTCACGAATGAGGGAAAAATGAAGAGTGAGATTGATAAGCAGTTAGGTGCTGCATCGGCAGTGAAGTGGGCGCTGTATGGGTCTGTCGTGGTGAAGAGAGAGCTGAGTCAAAAGCCAAAGCTCTCAATTTACCGGTCGGTCTACGTTCCTACCCTCGTCTATGGTTAGGATGCCTCCTGGACACCTCCCTGGTGAGGTGTTCCAGGCACATCCCACCGGGAGGAGGCCCAGAGGAAGACCCAGGACACGCTGGAGGGACTATGTTTCTCGACTGGCCTGGGAAAGCCTCGGGATTCCCCCGGAGGAGCTGGCACAAGTGGCTGGGGAGAGGGAAGTCTGGGCCTCCCTACGTAAGCTGCTACCCCCGTGACTTGACCCCGGATAAGCGGAAGAAAATGGATGGATGGATAAATAAATAATTGAAATGTGTAGGAAGTGTTGAAATTATTTTAAAAACATGACAAAAGGTTAAAATTAGCAAGGATAAAAAAACTGATTAAAGGCTAAAAATAGCTGAAAAAAAAAAGGGAAACAGAAAAAAAAGATAGGAGCATAAAACTTTGAAATTTGCAGAAAGAAGCTAAAAGTAGCAGGAAAAAAAAAAGCAGTTTTAGAACCAAAACTGCAGTTAAAATGTTTTAAGCAGCACGAAGGGTTTGAGGCATGTCAAGAGATCCCCATTCATTTTAAATGAAAAAAACATGTCCGAAAAAGTTAAATATTTCAAAAAGAAAGAAGGTAGAAAGTAAATTTCAATGAAACCATGACCTTTCTGTTGAACAATAAACTTATATAGAGCAGTGAAATGGCTTCAGCCACATACTGGCAAAAGCTAAATGTGTGATTTACTGTCATTTATAAATTAACAAGTAAACTTAAAGAGCAATGCCAAAGGAAGACTTGATAACCGCGTACAAAAATAAAACAGCTCTAAGCAAAAATAAAAACACAGCAAAAGCCACAAGCTATGACAAAAAATGCAAAACTTGACAATTAGCGTTCTATTGCAGTACTTTCAAAAAGAACAAACGCAGATAATTACTATCCCCAACCCTCTTTACCACTCGTATGAATAAACACTACCATTTGTCATGCCATTTGCTAAACTGTCTTGGACAAACCTTCAATCTGCTGATTACAGCACCAAGATGGAAAGAATGTGGGCTTCCTGCCTGTCTTTGTGTTTAAATGTCAACATTACAAGATGTCTGGGGGAGTGTCTCAAATCAAATATCCCACCTCTATCAACCTGGCTGCCCTTTGATCCCCTTTGAAGTTGTGTCATTCTATTAAAAGTCTGAAAGGGATTTTGGCTCCTTATCTTCCATCTTTTTCTGCCTCCATCACACCACTGATGAACTTCCCTTGTCTTGCCTCTGGTAGTGTTTTTTGTTGAGGAGAAAAGGCCATTTTCAACAAGACATGTGCATGTCTCCTGAAATGTAACCACCTGTGTGTGTATCTGTGAGTCTCTGAGAGTAAATATGTGAATTATAGCCCAGGTAAGTGGATGTTGATAGTACTGCTGGCATTGTGTGGCACTTTTTGAGTGACTTGCAGTATTAAAAGTGTCAGTGTGGGAAGACATGGCTGTGATAAGGCACCAGTGAGAATCATCCTCATTAAACATCAATCCTGCTTTATTTTCAGGCTTGCTGCCCTAAGCAACACTGCACTGTGACAGTAATGCAAAAGAATGGGAAAGAAAAAAATAAAAGTGCACGGAGGTCTGGAATTTGCACCTTTTTCTGTCACCTGGGAGTAATTTGATATTGCTCCGATAAAAGTTGAGGCTTTCTCTACTTTGACACTTTCACAGTTAATAAAGAAGTCTACTGAGCACAATTAGAGGTGCATGCGTTTGCTTATTATGAGTTCCTAATTACAGTCATCTGTTAGGCATTATGGGATTAAAATAGTTTTGTTACCAGAAGCAGATGAAGCTGAACGGGGGATTTGTTTCTTGTCTCTATCTAGCTTCGATCAAAAGCACACACATAAAAAAAAAAAAAAAATCATTGCTCAGGAATAGTACTTTATGAGACTCAACCCCTTTCAGTGTATCTGTGCACTTATCAGTTGTCCTTTGAACACTAAGTAGAAGTATAGCTAAAGAGGGCTTATGGCTGACAATGCTGACTGCAGACCCTAAATTATGCCATTCTATTAATAGCTGCATATAGTCAGCACTTTCCAGTGGAAGGGTTATATATATTGTGTATGTGACTGGTGAGAAAGAATACTATATTTAACAGTAGTTTTTTTTTTTTTTTTATATATATGAAAATAGCATTTCTGGAAGGAATGCATGCCGAAATTCCAAGCAAATGTATTGCATACGCTGCTAGAGTTCAAAGTATGTGATGGGGTAAGTCTCAGTAACCACCACACCAAATTTTATTAAACTTTTTTTTTAATACATTTTTGTGTTAACTAAAGTTGATTAGCTGTGGTGGTGATCAGGTTGACTTCAAAAGGTAATCCATTGTAGATGCACTGTCCACAGTTACTTTCTGAGTTTGATCAAAGTTGATCCACCGATTTATGAGAACTATTGCTATTGGAAAAACTGACCAACAAGAGAACACAGACAATAGCAGTTACACAAATGTTTTCATTTCATGGTGCAGGCAGTGTTTATTTGGAGCCAGATCTTGCAAGAACATGATCGAGGAACGCTCTTATTTTGACATGGTGTGTTCCAGCAACTGTTTGCTTGGATCTGGTAACTCTCAGGCTTAATTATAAAGTAAAGTTATGAACAAATATGGCTGCCTTGTACAAATAAAACTTATATTGGATTTGTAAACTGAAAATAATTACATGAACACCAATTTTAAACTCAACAGCCATTTACGACTTCTTAATATCACATACGATCTACCTCTTCAAGTAGCATTTCCGCCCCTACCCTTAAAAAATCTCCGCCCCTAAAAGAGTGGTGGGGGTGAGTGCCGAACGAGCTAACCAGGCAGTCATACGCAGACAGGAGTCCACAGGCAGCAGCAATGGACAGACGAGGGAGGCTCCTGGAGGTTTCAAATGTGGAATTGGACAGTGAATTCAGCAGAGAAGTGCAGAACCGTCAAATAAGGGGGAGGGGGGTAGGATGCTTGACACAAGTGGAGTGTTTACAAATGTTGGTAAATGTAGATGTTTCCCGTTAAAATACACCAAAATGCAGGAAATTGCATCTACTTAATTAAAAATGTTCTGGCGGAGGACCCCCAGAACCCCATACCATGCACCTAACACCCCGCCCCCCAGCCAGCCCGCCCGCTATTTGCATTCCAGCATCGATCGGGTTACAAATTAATCCCAGGTGGCAGGTGACAGATGACCCCAACTGTTAGAATCAGTCTAACCACTACTATAGGTAGCTTAATGTTGACTGAGGCCCATGGGTGATTTTGACCCAAGGGGAGTAAGAGGGGAAAAAAGGAGGGACGGATGTCTTAAATCAAGCAATCTACAAGTGCATCAAATGCCACAAGGATAGAAGTGCTTCCCATTCAGGAATAGCATTTGAGCAAGCTACTTATCCACCTCACATTTATCATTATAAGATGAGCATTCAAGCATGCTGTGCATAGCAGCCTGCACTGCAGGTGCTCAAAGTGCTTTTATGATCTTTTGTTTGGGGTAATGATTGAAGTGCATGGAGCAATTTCTATGCATTGTGGATTGTGTGAATGTACTTTTAACTTAGAGTGGTAAAAGCTGATTAAAATTCATGCTGGTGCTGCTGGAATTTATGCACCATGCACCGGCAAATGATTCTTGCTTTGCTTTTCATAAGTATGGCTTACATTGATCGGACGTTTTACAGAGAGCTCTTGCTAATCATGTCTTTTTTTATATTATTCATATTATCCATAACATGTAGACACAGCAGTTATGTGAATTACGGGGGCTCAATAAATCTAACTGATTCTTACAGCTTAACATACTACAGGATGGCACCAGGTAAACTCAAATGCATATGTGAAGTATAGCTGCATTTTACTTGATAAAAATAGAAAAAAAAACATAAAAAAATGACAATAATAAAATTAGCATTATTTTTAAAGATTAAAAAATAAATAAATAAATAAAGCCATCTTAATGGTACGCTGTTCTTGGAAATATACAGTCACAAGTCTGTAGAAGCACTCCATATTTTAAGAAGTCCAGTTTTAGATAATATGCATGCAGTTTCAGTTGGAATATGTCACTTTTCATTTGCTTAAAAAAGTGATTTTTTCATAATAAATTACTTTTGTCTGATATTTTCATCCATCTATTTTCTACAGCTGCTGCTTTCTATCCCAGGTTGTAGCAACATAATGTCTATTAACAGCCATCATTGAACATAAGGTGGTGTATACCTCTGACAGATTATCAGTTCATCACAAGGTTACATGTGACTGACAACCATTTTCACACACACTCTCAGTATAGGGACAATTTAAATTTGCTAATAACTTCAGAAATCTAAATACCCAGAAAAACAATGTCACACATGCATTTGTAAGACATGCAGAGTTCACATAGAAAGGGTCCAGTTGGGAATTAAGCTCTGGATCTTCTTGCAGTAAGGTCACATCGTTAACCAACTGCACCATCATTTCAGTTCAATTCAGTTTATTTATATAGCTCCAAGTCACAACAGAAATCATCTGAAGGCACTGAACAGAAACATCCATGCACATAAAACAGCCAATTGGTAAAAGTTAAATAAATAAGCATGCAGTCCTCCAGATGTTGCTTGGGTGGAAATTTTTATTTAAATGTTTAAAAAAAAAAACTGTAAAGTTTTACATAATTTAAAAACTGAAACATGTCTTTGTGTGAGTTAGTTAAAAAAAAATAACTGTTTCAGTTTGACATAGATATTAGAGTGTAACTAACCTATCACTTCATCCATTCAACCTACCCAACACCCTCAAATGCATCACTAATTACCAGGTTCACACACAAAAAAGAAATGCTAACTGTAAAGACAATAAGACATTATGTATAAATAAATCTCAATTTTTACTGAAAAAAAAAAGAATAAATAAATAAATACATGAAAAATAATCATAATGAAATTACACACTCATGTAAACATACAATAACTGTTCTGATGACTAGGCAGGCAAATTAGTGTTTAATATTTGTTGTTGTAGTTTTTTGATTGTTTGTTTTTATCCCCCTGGGAATAATATGCTTATGTGTACCATTTTTTTTTTCTCTTTAAAGCTATTGATATTTCAAAGTGTTCATCTTACAAAATTGCAAGTAAAATGAAATTTTGTTTTAAAAAAAACATGTCAGTTTAGAAAGTGTTTCTAACTATTTCACATCTTTTGGCAGGGTGGGTATTTTCCAAAGGAAGAGAAAAGTTTGAGTCTTAAAAAAAAATAATCAAAACGATTGTGACCACATCCAACTTGTTTTTCACATTGGAGACCTTTGGTCATTGTTTGAGTCATAGAGCTAAGTGATTTTCTGCTATTACAGGTAAAGTGAATGCACTTCTCTATGGTCAATCAGACAATCTTCAATGTATCCCTGTCGTTTCACTGCAGACCCAGTTAGTAGCTGCTAACAAAAAAAATAATATATATTTGAGAGCCAAGTTGTCTCTGTTCAGAAGCCATAGCAGAATCAGTCTTGATAATGAACCGATGGCTTAAAACCACAGTTTACCATCAGCAGTTGTATGATATGAACGAACCAGCAGGTTTAGCAGTAAAACACTATGGACAGTGGAATAAATTAGATTTTTGCTTTTGTTTTTAATCAATGTGTCTTTAGCGCTCATGCAGTTCCATTCTGGAAAAGTTAATGGAGATGCATTGCTTTATGTACTGGACTCCCACTGAATGTTTTACTGACAGTCAGCAGTATTGGATCAAAACTGGAAACAGTCCACCTAATCGGGTCAATTATTAGAAACTGCAGAGCCCCCAGCCCATTGCTATGTAAACAATGTATCCTTGTGTTTTCCAAATCTAACTCCAATCCATATACATTTTTATACTATGTTAGTATTTTGTTGATGTAATTGAGTCATTTATGAATAATTTGATGTATTTGTATTTCATTTTATTTAGTAACAGGAGAGAAGTTGTGTAGGCTTGAAAAAAAGTCCTAATTAATCTTAAATGTTTTGGAGTTTGAATATCAATGAACACGCTGATCAATTTAATATTAATACAGCATTTCAGAGAAATAATTATTGGAATCAGAATGTCTACCGATGGAAGGAAAAAAAAAATCAAAGCCTGCTTATTTGTGAAGAGAATGTCTGTTTGAGTGTGAAATGTTTGTTGTCATCGACATAAAAAAAAAACAACAACTAGAAATAAGTATGTTTGGTGCTACTTTTAAAGAGAGAGTTTGCCAGATACATTGTTTCATACTATAGGACAAATTGTATTTATTGTGCAAATGCATCTCCAACGTGTCCATCTTTTGATATTTCACCTCTGTAGCACATTAAAATAAATCTGCTACAAACTCCCAGACAAAAAATAATATCTTTCAGCTCTTAATGTGTGTAAAATAAAGGTCTTGAGCTGAGTCGTTATTTTGTTTTGTTTAGTAAATTTGCTTCCATAATTATTTATTGTGTTGTTGTTCATTGTGTCATTAGCACCAGCACTGACAGTATTCAAAACCAGATATATTGAACGTTTTAAAAAAAAAGTGTGATAGGAGTCTAAATCAAAACAGTACTTAAAGCAGGTTGTTTTATAGGGAAACTATTTATTGTGAAGGGTAAATACATGCATAAAGAGTAATTTCAGATAATTGCCTATGTGATAGAGTATATGAAGTTGTTTTGACATTATTGACAATTCTTAGAAAAAAAAAAAAAACGACTGCTTTACATAAATAGTCTCAACTTTTGTTGTACCTCAGTATTTTGACAAGCTAATTCAGAAATTTACTACAATAAGAATGACCTCCAAGAGCAAGTGATGTCACAAGCAGTTGAGAAAAGTTAATTTCATTAGACAGGCATTGTTTTATTAATTTGTCTTTGCAGCATGGGCCTCCTACATGCCATCTTTCCTCATTTAATGGTAACTGCAGTCGGCTACACTGGGACACTATGGACTTAGGATTGATTTTAATCAGGGCTGTCACTGGATCAATGGAAGTTTATTACCCCCAGAAGGAGCAGTGGCAATGAAGCCCTGCCCTCTGGGAGCTGGAGTTTCAACAGTCTTCATCATCTGAGATTCTAACACCCCATAGGGAGCATCTGGTGTGGGAATTGAAGTTTTTATTGTGTGCTGTAAATCTCATTGTTATGTCTCTGAAATGTGATGTTTTGGGCAACACTAGTGTCACTACGGCAAATTGAAATGAGTGCCAGAGCAGAGGATTACAAATACATAGCTGCGGAGGGTGTTCGTTGTTCTTCACATGCAAAGAGATGTAGCCAGAAGTGTTGAGACAAAGAAAAACCGAACAGCAGAGTGAGGTTATTTATTTGTGCTCACATTCCTGTCAGCATGATGAAAAAGTCTGTACTTCATCTAATATCTGGCATGTGCATGCACCAGGCATTCTTTTGACAAACAACCAAGCAGCAATGCTTACAGCACTGCCCGTTATATTAGAGCCATTTAAAGAGACTGCTGGAACCTGCGCCCTACTGCTCTCAGTTCTCTCTAATTTCTTGTTGCCCAGGTGAACGGCACATGACTGTGATTAATTGCACTTTGTTAATAAGCAATTCCTCCAACAATGCGAATAGGAAAAGGAACTATGTTGATACCGAAGTTCCCCATTGACACATCAAAATAAATCAAACTTATAGGTCTCCATACAATTTTATGTGATGTTCATTAAGAAGTTAAACAGTTACAAATAAGAGAAGTTTGTTCTCAACACTGTCCCTATCTGTCATTGTCCCCAACATTCTTATTTTTCCATTGATGGATGAGGTGAGCGTAATACTGTTCTCACTAACCCAATGTCCTGATTACAAACAATTATTCATAGTTACTTATTGTAATCAAAGGGTAATGGGTCCTCATAAATCTTTTAAAGACTTTTACTCACTACCGTGGGTTGATGCCAAAGGTCCCACTAAAGTTAAGCAAGATTAGGTGAGCAGGGTGCAAGTGATAAAGTCAAGGATGTGACCTGCTTGATTCATTTTGTTTGGTTCATGACTTTATTCTTTTTTTTTTTTTTTTATGATGCTGGTGATATATACAGTATTATCAGACATGTTGCTGAAACACAGACAACATTGCAAAATATTTTGTGTTTATCAGTAAACTGGGGCAGAATTAAAGTGTGTGCTTGCAAGGCCCTGATCTAAAACATTAAATTACTTTGAGATAAAAGGAGTGTGTGCAATCAGATTATGGTGAATAAAGAAGGAAATGGTAAATCATATGTAGCAAGACTGATGCTTTCAAATACATCTCAAAGCAGATGTTAGTATGTGATTGTGGTAAAAGGAAAAAAAAAAAAATCCTGTTTAGCATTGAAATATATAAAAAAAAAAAAAATTAGAAGAGGTGCAGGGCAAAACATCTTGATCTTCTGAGCACATGACACATGCATATTCAGTTTTCTAGTTTGAATTGACTACTACATTTTCTAATCACATGAGTCTATTTTCAGTTTATATATTTTTTTTTTCTGGTGGTTGAAATGCGTTTCCTCTGCAGGGTAGCTGGACTGTCCCTTAGAGATAGGGTGAGAAGTTTGGTTATCTGGGAGAGACTCGGAGTAGAACCGCTACTCCTCCACATCGAGAGGAGCCAGTTGAGGTGGTCAGGCATCTGGTAAGGATAACCCATGGGCACCTCCCTAGGGAGGTGCTTCGGGCATGTCCGTCTAGGAGGAGATGCCGGGCAAGACCCAGGACACGTCTGGAAATGCCTTGGGGTCCTCCCAGAAGAGCTAGACAAGGTGGCTGTGGAAAGCGATGTCTGGGCCCCCCTGCTCAAGCTGCTGCCCCTGCGACCCGACTTCGGAACAAGCAGTAGATAATGAATAGAAGGACAAATGGATGGATGGATGGATGTTCTTTTTCTGACAGTGCAGGCCCCCGAAAGTCTTAACCTATCAAGAATTTAATAATCATTGCAACAGAGCAGTTGTTACGAACATGGCTTAATTTGAGTCGGATCCTACCCAAACAAGATCTGGGAACTCTCTTATTTTGAAAGTGTGCGTTCCGGAAAATGTTTGCTTGGATCCAGTAACTCCAATCCCTGCCACTAAACGTCCAAAGTCATTTTGCATAAAAAATAAATAAATAAATAAATAAATAAAAGTCAAAACTATCATTAAACAGCATAACTAGCTTGCAAATAAATTTGATAGTTTAGGTTACTTACTAATACAATTGTGATTATTTATTAAAAATACAACAAGTGGAGACGGTGCCCTTGGCCCGGCGGACCCAGTATGTGACGTGGATGTTCTGGCCACAGCACGTACACCAGCTTGTGCACACACTCCTGCCCAGCAGAGATGCGGACGGCATGTCCCATGGGGATGAAGTGTCTTCAACACCTTCAGCCACTCGCCCTGCGGACAGTGCGCATATTACTACGCACAGGAGCATCTCCAGACAGCTCTACAGAGCAGGCGCACAACTGCTGATGTTTTGTAACTCCCACATACATTTCAGACATAATAATAAAAAAAAAGCTTATAGTTAAACAATAACAATACAACAAGAGCAATATTTGATGTGTATTATTCACATTGTATCACGTATCAAAACAACAAGACTAATTTGAAAAATAACAGCAATCAAAATCTTAAAAAGACAATCCAACTTACTGTCATAAAATAAATAAATATATGGCTTGTCCTTAGTTGGAGAACCAATAATTGAAGCACCTAAAGGCAGTGGTAATTGAGACTGGATCATGATCAGCAAAGCGCAGGACTGTACTCAGCGGAGGAGTCGGGCTCTTAGCCATGAAGTGACGGGGGGGTCAGGATGATTGACAAAATCGGAGTTGCTCTATTCACACACAAGCTCTCAAAAATAGTATTTTAATCAAAAGTTTACAAATGTAGGTACACCAAAATGCAGGAAATGCATTTACTTTATTCAAAATTGTCTGAGGGAGGACCCCAACCCCTTTTCTTTTACTTTTCTTTCAAGTGAAAACATCCACCTCTCCAAGTTCTCTTCCACCTGTTCCCTGTTCTCACCACATATCACGTCATTTATCGGCATGAAACCATACTGCTGCTCATAAAATGTAACCTCTCATCTAAATAAAGCTTCCGCAACTCTCTCCCAGATCTTCACTGACTCATCGACTCAATCCCCCTGTAGTTGCTACAACTCTGTACATAATCTTTGTTCTTAACAATGGACACCAGTACACTTCTTCTCCATACCACAGGTGTTTTCTCCCCCTTGAATATGTCATTGAATATTTGAGTCAAAAACCTCAATGCCATATCTCTAAGACATTTCCAAATATCCACTGGTATTTCATCATGTCCTACTGCCTTCCCCTTCTTAATTATTTTCAGAGCTTTCCTGGCTGG
>NC_056516.1:19908420-19920273 GCF_014905685.2 Nematolebias whitei
TTTATGAAGAAAAAGAGAGTACTTCTGGCAGCATGTCAGTGTTTGAAACAGAACTGAATAAATCAATAATAAAACTTACCTATAGGTGCATTAAGTTCTGCAGTAACTTTAGTTTGTTAGTGCAATTTAGACCAGTCTAAATAATTGGGTCATTAAAATCATGACTGATTTGTTTGTTTTAAAATAAATAAATCTCACCTGGATGTTCATATTGAAGCCAAGAGGAGGAAAAAAAATAAATAAATAAAATTGAAGAAGAAGAAAAAAAAAATGTGTCCTTTTCTTTTTTTTTTTCAGAATTCATGTATAACTGTATTAGAATCTTTGACTCCAATTTAAAAAAAAAAAAAAAAGTGTGTGAATATGTGACCCATCACATCAAACTGGGAATTAAATCAGATTACCTTAGCATCTTTGCTGTACTTCTAATCTCTAGGTGTGATAGCAGATTTCTCTCTTGATGAAACACTGTGTCTGAAGTTGTTTCTAGGTTAATCTGGATAATGATATCAACATTTACATAATTCCCGCATCCTTCCCATATTTACTTGCATGGTAGCGTTCCAACAGTGTAAAGTTCTCTGCCCTTGTCCATACAGGTCTTGTTCCAGTAGCCCAATTCTAATCAGAATATCCTGGTTTCCCAACATCTGATGCAGATCTTCTTAATCCAGGCAAAGTCTGAGTTTGCATGGCCATGTTATAGTGTCTCTTGCTCATTGTGTAACCAAGAATGCTGAGAAGTTTTGGATCCATTAACCCCTAATATTATCTCACCAAAGTTGTCTGGCATTACCCCAACACCAATTACCATTATTCCCACCCTATAATCACACTTTTTTGCATAATTTACATGCCCTGCAATTTATAGGCCGAAGCAACATATTTATGGATTTTTTTCCCATATTTATAAACCATTTTTTGGCTGAGATATGACCGTTTTCCTTCATTCTGATAGAAAAAATAAATAAGTAAATAAATAAATAAATTTAAAAAAAAATTTGAACAGTACCACTTTCAGCCACTTGATGGCAACAGAGTAGTAGTAGCATTGTGCCATACCGTTGTATCATGTAATAGGTAAACGTAGCCAGAATGACAAATTCAAAAAAAGTTCAAGACAAAAACAACTGGACTTTTATTTATTATACTTTACTTTATACTTTATTGTTTTTTTTCGTGAACTTTTTTGAATTTACCATGTCCTGGATGACTGAGAATCTTCACCAGCTATTAATGACTCAATATGCCTGCTATAGTCTTCCCACCTTCATTCTTCTCGCTGCTTGGAACCATTAAACCAGCTGCACCACCTCACTGAAATGCACTTAATTTGACCATTAAAGTGCATTTATTAAGAAATCATTAGACTGAGACACACCTTTGCTATAATTTTGAGCAAAAAAAAATAATGTTTAGGTGTTTTTCTTGTTAAATTTTGGAGCAACGAGCCACATTCCTCCTCTTTATTTTTCTTCCTCGGTGCGTTCACAGAGCACCGAGGCAGCAAAAATATTTTTGAAATACAGCTGATTTGACCATTAAAGTATATTTATTAAGCAAATGTTGGACTAAGACACATATTTTCTATGATTTTGAGTAAACAAATAATTGTTTTTAGGCGTTTATCTTGTTAAATTTGCACAGCGACTCGTCCCGTGCACACATTTACTTCCGAATATCGGCTTTTGAAATACAGCTGATTTGACCGTCAAAGTGAATTTATTAAGCAAACGTTAGACTGAGACACACATTTACTATAATGCTGAGCAAATAAATAATTGTTTTTAACTGTTAATCTTGTTAAATTCTTGTTAAAGTTCTCCTGTGCATGCTCCCACGGCCGACATTTGGCAGCCCATCGATTTTTGGCACACCGGTCCACATTTCCAGGTTTGGCCCACATTTCCGGGTTGGCAGCAGTGATGTCTAACTAATGAGATGCATAAGCAGTGATGCCTAATAAATGTGATGCGTAATAGATGTGACGTATAGGGCAAAGCAACATATTTATAGATTTTTCCACTTTATTAGACAAATATGGACTGATGCAACTTATAGGGTGGAGCGATGTGTACGGCGGAAAATACAGTATGTGTATAAGTGGGCTGAATATGTTTTGCTTGCTAACTAGCTTTTACTGCCAGAATGCTATGAGATACTGTTAAACATGTTCTAAATTGTAAATTTTTTGTTGAAAATGTGCTTATATTGTTTCATTAATGCTCATTTTATGCATTCCTTACAAACCTGGCAAAACTAAATGGCAGTAAAAGCACATGTTGAACACCAAAATATGACTGAATTTTCAAAGGACACACATGCCCCCAAGGATACCACTTAGGGAGGATTTAAACTTTATAATATGTTTTCTACTTTTATGACACCCAGACTTCAAGGGCTTATCTCACATGAAGTTCACAGTGTTGTTAATATTTTAAGCTAATGCTTGCAGCTTGTGTGCTATAGAAGCGCACCAACGTTGACTGGAATGACTTTAACACCAAAATATACTGCTGAACGTTATTCATCCTGAAGAAGTCTGATTATGTGTTTTCCTTTCCTCTGGTGTGTCATATGCTGTGGGTTTTATGTGCATGACAAAGGTCTGCAAAGCACAATGTCAATACCAACGGGAGTCGTATTTCACATATTATGCTGCTCCTGGAGAGCAGCTTTTTCTTTTGTTATTTATCTTGGACAATATTTAACACTTTCACATAGCACGTACCTGGCAGCTACTTGGGGAGACCATAAAACAATACTAGTTGAAATAAAAGCTTGACAAAATTTGGTTAGTGGTAAAATAGAAATTAAATTCATTCAAATTGAATAATCGCAACAAAAATATTTTGATATTATTTACAAGCTCAGTCCCTTCTTTGTTTGTTCTATCCATTCACCTGACACCAGGGCAAGACTGAACATGACCCAAGGATAAAGCCAATTGTAATTTAATTATTTTTCATGTCAATTCAATTCAATTCAGTTTATTTATATATCACCAAGTCACAACAGAAGTCATCTCAGAGCACTGGACAGAAACATTAATATACTGAAAAAAGTAAGTTAATAACATTATTTTTCTGAGGAGCAAACTCCGTTGAGTTTAACTTCATCACAGACTCATTTTGAGCAAGCATGCAGGCGACAGTGGAAAGGAAAAACTCCCTCATGAAGAAGAAACCTTTAACAGAACCAGGCTCAGAACAAGCGACCATCTGCTTCCACTGGCTGACTATGAGAGGGCAGGAAGAAGGAACAGATACACAATGGCAGGTCAAGAATCACATGTTAAGATAGAAATAATTTTAAATGAAAACTCTTCAATTTTAACAATTAATTTAAGGAAATGTAGTCAATTTGTCCTCCATATATACTGTAAGTGTTTCTACAAAGTACTATAAACTAGTGTATCTTTTAAAGCTTTTTCAGCTCAAAATAAAACTGTCACATTTAAATTGTTGTTTTTAGCTTTTAATGTCCTTTGGTTTTACAAAACTCCACAACTGAGTTTCTCTAAAACTTTACTCAAGCACAATGCCAGTATGTTTTACCTTTTTTTATTTATTTTTTATTCAGATCAACTAGGCCTTGCTTTCAAGAGCATTTGACTCCTGGCAGGCATGAATAATTCTTGTCTGCATGCATGTGGATCTATTGTTTTGTATCAAGTGTTTACTTGTGCACCATGCAAGAGTTTCTGCTCTTTCCATTTGAACAAAAACAATTTTGTATGATAAGATGAAGGACCAAGCTCGGTAGCAACCTGCCTTGACGGATCACCACCTACTGGGTTGATATAAAAATTGAATTAGAAGGGATATAGTTTTACAAATAGGTATCTCTGCAGCCAAATACGGAAGGTGTATCTGGAGGGACACATCTGATTGGACAATTAAAAAACAAGGCATATGTCTCATTTCAAGGGTCAATCCTACTCCATGTTTCAGCTCCTTTCATACTTTGTAGATCAGCTCTCATAAAAGAACACTTCTAAAGAGCAAAAATTGTTTTTAGCTTTTGTTTTGTAAATTATCTCGTCACGGGACCCACGATCCATTGTCTTTTACCCACTTCTTCCATTTTGGGTCATGGGGGTCACCAGTGCCCATGCCCAGTAATCACTGTGCGAGGGGCGGGGTACACCCTGGGCAGGTTGCAAGTCCATCACAGGGCCACATAGAGACAAATGAGACAAACAACCATTCAACCTGGGGAATGAAGAGGAGTCAGAATGATGTTGATCAGAGAATGATAAGTATTAGGTAGTTTTCTGTCTTACAGGTAGTAGAAGGAGTTGGGGCATTGAGAGTGAGTTCCAGTGGGTCCAGACAAACATAAGTGAGTACCAAAGGTGAGTAGAGGTAGGGGATGGCAAGTGGTTGGAAGGCTGTAGAACAGCTGAGGTAAGTCACAAGAAGTCTCAAAGAATCACAGGAGGGACCTGGAAACAGGTGGATCACATGATATACATACTGTAACATGAAGAAAACACAGGGTAAGTACTTCTTATCTTTAGTACAACACAAGGTGGCTGAAAGCACAAATACTGGTAGGCATGTAATGCTGCAGCAAGGAGAGGAGCTCTTCTGCAGCCTTTTATGGTCCTGGAGACCGTCAAGGGAATGGTCCACAGCTGTAGCTAGTTAGTGTCATCTTGGGGCTCAGAAAGATGAAGGATAAAACTGAAACCTACAGTTCTTTATCTTAGCAAGGCCCGCTTGCATCATTGATGGAACAATGAATTCTGAATCGTATTAGAGAATTCTAAAGAAACATGTCAGGACATCTCTCCATGAACCGGACCTCAAGAGAATGTGGGTCATGCAGCAAGACATTAGAGAGTAAAAAAAAATGCTATATTCATTCAACCTTTATTTAGACAGGTAAATCCCATTGAGCCTCCAGGACTCATTTACAAGAGAGACATGATTTCAACAAAAAAAAAAAGATGACAACAATGGACAACAGTGACAAAAATAAACAGTTATAAAAAGTCATACAATTTATTTATTTTTCCAAATAGGATTGCAAAAAAAATAAAAAAGTAACAAAAAACAGCTAGATTCTAAGGCAAATGTAAAAAACTAAAAACAGGAACATGTCTGCATTGGCCCCTGCCAGGAGTCCAGCAGATTCTTAAAGCCACTTACAGAGGTCAAGGTCGAGATCTTCAGATGTTTTTGTAAGAAATTCCAGGCAACAGGAGAGGAGTAGGAGAAGGCCTTTTTGCCTATTTCAGTCCTCACTGAGGGAACACTGCAGGTGATAATGTCCCGGGAGTGCAGGCTGTAGCTGCACTCACACAGAGAAATGTAGGAGGAGATGTATGAAGGTAGCAGATCAAGAAGTGATTTAAATATGAAAATGTACCAGTGAGAGAGTCTGTGTGAAGTTAATGATATCCAGTCTAAACTGAAGCCCATATTGTCCAAAAAAAAACCTGGAGACAGTAATACATGCATTCATTACATCTAGGCTTGACTACTGCAATTCTCTCCTGTTTGGTATCAGTCAAACCTCCATAGCACGACTACAACTGGTGCAGAATGCAGCAGCCCGATTTTTAACCAGTACAGGCAAAAGAGAGCACATTACACCAGTTTTGGCCTCACTGCACTGGTTACCAGTTCACTTTCGAATCCAGTTCAAAATACTGATGTATGTCTACAAATCACTGAACAGTGTTAGACAGGATCTGTTTCTGAAAAATAAACCCAGTTTAACTTTCAGTGTCTTTACCAAGTTTTCCACATGGATCTTAAAAGAGAGATGCAAATAACCCAATATACTCAAATATTTATAGGAATCAACAAACTCAATCGGGACACCATTTCAGGATGATATCAGAGGAAGAACTACTGGGACTTGAAAAAGCATCCCTTTGGTTTTGTCGGCATTTAGGACAAGTTTGAGGTGGAAAAAAAAATCAGTCTGGATGATGTCAAATGCAGATTTCAAAAGCTGGAAAGCCTTTTCAACTGTTTTAGCTTGACAATAAACAACTGTGTCATCAGCATAGAAATGTATGGATGCATCAGGGATGTTTTACCAACATTACATATGTAGATTGTAAAGAGGGTGGGTCCTAAGAATAAGCCTTGTGGTACACCATTGTTGACTGTTAAATAACTGGAGGAAGTACCATTATGTTGAACACATTGTCTCCGATCTGAGAGATAGTTTAGAGAACCAACCAATGGTGTGTTCAGAGAAACCGATTTCTGAGAGCTTATGACACGAGATGTTATGATCCAGTGTCAAAAGCTTTAGACAGGTCTAAGAAAAGCGCAGCACAATAATCCTTAGCATCCATTGCTTCAACAACATCATTAAGAACCTTCAGTGAAGCAGTCATTGTGCTGCATTTTTTCCCTGAAACCAGACTGAAGGCAAGGTAAGATGTTAAATGAGTCCAGGTAATTTTTGATTTGAGAGTTTATCAGTTTTTCTAGAACCTTGGCTAAAATGCAGAGTTTAGAGATTGGTCAATAGTTGTTCAGTGAGGTGGGGTCACCTTCCTTCAGCAAAGGATGAACAAAGGCTGTTTTCCAAGCATCTGGAATGGAGATTTGGCATATGGAGAGATTGAAGATGTGGGTCACAGAGACTATGTATCATGTTTTTATCAACGTCGACCCCCACGCGAGCAGACTGATTCAATAAAGACAGAGCCAGAACCACAAAAGGTAAATGAACTTTGATTTACGGGTGATCGTGTTGTCGCAGCTGTAAGGGAGAAGAGGAATAGGTGAGTATGGGTTCTGGTGGTCTCTTTGAATGTTTTAATTATTGGATAAAGAGAAATGACTCCTTACTGTTTGTGTTGTAGGTGGAGTCCGAGAAGAGGAGAGGTCCTGGGTTTTTGTAGGAGATCCAGTCCTGAGGTATTTTGCAGTGGAGAGAGGAGCAGGTTGTCCCAGTTGAGAATGCTTAATGGTGGTTGTTGAAGGGACACCGTTGATCCACAGGTGGAGTCCAGTGGAGCGATGAGATCCTAAGGAGGATCTGAAGAGGCAGGCCGTGGAAGGTCCTGGAGGACTCACAGTTGGTGAGAACCAGCTGTAACAAAGGTTAGTCGGCTGTACATGAGTTACCATTTGGTAGAAGATGTCCCACCACTGAAGAGGTGTCTGGCAGGTGCTTAAATACCCCATCAGGCAGTCCTCCTCAGAACAGCAGCAGGTGGAGTGAGTTGAGGTTAATTGGCTGTGGAAGGAAGAGTGAGTGACAGACAAAAAAAACAGGAATCCCACACTATGATGATATGAGCTGATAATTTAATTCTCAAAACTGAAGCTGAGACCGGCTCTGTTAAAGACGAAGTCCCCCACAGCCAACTCGGTTCGGTTCTGGTCCAGTTCGGGGGACACAGGTACACTTCCCCCACACCAATGAAGACACCACGAGGGCCAGTCCAGCAGAAAACCAGCAAAATACCACCCGGCGATTCTCGTCGGAACCAGGTAGAACCACAAAGGTCCAGATGAGAAGTTCGTTGGGGTCCAGAGAGAGAGAGAAAAAACACGGTACATTCGTGTGACTACTCCCCAGCTAGAGGGGTCACCTGGCCAGCAGGGTGCACTCAGAGTGACCGGTGGGGTGGGAGCGGCCGGTCCTGGACCAAAATATATTTTTGGACGGTCCCGTATGGCTCTCTGAGTCACTGAACTCGGAATTTGGTTGGAAGGGGGACCAACTTTAGTCCGGTTCGAAAATCTGGTCAGTTTCATGATAAAAGACTGCAGAGAAGCCGGAGGGAGCTGCCATCCATCAGCTTGCTGGAAGTGAACTGTTATATGTTGTCATTATTGTATGTTTCTATACAATGATTCAATTTGTGCTCTGCATTTAACCCATCGCACATGAGATACACTCAGGTAGATCAGTGAGCAGCTTTGTAAGTGCCAGGGGAGCAGTTAGCATGGTGTCTTGCTCAAAGACACCACAACATGTGGGCATGTCGAGAAGTTGAACCTGCAATTTTCTGGTCCCAAGTCAGCTGCCCTATCTCTACAATACAATGGCCCCTAAAAGACCCTGAACACACAAGTCATTCTACCAAAGAATAATTAAAGAAGAATACAGGTAAAGTTCATATTTTGAAATTGCCAAATCAAAGTCCTGACCTTAATCTAGTCGAACAGCTGTGGAAGGACCTAATCATCGGTGTGAGGAAACCCACCAACATCCCAGAGTTGAAGCTTTCCTCCAAGCTGGTGTGCAGGACTGATGAACAGTTACTGGATTCATTTAGTTGCAGTTATTGCTACCTTGCGGAGTCACACCAGATACTGAAAGAAAAGGTTCACATAATTTTTCCATTCCCGAATATGTAATATTGGATCATTTTTCTCAATAAATAAATGACTACCGTAAGTATAATGTGTTTCTCTTGCTCTCTTTTTTTTTACTGGGTTCTCTTTATTTAATTTTAGGACTTGTGTGAAAATCTGATGATGTTTTAGGTAGAAAGATAGAAAATTATAAAGGGGTCACAAACTTTCAAGCACCACTGTACAAGTAATTCCGTCAATCAAATCGTAAGTCATGGCACTGGTGACAAGGAAATAGACTGGTGACAAGGAAATAGACTACATTTGTAGAAACCTTGCATGGAGGATGGTAGAGGATGCAATGTCAGAACTTGAAGACAAATCAGATCATGAGAAAACCAATGGGGAACAATCCAGTGATGTGGAAAAAGACCCTCCTGAGGTTGCTGTTCATTCCCATTCATATAAGGAGAACGCTTTATACATCTTCATCTCCATCTGATAAGAAAAGCTAGTTTCCAGCAGAATTTTTTTAAGAGGGTGACTCCAGAGCCAGCGAAATATACAATATTCCAAGTTTGTTACATACAATCCTGTTTTTGGACTGGTTCTGTCTTAGTCAATTGAAACCATAGTAATGTGCATAAACAACTTAGATGAGAATAAGCACATTTACAAAGACAACTTTAATGAGATAGGTAAGTTTTGACGCATATTGTGTGACAAAAAGCACAATATGTTTCATCTGTAAACTTGATATTGCATAAATATGGTTGACCGATTGAGCATTGATCTTGATTTGCACTATGTTTGCATTGGTTCACCGAGTATGTGCTGCAATTCTTTTTGAGCCCTGGTATTAACATATTGCTCATGCATGATTTATAGATAAACTGTCAGGCCAAAATAGAAGGTTCTATAACAAAATGTTAGCTTTCACAGACAAACATGCACTCTTATTTGCACAGCATGTGCTCCTCACTCCTCTAGTATTTCTGTAGCGCGCACACTGAGCAACCGGTAGTTGGGGGCGAGGTTACAAGGTTACATATTAATTTTGTGTAGCAGAATACACGAAGTATTTAAATGTGCATGTGTAACATTAGTGATAATGACGTCTTCTAGCATCTTCCTTTCTCCTACTTGCTTTTCTTTTCACATACACAATCACAAAAAGACTTGGAACGAAGTACCCTGGCCTTTAGCTTTTAGTGTTTGCGGTGCTTATTGGAGCGTGATGTCTTTGCGTTGGCCAAGCTCTTAACAATGGCCTCAGCAAAAATCCCATTTAGTTAAGAGCCCCTTGAACACCTGTCTTAAGGCTAAAAAACAGCAGCAAAGCATCAAAGAGCCAAACAGGGACATGGACGATGATCTGAAGAGGAGATAGAAACAGAAACAAATGGACAATAGTTTTTGGTGATATATATATATATTATTTATTAATGTAAAACTAAACAATGCATTTCTGTTTATCCATCTCTATTTTAACCAGATGTACTGAAATTTTATCTTTTTTTTTAGCTGAAAATGTACTTAAATAAATATATTCTCATTTGATATGATCAAAAGTTACATACTACTCAGGCAATGATAAACAAGATTCTCACATTTACCAATGGCCCCGCTCCCCCGACTCTCTCCATCCCTAAAGATGAAGCAATCTTCGTCTCATCTTGATTCCCTGTTGGTATTGTCAAAATGATGGAAATAAAAGCAATTCTTCAGTGAGTGCAGCTCTCTAATGGTGATGGGTGTTTTCTGCTGGCACGGAATTGCTAACTTATCTCTTGGAGGGTAAGATCAACCGTCATCACTACTGTCACGCCAGGTTTAATTCATTACCTCCATCTGCCCACCTTGTGGTGATGGAGTGCAACAAAAGCTCGTATTTTATGTGCTGCGATAGGGATCAAATCTGGTGAAATTGTTTATAGGTGTATGGCTCTATCACACGACAAAAGACAGAAGCTTGGAGATTTTACATAATGTAGCTGTGCTTTATTTTATTTGAGAAGCACTTTTTTTTTTAAATAATAGAAAATCCACATTTTTTTAGATAAAATACAGACTTTTACATACATTTATAGTGCTTGGCTTAATCTTGTATAAAGCTATTCTGTTTGGAAACACTGTCAGTCATAATTATTTAACTGTCAGAATGAATAAAGTTGTACTTGTTTTGTTGCAATTGTAATTAGGTTTTCCTACTGTATTTACTCGGTCTATTCAAATTTACCCCATCTTACTTAAAATGTGCAACTCAAATCTAAGAGTATAAAAAGTGACAATATTGACATATTTATTCTGAACAACTTTGTCATACTCCAGCTATGGTTATGAAGTACTCCCTCTTTTATACCTCGTATTGATAGACATAGATTTTACACAATTAATTGCTGTTTTTTTTTGTTTTTTGTTTTTTTTAAATTACAGGTTAATATGCTAGCAATTTACCTTTTAATCTTGGTTTGGCACAAAGTCAAATTTAAATTCTAAATCTACAATCAAGAATATTCAATAGGTTAGCTATGACTTGTAATATTTGCATTACGTTTGCACAACAGAACACATGGAATTAGCTAGAATTTTCTTTTAGGAAAAAAAATAATCCGCTGACATTAAATGTGCGTTAGCTTACAATAACTGCAAGATATTAAAATTAAGCTAAACGTTATTTTTAAAGCTAAATGGCAACTAAAAGTCCTGTACCGCAAAACAAACTTGCGTGCAAGAGCAAGGTAGGCTTACATCATCCTTTTTTTTTTTTTTTGCCTTTCCTTTTCCTGGGACCTGTTTGGCCTATAGTCAGTCATGATAGATGGGACAGCAAAGTGTGGTCTGCTGTGGGCTTCAGCTGCTCTTAAATGTGTGGGCAAAAAGGGGGACGGAGAGCAGACAGAGAGATGAGATGGAAGGACCGGGGCAGATATATGGGAAGAAGGCTGAACATCAGTGATAGATGTCTGGGAAGAGAGGCGAGACTGAAGGCATGCACGGGGACTGAGATGACCAAGGAGAATTTATACTGTAGGTGGGCTAAACACAGGGCCACCGTCAGCCTGTGATCTGTCTTTGTCAGTTGGAGGAAAGGATTGTCTCCCTCTGATAATTCAGAAATGTACCACTGGATCTGAAGGTAAGGGTGGCTTGTCTGTGGATATGTGGAAATGCAGCACTTCTTATAGTATATGTCACCTTGTTTGGCAGTGATGTATAACACAATTAGAATAAGTCTTCCCTCCATAATGACTTTTGAGTTACAGTCATAAGTATAGATTAACTTGCTTAAACAATAATGAGAAGAAAAAAAAAAAAAAACACAGGAACCTCCATATTATGCTGCAAAATTAATAATAAATTCAAAAGGAATAGGCCTATTTGCTGTTAAATGATTGTTTTGATAGTGAACAAAAAGATACAATAAAGGTATAATAATGAAACATTAGCATTTCCTGCACTGTGATCCAGCACTTTAAAAACATTTTAGTGTTACTCAAAGATGCATAAAATCACCAAAAATTCAAACCATGACTAATGTTATTAAGATATAATTTGATCATGCACGACAGAG
>NC_056516.1:19925273-19935581 GCF_014905685.2 Nematolebias whitei
ACCCAAAAAGTACAAAACATGTATGGATAATGGATTGATGGTTATATAAGGGAGGGAAGAACCCGTATTGCTGTTTTTATGTGATTTTGCAGTTTTTGTCACATTATCTGACTCACAATGCAACAACATTAGAATAAACACATGGAAAAAAAAAAAAAACAATGCATCAAGATGTGCAACTCCAGTAGGAATAGTGTGCCTTAATGTTTGATAGTTACAAAAAAAATATATATATATATTTGAAACTTTATATAAAAAATGTAGTAGGTCCCCCTCCCTTCTACATTTGAAAAAAAAAACAAAAAAAAAAACATTAGGATTATTTTTTTTGTCATTAGAATAGGTGTCCATTAGGCAAAAAAAAAACATCTTGTTATTTACTGTATTTAGGTCTGTGTGTTTTTGGCTACATCTCAATATGTCATTTCAGGTGCTATGTTAATCAGGACTGAAAGCACAGCTGGTCTCATTCAGCTCATTGACAGGTTAACCTTCAATAAGGCTGGGTCTACCTACAAGTCTTTGGTGGACTGTTAGTCACAATTGGTGTGTGTCATATTATTTAGAAATAATTAAACTCTTTTTGTTCCCTTCAGTCATGTTCCTGAGTTCATGGAACATTTTTTCCCCATGAAGTTATTTGATAGCACTCGTCTGCTCCAAGTCCGCCTCGCCTGCAAATCTAGTAACAAACCCTGGTTATCAGACTCGGCCTTCTCCCTGCATGCATGCTTTCATATCACATCACCTACTCTCCTCTATGACTGGACATGTTCTCCCCTGAGCACAGAACCACAGCCTGACAGAACTACCCAGAACCTGGACATTTAAACAGATCAAGTAGGGAATTATTCTTGTGCCAAACTCTGATTTGCAAACCTGGAAATACTTTTTACTCACCTTTCATCCTCCTTCACAGATCCTGCTGTTCTTCAAACGTTCCAATATGCATCAAAATATACGACTTACCTCTTTTTATCTCTGTCTTGTCGTGAGTCTAGTCAATGTTGTATATTTTGGGTTTTGCTTTAAAATCAAATCAAGCCAATAATTATTTAATTATTTGTTCATAGGTTTGTTTGTTTGTAATTATGAAGGCTAGGTAAATACTAGATGAAACAATAAGTACATGTATGTGCAGGCATAAGACCAGCACAAAAGAGGATTGCTTTTTTTTTTTTTTTTTTTTTTTTTCCAGAGCAGAAGAAGTAGAAAAAAACACAATTGTTTGTAACAATTGAATGAACCAACCATCAAAAGAAAATAACCTGGTTTGGACAATGGACTTCCTAAGCAGCCACAATTTATTTGAAACCTTTAGTCTTTTTTTTTTTATTTCATTTTTTCTTAATTTGAGTTTAAAAAGAATCAGAATCAGCTTTATTGTCATTGCACCGAAGTGCAAGAAAATTGCATTTCAGTACAGCCCATCCGAGAGAAACATAAACAAACAGACATGGGGAGACGGAGGTGACTGAGGCTGCCCGCCTTGAGAGGCGCAGCCTTTTTTTTTCATATAAGGAAAAGAAACAGGAGGAAGAGTGGAGATGTAAAAAAATAAAGAAAAAAATCTCGCACTGTGTCCTAGATGAGACACAGTATGAAAGTTGAAAAAAAAAAAAAGACCTCAGCATAACTGCAACATACTGATGACATCATAATACATTTATGCATGAGGAGGCCAACAAGGGCAGTGAGTTGTCCGTGGAGACTGCCAGAAAGTTCCATAGTCCTGATAAGGATGGCACAGCTATGTTTACATGTGCAAAATTCTTTGACCGGATTTATGTTTCATATTAAATAATTCAAATGTATCGCTTCCATGGGCACAATCTGTTCATGACGAGCGTTTACATGCAGCGGGCTTTGTTCTGAACAGAAGTACTGACATGCGCAGAGTGGTAAACTCCTTAAAAAAATAAATTTTAAAAAAAATCACAAAAGAAGAAGTTCTACTTCCGTTTTACTTCCGGGATGAACGTAAACAAACTTGAGTGCCCAAAATGGACCCACGACATGTTTCAATGATGGTGGAGACGTTACTGCACTCCCTGACTGAACTACAGGTGATACAGATCATTTTGAGCTCTTTCAAAGTTTATAGTAGAAATGTTTTGTCGCTCACCGACCAGTTTTACTTCCCCGACATGCTAATATTATTAGCATTAGCCAGATGGAAATGGCAGTCGCACACGCGCAGTCGTCAGTTTTTCACAATCAAAAATAAATGAACGGCTCAAGCGTTTACATGTGCACCGTTCAGGTTATGAATTGGCGTAAACCACCCGTTTCGTTCTGATCACACATTATTTCCGATCACACTGAATAAACAAAAAAACAACCCGAACAGGGTGTTTACATGCTGCGTTTTTATTCCAAATGGCCGTTTGATCCGACTAGTTATGTCCATGTAAACATAGCTAGTGTTTATCAGCTGGCTCAACTCTGACACAGATCCACAGATGTCCTCGGGAGGGGAGCGATATGGGAGGGGGGCAAGCAGAGCTTCTCATTCACATAAACAACCAGGAGAATTTGCGATAGCCGGTCAATTCAAGTCCGAGTGGGGAACCAAATTCAGTTAAAACATTTATTTTGGGTCAGGCAGCCTCTGCTTGGATTTCCATGTCTGCTTTCATAGTTCTGCTGGTACGTTTCACGAGCAATTCCAAACAGCCAAATTTTGTGGTCACAACGCCGGACCAAGCTTGTAGCCTTCTCCAAGGTCAATTCCTTCCCACCAGTGAGTCCCAGGAGTGGCAAGTGGCCTGTGATTCTCAGAAATCGCATCCAGCTTACGGCTCAGCTCATGCAGCGTCAGAGTCTGAGAGCTTACCGCTCGGTACATTCATTCATACAAGGTAGACAGCCTCATAATTGCCAGAAGTGCAGCCACCATCTTCTGAATTTGTTGATATGCCAGATACCTGCCAACTTCAAAAAGCAGAAATCTAGTTATCTTAAATCCAATTATGTATGAATCTTCTACGTCCTAAATGGACAATGCAGACAGACGCACCTTTTTCCACAGCTCCCATGAATCCGTAGTGTATCCAGCTGCAAGTGTCCCTTCAGGGCATGAAGGCTGTCCTTCTCCCCGTCTTCTCATCAAGCAAATTTTATCAATTGCGTTGAGAGACCAGCTGACCAGATCCATGATTTACAATTCAGAGGATATGTATTGAGAGGCTCTGATAGGAATCACAAGACAAAACAAAATCTATATAACACTTAAATTATTTAATTGCCCAAATAACGTATAATGGAGCTTCTGGGGTGAAGTTGAGTGCAATAATTGTTAATTCCAGAATATGATTCTTGTCAAACTTAGTTACTGTAAAAACAAACCCTCTCATCTGCAATGTACCACATGTGTGCAATTGCACAGTTTGTATTTGAGTCTTTACTCTTAGGACTGAATACCCCTGAAAACATTTTTCTTGTTAAATAACAGCACAACTGAGTAAATTAAGTCAGAATGACCGTAAACATATCATCTGTGAATATCTCCATGTTAGCGTCAGTGTTGTGTGTATGATAGGCACTGCATTGCTTTGATTTAAATGCTAATGTTAGTAGGCTGAGTATTATTATTTTTTTTTTATATGTATTTAGATGTATTTGTCTAAAGAATGAACAACAATAATGGTAAAGTATGGTTAATCTCAGCTTAAGAAATGCTGGCAACATATAGAGATTGTTTGTACAGTTTACACTGGAGGAGTTTAAATTTTTTTGTACGTGTATGTGTGTTTGCTTTCCAACATAATCATCCTTTCTCACCGGATTTTATCTGTAAAGGAGCTTGTTGATGCATATGGGCATGGATGTGGATTAACGGCTGGCAGAGAATATTGAAAGAAAATGGTTACAAACAGAACAGTAGTCTGGGTGTTCTTTTGGAAGGGAGTGGGAACAAAATATCAGCAAATGCTGCATGTAAAAGATAGCAACTAAAGTGTGGGAAGGGAGATTGGCATTAGGGAGAAGGGGGGAGGAATGGATGGAAGTACCAAAGGGATATATATATTTTTTTCATTATTGTTATTTTACCAAATAACACTATCATGATTGTCATATTTGATCTGGGAGGAACTCTTGTTCGCTTCATGGGCCACTGCTTGTTCCTGAACTCCCATTCGTCAGAGGATTCACCGGGCTACAGAAAAAACACAACTGAACACAAGCGAGTTTATGCTGGCAGCCATGTTTGAGCTCCAGATGATCATACGCACAAGTGATTCAACTAAACCTACTCGCACAAGTGTGCTCATATCAGCCTTTACAGATTTAATGAAACAAGGGAGCTTTAAAAGGTACTAATCAACTGGTGGTTTTATTAGAGTGTTTTTATGTCTTCTTCTATTGACACCCCTGAAGCATATTTTGTTCTGTCTTGATTTTAAGAAGCCGGCAGAGTGAAAAGGATTACCAAAGTGTGGCTTCAGAAAGTGTGGATGAGTGGTAGCATGAAAACATTATGGCTTTCCATGTTGCTTTTGATCAAAACTGGCGCGCTGGCGAACTTCACAGAGTGAGAAGAAAACCCCCAGAGGCGATTAATAAATATGTGTATTCGAACAGCTGATGCTTCAGAGACCGCTCGCTACTCCTGCAGGGGGAGACGACAAATGTACTAAAAGACAAGGTTAAAAAGAAAAATAAGCAGTTGTGCTGTTTTGAATTCAGCACACAGCTTCCTCTGATAACAGCAAAGTGGAATAAAAAGGAAAGTTATAAACAATAGTGACAATGCAAGTTCAGCTCCAGAGCTTCGGCCTGCCCGCACGCTCCTTGATTCCACGGAAGCAAATCAAACACGCCATTGTTCTGGAGCCATTTAGCCGAGACAAAATTAATCAAACGCAGGGCAATACAATTTTCTGACAAGGCACACATTTGAAAATTACAGAGAAGACGAACCGAACATTACAGTTGCTCTGATTAGGTATAGCAGAGGAGATGTGGGTTCAGCTTTTAATACAATTATTAAAGTTGTACACACAATAAAAATCAAACACAATGTATAGTCATTTAGGCAAAGAAGCTGTTACTTTGTAAAAAAAAAAAAAGTTTGTTTTATTTATTTTATTTTTTGATTTGCCCTCTTATTGGGAAAAACTAAATAAGTAAAAGCCACCCTAAAGGAGACTAAAGCTATAATTCACAGGCACCAACGTTCATGCTCAATAACCCAGGTAATAATCAAACAATGTTCAGTCTGGTCATGTGGACAGTTTATTTTCCTTTCTTTTCTTTTTTTTCTGAAACGTTTCGTCCTCCATCCGAAGGACTTCTTCAATCTGAGGAGCCACCAACAAACTGAGTCCCACCACAAACAGCACACTCTCATAGTGTGAAAAAAAAAAAAAAATCAGTTTTCCAAAGTGGTTCAAAACACCAAAGTTCATTGGTGTTGAACATTGATGGATTATTACCTGGATTACTGAGCATGAACTATGGTGTTTTGAACCACTTTGGCAAGGCTGTCTCAGAAGAGTTAACAGGGAAGGGGGTGGGCCCCGGAGACCATCTTATTACCAGCAAACTAGTTTCTTCCACTATGGGAGTAAGCTTTTTGTGGTGGGACTCAGTTTGGTCATGGCTCCTCAGATTGAAGAAGTCCTCTGGATAAAGGACAAAATGTCTCAGTAAAAAAAAAAAAAAAAAGAAAGAAACCATTCAGATGACCTGACTGAACATCGTTGTATAATTCTTATGATTGTTCGTCCTTAACTTAGCTTGTTGACATTGAAATCCTTGTATGAGTATTATATCACTCACTGCAAAATGACGAAGGACAAGTTTATTTCTTGTCCATTCGCCTGTTTGTCTGTTACTAAAATATCTTCAGGACCGATTACAAAAGTTGGAGTGGATGTTCATCTTCAAAATAATTCCCTTTCTGAGTTAACCCTATTGAAAATGTCTTATTGACTACGAAAACCACAAAACTGGCTACAACTCAGGCAGTTTTTAGATACTGAGCTAATATTTGATGAGCTAATAGCTGAGACTGATCCATGTGACCAAGTTTGAGTGCTTTCTTTGAAAACTTTCTCTATTTTGAGTCAACTCTGTTAATTTCTTATTAGAAAATTATTTCAAGAACCATTTAATTATACACTTAGTCATTACTCACCACACACACACGTGTGTGTATATATACGCATGTGTATGTGTATATACAAATTATATATATATATATGTGTGTGTGTGTGTGTGTGTGTGTGTGTGTGTGTGAGTCCTCTTGACATGTTATTGATATATTAAGGTGAAGTTGTGAAACTAGGATTGTGGCTAAGACTAAATACATGTTAGGTTTAAATGGTCATTTCTACTGATGTCAGAGTAAGTTTCTGTTTAATTAATTTGTGTGATTCAGCTGAAACGGGCCCAGGTCTTTTTAACAAGTCCCTCAAAAATTGTTCCGGGACACTCTATAACACCAAAACATCTCTAGGTTTGTTTAATTTATTTATTTGTATCTCTTCGACAGGCATCGGTGAAGTATTTGTTAGAGGGCATATTTTCAACAACTGCTCTAAACCTGTAAATTTTTTTTTATCAGAACTATAATAGAAAGGTACAATAATACACTGGTATCTGAAGTGCAGTAATATAGTAGAATCCCACTTGGCTGTGGCTGTTGGAAATGCAAATTTACAAACAAATATGCAATGTTTCATTGTAATCACATTGAATGAGACTTTTGAATGATCTCACTGCAAATTATTACTTTTTTTTTTTTTGCCAAAACACCAATGAAAAAACAAAACCAAATTGCACTGATAGTTTAGAATCCAATGCAGTTCATATAATGTTGATTCATAACAAAAGTTGTCTCAAGACACAATACAAAAGAACAAAACAAAGTCAATATTATAAATGCAATTCAGCCAAAAAAACAAACACATTCAGAGTCAAGTCCCGTTAGTCATTTTATTCAAATTACAATAGAAAAGAGCTACATAAAAAAGATGATGGAATGCCACTTTGTAAAATATAATAATAACATCTATAAAAGAAAGTCAGCAGATTGTGTCTTTTTTTGTTTTTACTTTGTCGAAATCCCTATTGTAAGCAGTATTTTTATGACAGTGGAAATGAATGAGCCCATTTGAACAGAAAGAAAGCTCCTGCAAAGATAGACTCAGGATGAGCAGCCTTCTTGGTCAAACTTCTTTAGATGTAATTTGAGAGGAGCAAAAGAAGAGAGACACAATCCAGATTGGTCCAAGTGTAGTTTTAAGGGACAAAACACACAAAAAACTGTTTGTCCCATGTACAACATGCAATTTTTGTTGTGTATTTTCCAGCTGCTCCTATCTGCAGGAGTCGCTATAGAAAGAAAACATACAAGAAATGTGGCAATTGCTTTAAGTTTTATGCCCTAACAGACGCAACCTGTGCTCAAACTTGAAGCCTCAAGATGTCAGTACATCAACTCTGACTACCACTCCACTCTGCAAAGATTGTGACTAAAGAGTGTAAAGACAGCAGCAGAATGAGAACATGTGGTCAGTATGTCCTCAGCAGTCCAATACTGTATAGCAGTAAAGAGTAGCTCAGTAAATTCAAGAATATTTTAACTGTAGGATTTATCAAAAATAATTTTCTTAATCTATGTTATAAAGTGACAGTCTCACAGACTGGGAGAGCATTATAATTGAAAGCTCTTCCTCCCATTCTACTTTTACAAACTCTAGGGACCACAAGTAAACCCTCAGTCTGAGAGTAAACTGCTACGCTGGAGTTAAATGGAACAATGGTAAATGGACTGTACTTATATAGCACCTTTCTATCTTATTGAGATACTCAAAGTGCTTTACACTACAACCTGTGCCCTCATGTATCCATTCATACAGGACTCTACTGTATTTTTAATGAGAATAATCAGAGCGTTATCACATTCATACACTGATGGGACACTTTAGCATGCGACTGCTGGTGGAATCGAACCACCAGCTTTCGCATTGGAGGTCAACTGCGCTAACCACTCAGCCACAGCCACCCCACAATGGAACCTTTAGGATAAGATGGAGCTTGTTAAGCACTGATTGGTAAATTAATATATACAATTATGCACAGCATTGTACTCTATAGTGGAATTACCTGCTGGGAATTTGCATTGTTTTACACCAGAACACATTTATAGTCCTGACAGAGATCTGTCCATCTTTGCCAAATGTGTTTATGACAAACCAGCTTTTGCAGTCAATGAAAAATGTCCCCTTACTTACCAAATATGACATCCTTCCTCAGTGATGTTATTATTCGAGGCCGCTGCCTTGCCAGAGTGGCAGCACTGACTGATGTTTGCATCCCATCCTGGACATTTGGTATGTAGAGGAGATGAACGTGTGGGCATTATCTGCTTTGTGCCTTCCATTTAGAGGAGTTAACCTTATCAGAATACCGTTTTCAATTATTCATGAGAAATTATAAATCGTAGAAGGGAGATTCCTATCAGACAGTAAGTGAATTAAAGGTGAATAATTTCTCATCAGAATACGCAACGGAAGAGTTTTTTTTTTCTTCTTTTTCCCTTCACAATGGCACGTTCTAATGCTAATAAATGAGAATGGCTATCAAAGTCACAGATGGTCTGCTTTCTGATCTGCGTTGTGCTTTCATTTGGTCCAATTTTGGAGCTCACATAAATGATTCTTGCAGGAAACTCTCAGGTGAAGAGCAAATTTGTCATAAAAATGTCTCTTATAAATGAAAGTGTGGAGAAGGGAAAATTGACGCTGATCATTTGACAATGAAAATCACTGTTATCTTATAATAGTTTTAATAAAAATAAAAAAAAACACTAAAATGTTATGTCCTAATGTATCAAAACCCAGTTTGATTTGTGTCCCACAATATACCAGAGCCACAAGTGCATTGTTCCATAGCTCATAACTCGTCACAATTTATTAAAACAAGAATCATGAGTACCACAATTTAAATGTCACAGGTCTAGCCTTTCTTGAAAAAAATCACATAAACGTATCAAATTTCTTGCCAGATTTTCAAATTAAAATTGTTTTTAAAAAATGTAGTGCTTGGCACATTTGATGAGGATGACTCTCATTTACCAGCACAACAAATTTAATTTAATATGTGCATAATAGATTGTTTTAAATGAGATAAAAGCAAAACGTTAATCAGCTGTAGATGTTTATATTCAATCTCACCCACTGTTTAGTGCTGTCGTGTTCGACCATGGCGTTCAAAGACGTTTTTTTTTTTATTCCCAGGTGGCGTGAAGGCTCACGCTGACACGAATAACAGCTGAGAAGAATAACGTTTTGAGTTTTACCATGTAATTTCTATTAAGGCAGGGAAAGTACAGGTTTACAGTGCTGTGACTTTGTCCGACCCGTCGCGACCAGGAACTGGAAACAAAGTCCTGAACTTCCCAAGAAACTCAGCTTTCTTTGACTCTAGACTCCGCCCCTTGCCTGGGGCGGAGTGCAACCTCATTGAATCAGTAGTGTATTATGTGTGGCCCTGTACAGGTCTTAACTGGTTTAAACTGATAATAGCATAGTGTCTAAAATATGCAAGCAGCAAATGATTAGGTTTTCTTTTGAGTTCAATGAGGACTGATGTAACGGTGCTCTGAGTATGTGTTAGAAATTACTCTTAACTGCAACCACGCCAAATTTTAACTTATCTACACATTTGAGTGAGTTTTAACTATTTTTGTGTTCGATAAGGTCATTTAGCTTTGGTGGCCATCTTGAATTTGATTGACTCTAAAATATAATAAATTATAGATGCACATCCCCTGATTACTTTGTCATAGTTTTAATAAAATATGTCTAATGGTTTAAGTAATATTTTGCTTACACTGCAAACAAACAACCCCATGCACACCGACATGGACAAAATAAAGGGTTGCTAAACATTTCTGAAAATGTAGCACATTTTATTTACATATACATAAATAATTAGACCCGAAGAAAATTGTCTGACTGCATCATAAAAATGTAGCTTCCTTTTAAATCAGATATATGAAGCTGCTCTTAACCTGCATGTTTGGTGGTTAACATCCAGACTGTGACATGCTGTAATCTGCCAGATGCAGAGCCGGGATCGCTTCTATTTTCTCTTTACCATTTGTGTTCAATGAGGCTCCACCAGTGAGTAATTTTCAATCTGGGCTGTAAAATATAATGGCCCATTTTGGTCTTCAGAGATCTACACTTTTGACTTTCAAAAAGCGATTTGCCTTCTTTCTTTGTAGATGTTAACTGAAATATACAGTGCAGTTAGGTTTGTTACAGTCAGTTCCAGATCATATAAAAAAAAAGT
>NC_056516.1:19940581-19941182 GCF_014905685.2 Nematolebias whitei
TATATATATATATATATATATATATATATATATATATATATATATATCACAGTGAAAATGTTCAAGCCTTTATTTATTGTAATTTTAATGATTATGTCTTACAAATAGTGAAACCACAAAAATGCTGTCTCTCAGAAATGCTTTATATTGTAAAGAGGTTCTATGATGAAAAGTTATCGTGTCAGCCGATTAACTCCTGGACATGAGCTACAAACGTCTCATTCCTCAAGTCAAACCATTCCTGAACCAGGGACAAGATCAGAAGTGTCTTATCTGCTCAAGAGACAAAGAACTGGACTGTCTTTCAGTGGTCCAATGTCCTCTTCTCAGATGAAAGTAAATGTTAATGTGATTTGTAAATCAAGGTTCCAGAGTCTGGAGGAAGAGTGGAGAGGTCCAGAATCCATGTTGTCTCAAGTCCAGTGTGGAGTTCCCACAGTCAGTGGTGGTTTGGGTCCATGTCCTCTGCTGGTGTTGGTCCACTGTGTGTTCTGAAGTCCACGCAGCATCTAGCAGGACATTTAGAGACGACAAGTTTCATTTTCTAAATCGACTGAAACAAGAAACTTAAATTGTTTTACTATATATATATATATATATA
>NC_056516.1:19941282-19944103 GCF_014905685.2 Nematolebias whitei
TTTTTTTGGTAGATGCACCTGTAAAACGTAGTTATTTTTTGTTCAGCTATTTCTGGGGTTGCCAAACTTGCATAAAATATTTGGCGATTGATTTATGCCAGATGTCCTTCCTGTCACAAACTGGGCTCGAACCGACAGCCCCAAATCATGTTTGGTGAAACAGAGGAACCCAAACTTTTTTTTTTTTTTCCTTCCTTCAGCTGCTCTCCTCTTCAGGGGTCGCCACATAGCAAACTAAGCCGCACAAAGAATTATCAATTGTTTTTAAATTGGATGCCCTTCCTGACACAACCACAGACCACCGAGCTACCACAGCCCTCTGTGTGGAGCAGAGAGCTGCCATCTAGGGGAGCATATAGTGGGGGTTAAGGGCCTTGCTCAAGGGCTCAGAGTGGGGCAAATGTTAGTGGAAGCAGGTGTGGTTGCGTCACCTATCCCACCAACATTTTGATGTTTGTCAGTAAAGGAAATTGAACAGGCGACCTTCCCATCTCTAACCTCACCACCGCTTCCCAAAAGAAAAAAAGTGCAGAACCAAAACTCAAAATGCTTGAAGGTAAAATAAATGTATTTAACCATAAACAAAACAAGAAGCTGATGAGGCAGCACAAAACACTCACGTGTGGAAACGTGAAGGAAGGAACAAAAATCACTGGTCTGAAGAAACTGCCTCAAAATGCCCGAAATATCCCTTTAAAGAAGTGTAAGTTATGCATCAAGTGTTGTCCATCCACATGTTACAGATGTGCATGGTCATTTTTACATCTGGAAACTTGGCTGACGTCAGTGGAGGTAGGAAAAGCAGCAGATACGTGTGTGTGGGGTTTCATCGTGAACGCGCCTGACGGATCCCCCGTTGGAGAGCGGCGCGGGCGCGCGCATCCCTCTCCTCCTGTGCGTGAAGCGACTGCAGGGGAGCCAGATGCCCAACCGCTCGCTGCCCGCCTGTGGATCCCGGTCCCGAGGAGCCGAGCCGGCAGACAGAACCCAACCTGAGGAGAGGAGGGGGGTGGGAGCCACAAAAGGGACTAAAGTATATTTTTAAAATGCGTGACTGATTTGTATTTTTTTTTTTTTTTTTTCTTCCTCCACCCGTCACTGTTTCCTCGCGCGCTCCGTTGAAACGTCTGCCTCAGATGAAGATCTGCTCTGGACTTGGAGTGCCGGACATCACCAGAGGAGAAGCCCCCCATCCCGCTCTGCTCCTCGCGCTGCCTCAGCTGCTGTGACTGTGAGCGCGTGCCCCCCCGTCGCTGTGGAATATACCGTGCGCTTCTCTGCGCCAAACCATGGAGATTATATGACGTGGATTTATGCTTTGAACAAAACCGGACACGTACAAATCAATTCTCTCTCTTTCTTTAATTTAATTTAATTTTAATTTCATTCATTTCTTTTACTTTATTTGGATTTGACGCTTTCCCTCTGTTGCTGTTTCATCCTCATCCATCTCTTTAGCTTCTATTCCTCATTTTACGTTTCGTTTCTTTTTTCTTTCTCCTTTTTTTTTTTTTTTTTACACTTTCACTTCATTACCTTTCGTTTTCTTAATGTCTCAGCTGCTTTGGGACTCGTAGAAGTGGGATGCCTCGCGGAGTGTTTGCACGAGCGGAAGGGGAGAAGATTCCGCGCAGCAGCGAGAAGCGGTGAATGAATAATAGTCTCTCTTCTCTCCCCCTCTCCGGCTGAGACGTGCCATGGATGGGAAACTTCACTTGATAGATCCACGGAACCGATCGGGGAATAGCCACCTCCTCAAATAACTACTGCTGACAGCGAGCAGGTAACAACAACAACAACATGCAAACAAACAAACAAAACTCCGCGCGTCTTTGCGCCATGATGGTACGCATGCTGTGCGCACGCTGGGCTTGATTCGACTGGACAGGTGGAAATCATGTCCTGATGCAGAGGGGATTTAGGCTGAAGGAGAGTTATTCCACGAGGATGTTAATCAGTGACCCCCCACAGACCCCACCTGACACCCCCCCCCCCCCCCCCCCATGTGTGGCTTAGAGGAATCATTCAGTGGGAGGTGCAGGATGTGGCAGATGTGTAACTTTGCGCAGTAACTGAAACACTCATCCGTGCGCCACTTTTCACTCTCGACGCATTCACGCGCTAACACCCCCCCCCCCCCCCCCCCCCCCCCCCCCCCCCCCCCCCCCCCCAATCCTTCAAAGCCTTTTTCTTTGCCGTGCGCGTGTGTGGCTGAGTTTTGATCAATCTGAGCTCCAAGTGATGCCTCTCCTCCTACAAGGTCTAGAAGTGATCCCTGGCACGAGGAACGTCTCCTCTGTGGCTCGATTGGAGCTTCGCGGTTTATAGTGGGTGGGGTGGGGGGTGTGGGGGTGGGTGGGTTATTTATTTTTCTTTCTTTTTGCGCACTGACTGACTGAGTGTTCTCCTGGTGAATGTTAAGAAGCCAGGATGTATCAAGGAGCGTGCACTGGGGGCTTGAGAGAGAGGGGGGATAAGAGGAGAGAAGGGGAGGTTTGTATGTGTGTGTGTGTGTGTGTGTGGGGGGGGGGGGTGCTCTGGCATCTCATCACGCAACAGAAAGCCCCTTCTTTGAGAGCCGCCTGATTACGAGGTCCGACTGATCTGCCTCTGCCGCAGTGCCGCCTCATCATGCTGCTTCATCCCCCCCCACCACCACCACCACCACCACCACCACCAACACACACACACGGTTCTGCACGATTTCAAGTAAAGACAATAGTAATAATAAAACAGTGCGTCTGAGCAGGTGCGTGAAGCTAAACGAGAACGACAACCAGGAGACGCCACAAAAAGAAGGGGGGGGGGGGGGGGGGGGGGC
>NC_056516.1:19944203-19961186 GCF_014905685.2 Nematolebias whitei
GGGGGGGGGGGGGGGGGGGGGGCGCAAAAGCCTCCAAGCATCCTCTCCTCCCTCTCTCCTCCCTGCCATCTGTTGAGCATGCAGCACGCGCGCTCTGCTTTCACGCATCTCACCTCAAACTCTCACCACTGCCTTCAACCCCCCCCCCCCCCCCCCCACACTTATAATCTCACGTTACTGCCGAGCTCGCCATACTTTCATCTTCATATGTCAAATATGCTCAAAGCATTTTCTACTGGTTCCACTGTAAGGCGACAGTTCTCTGGCTGAGCAGAGGGAAGGAGCACTAAGGATGAATGCATATCACCCGCTGACGTTCATGCCAGAGTTTTGATGGAATAATGGAGTTTTCAAGTTCAAGCATCTGTATTGTCCTTCGCATCACATGTGGTACATGAGGTGGAAGGAAACTGTGTACTCAAGGTCCCAGTTACACCCAACACTAGCAAAAATATAACGTATAAAAAGAAACAATGTATAATGATCTAAGACATACACTAAGATATGAGCTAAACACTAATAATGTATAATAAATAAAACAGCAGTCCAAACATGAACAGCAGCATTGAGGCAAGAGATCAGCAGCATGGTTAATCAGCAGCACAGACAAGTCAAATATCACCAGTTAAGGTGGTGTCTCTTGTTCCATCAGCTCTTGGGTTGTGTGTTGTGAATGACTCACTTATCACTACAACTTTAGCTCCAAAGATGAAGAATTCACTGGTAATATGTTGGTAATGGACATGCAGCAACTACTTTATGGGAGTTTATTTGAAATATGTCCAGTAGTTTATAAGATATTCAGCTAAAAGACAAACAGGGTTGACTCCATTGTAAAGGTTTTCACCCAATGGGATGTGCTCAAAATATGTGTTGGAGACAAGGGTCTGTGATTACCACACCAAATCATAGTTCAGTGGTTTGGTTAACGCCATTGTATTTGTATTTTCTAAGATCAGTTGGGTGTGCCCGCCATCTTGAATTACTATGGATTTCACAGTCAGTTTCTGAAAACGTCATGATCGCTACAGCCATGGAATATTTTGCTCACAGTAGAAACAAACAAATGCAGACAACAGTTTGTGAAATATATTACCACCTTTATATCTCTGACTGCAGGTGATGAAGATGATGGGGTTTCAAGGTACAATGCGAAACAAATCTTTCGGATACTACACAGTTTTCCAGTTTTATTACGCTACGTCTTTTGGATCACACATTTCAGGGAAGCAAATAGAAACGATTCAGTGTTTACATTTGAGCATGCTTGGTTGTGTCCTTTTAAATGCAAATCAACTTTTTAACGTTACTCTTAATACCATTCGTGTTTCAGTCATCATTTTTGCCACAGAGATCAAAGTAAAACATGGAAATTATACCTTACAATGTAACTGCTATAGTTTATTTAACCCCATGTATTTCTCATTGAGGGGATCATGGTATCTCAGTTTGTAGAGATGCCGCCTTTCAGTGAGAAGGTTGCCAGATCAAATCCCAGCCAGGGGCCATTCTGGGTGGAGATTTCATGTTCTCTCCGTGCATGCGTGGGTTTACTGTGGATGCTCCGGTTTCCTCCCACAGACCAAAAACATGCATGTTAGGCCGGTTGGTAACTCTAAATTTCCCCTAGGTGTGAGTGAGTGAATGGTTGTCTCGTTTGTCTCTATGTGTCTCTGTGATGGACTGGAGACATGTCCAGGATGTCCCCTGCCTCTCATAGAGTGAATGATGGATATGAGCACCAGTGACCCCTGCCCCCCCAAAAATAAATAAGCCTTTAAAGATAATGGATGGATATATCACATATATGATTGTCTTAATATTTTCTCACAATTCCCCTACAAAGGACATTTTAAGCTTCCATTTAGTTTGAGTTAGAAATATTCTCTTCAAAACAACAACTAAATGGTGTATGTAACTTATCATATCTACTACATTAAAGCTATATTATATAGTACAATGCATACTATACAGTTACAAAAGCGGGCGAAAACAATGTCATCACAAACATTAATGATAAAAGCTTATTTTTCTGATATCTCTTATAAACGAGTTCCCGAGGCTCAATGGGATTAACCTGTATAAATAAAGTTTGAATGAATTCCACGACAAATGTGTACCAACATGCTGATGTCACCTTCTGTCAAGAAAGGACAGCACAGAGTACATGGCATCACTAAAAGCTCATATAAAATCCAAATTTGGCTTAATGTCAGTAAAAACTGACTGATGTATATTTTTTGTGTTAGTATACATTAGCTGTGGTTGCCATCTTGGAATAAATTGGCTATAAATGTTAATCAGTTAGATGTTAATGTGATGTTTATATTCTAAAAGTATCACTAATATGTGTCCAGTTGTCCATGAGATATTTTTCAAATAGACAAATGGAGTTGATTTCAACAACTGTTGTTGTATATTTTAAACTATAATTGTCTCATTGTGTAGCCCTTGGGGTATATATTGAGAATGACTCTCAGCTACAACCACACTTGGTGGAACACCTGCCAGTTTCACTGAATTATAGCAGTTTTTGTGTTTCCTAAAGTCATTTTATTGTGGCAGCCATTTGAATCAGTTTGGTTACTAAAAGTTAATATTAAGTATTTGTAGAAGGGCATCCAATGAATAATTCCTGGAAGTATATTTAAAATCCAAACAGGGATTCACAAGACATTTTACTAACAAACTGCAATTTAAAGTTTAATTTAAATATCAAAATAAAATGTAAGATGTTTGTGATCAGTCTCATCTGCTACCATCTATAGCTTATGTGTTATCTTCTATAAAACTGGTACAGCCATCGAATGACTTTAATGGCATTTGGCTGTGGTGGCCATCTTAAATAGTGTTGACTACAACAGTTCTAGAAATACACAAATATGCACAGAATAGTTACTTCCTGCAAGTTTCATCAAGAGCTGGCCATTTGCTCAAAAATATTTTGCTAACAGACACACGTACACACAGGCACGGGCAAAAACACAACGATCTGCCTGAGCCAACGAGCAATACAATTGCTCAAATACATTTTTGAGCCTCTTTTACTTTGTGTGCAAACATTATTGCTTGCAACGTTAATAAAGTTGTCACAAAAAGTTGTGAAGAACAACATTTTCCAAGTTTATCATTTTTATAAATTTGCCCCATGCAGAGAGCTACGAGACAAAACAAATGAATTAAACAGACACGGATATTGATTAAAGCAGAGCAGCGTCTCTGAGAGTAAATCCTCCGTTTAGTGGAAGAAATAGTTGGAGCTTTATGAACCGGACCATGTGCCATGTTGGCAAAGTGAGAACAGAGCCTCCCTCTGGTAAATGTGCTCGTTTGGTTAGTCACAGTAATCTTTAAGATGTATCTACTTTGACAAAGCTGTTTTTAATCACTTTACTAGACTCCGCCCCCCACCTCATTCTTGTCAATCCCAAAGTCCAAAATCAGAACGAAGCAACGCATTCACAACTATGAAACATGTCTTGGTTATACTGACAGAAAACCACTCAGTCAAACTGTCTTTACTCACATTCAAGTTGAGTTTATTTTTAATTTTTATAAAGGCCGCAGCATTTTGATTTAAAAGAAAAGCGTGAGAAACACCGAAATGGTCAGTTTCAAATAAAGCACAGCAGGAAGGTTCAAAGAACTCGAGAAATGAGACGGTAAGTTATGACGGAGCTATCGGCAAGCGATCGTCTGAGCAGATGCTGCCAGTGCGACACACATGACAGCGTGGAACGTATCAGCTGAAGATATATTAAAAGAGCCAGCTCAGTGGCAGTTTTATAAAGCCTATAAATGTGATACTAATAACATCTTCAATATCCACCCACATGTCATGCACCACCGCTGGCAGTGGAATCGCTTTTACCTCTCGAACCTCCTCTCTCGCTCTTTCTCTCTCCCTTACACACACAAACACACACACACACTGATCACCTCAACCTTAACCTCACCTGCCTCTCTTTTTTTTTTTCCACGTCTCGTTTTTTTTTTTTTTTTTTGTGCAAGAATTTTTTATGAAGTGCATCTATCAACACATACACAGAAATCGAGAGCAGACGGGGAAGATCCCAGTAGAAAATGATGGTGGTGCATCAAGCTGTGTGTGTGCACATATGCATTCTGTTGAACTTGTGCATATGGACCAAGGGCCAGTCGACAGCTTGGTCCTGCCTGGATCACTGCACGCTAGCTGTGCCATTGTTCCTCAGACAGCGACGCTCCCTCCCAACTCAACATGCACAAAACCGCACTTCCTCTCCTTCAGTGGCCGTTTACTAACAAGCTCCTATCTCCCTCCCTTGTGTTAAAGCTCTAATTGCCCTTATCTTCATTACCATCCACCGCCAAAAGGCAAAAATGTGGGTGATAATGTTTTCACCGGAGTCTATGTGCATGCGTCTGTCAGCAACATATATCATGTTTCAATTAAAATATTTTAATGAAACTTGCAGAAAATGAGAAGTGGTTAAACAACCATAAGTGACTGCATTCTGCACTCACGTTGATTTAAGGGGGGTCACCACACTCAATGTTTATAGCTCCATCAATATTGGGTGTATTGGGCTGCAACTTGATGTGAGGGTCGTCCACTGCATATATTTAAAGTTCTACTCATCATGCAAGATACTTGCCTAAATCTTCAGTATTAACTATTGGTGTCACCCCATTGTCTGTTAGCAAAATATATCATAAACCTTTGAACAGATTTTAATTAAACCTAAATATATAGCAAAATTATAATGTTAAATATGTTGGGGCAGCTGTGGCTGAGTGGTTAAAGCAGTTGTCCTCCAATGGGAGAGTCGGGGGTTCAATTCCACCAGCAGTCCCATGTTGAAGTGTCCCTGGGCAAGACTCTTAATTCCTCATTGCCTCTGATGTTTGTCCCATTGGTGTTTGAATGTGATAAAGCTCTGATTAGTATTTTTAGAGCTCTAGTAGAGTATTGTATGAATAGGTAAATGAGGGCACAGGTTGTAGTGTAAAGCGCTTTGAGTGTCTTGACAAGATAGAAAGGTGCGTTATACTGTAGGTACAGGCCATTTATCATATTTACATATATTTATTAAAATGCATTTTATCCCAAATTGTTGGTTAAATATCCTCTATCTTACTTACTCAAAGGAAGCCACACTCGATGACAGGAGATGATTTTAAACCAGTTTTACTTGGAAGGACAGATTATCACAATGGGTTACAAATATATACAAAAAGTGTGCATGCATGGCATGGAGCCCAGTCTCGAGAATCTGGATGGATGGATGGATATATGTTATGCATGGACGGATGAGAATCATTGGATGTACTTCTATTGCTAATTAAAGTTTGAACTCAGTCCAATTCTAGATGGCCGTTACCGTTCAAGGAGCTTAGGAGAAAAACAAACAAGAAAAAGTTACAATTTAACCTGATAGACGCTCAATTAACAGTTACAATTTAAGTTTTGCAGATACTAAGCTGAACTTTGGTGTGGTCATAGCTGAGCATCATCCCCATCACATATTCTGAGTTTAATGCACATTATGTCATTTACAGGATTTGACTAAAAGCTGGTTGTGGCTATTTATTAATGTCTTCATGGTCGGTTGGATATATTTCAGTAGCACACACCGACAGCACGGCTGAAGACTTGTCTTTGTCTCGTCTAAAATCTTTTTCTGTCACCTCTCAGAAAATCAGCCCTCAATGACTGAGCAATGCAATGCAAGTCAGTGAGGGTAAGTGAGGTAGACAGCAATATAGGTTGTTGGTTGTTATTGAAGAGGTCAGGGGGGTAAACCAGTATCAGTGTTTCAAACAATCCAGAACAATAAAATAATATATTATGTAATTAAATGTTTAGCATTTTTTGAAAGGATGCTACCTGCTTCCAACTTTTATGCCAGAACATCAAACTGAAATCATCTTTTTGGTGAGAATATATGGATTTGTAGCTATGACAGCCCCTTAAACATGACTTTAATGTCATTTAGTTGTGGTGTCCATTTTGAATGCAACTGATAGTTAGATGTTCATCCAAGAGTTCTGAGTTTCATCCCAATCCGTCCACAGATGCATTGGACACTTTGCTTATGGCACAGAACAGCCGACACACAGAGACATAGGGAAATGCAGTATTACCCCGCTTTTGCCCTGCGAGGTTGAGAATCTGCATTTTATTATTGTTTCTCCCGCATTTTTTGCTCATATTGTATGCCCTGCTTTGTATGCTCTACCATGCTCAACTTGGAGTCACAGATGCCTTTGCACTGGGGCAGGATTCATTTGGCACAGCTCTGGGTGACTATGTCAATATTTTCTGTGAGTGCCATTCTGTTTTGAATTAGGGGTGGGGGACACCTCCAAATAAAATTGACGAGGCTTGGGAAAGATTTAAAGGAAAATCAAAAGATAATAAAGACTTTGACATTATGGATTTGATCCATACAACTAATTAAGCTGCCCAGCAAAACAAACAAAGAAATAAAATAAATAGAAAAGTCTGTTTGGGAATAAATAGGTTGAGTTTGAAAGAAAGATGGGCCTCATCCATCCATCCATCCATTCATCCATCCTTTTTCTTTCCTTGCCTGTCCTTTCTGGGTGACAGGGAGTTGGTGCCAATCTCCAAGAGTTACTGTGCAAGAGGCGGGGCACACACTAGACAGGTCACAAGTCCAGCGTAGGGTCACATAGAGACAAGCGAGAAAAATAACTGTTCACACACACGTTCCCTGGATACTCTATACAAAACCAGAAAATTACCTCTCATTGACCAGGTTGTGTGGTAAAAATGGTGTCATTTTGTTCTCTGAGTAGCTTCTCCCATCCCTTCTAGACGAGGCTCAGGCCAAACCTTGTCACACAGCAGCATGCACAAAGTGTTGGGTAATTGGTCAGAAGTTTGTGAGCATGCTTGTTAATGTGGAAAAGTGCTCTGATTAATTTGTAGGACTCTTCAAGACATACTAAGAGAGACAAACTGTCAAAAACTTCAGGATGGAGAGTATACAGATACATGGCACAGAGGAGTCTGCTGATGAAAAGTCTGGCACTTTCTTCATTATAGATTTGTGGCTAAACGGCAGATGCAGGGAGGCAGTGAAAACCCTGGTGGGAAGAAACTGGTGCTGTGACGTATCAGGAGTGGGCGTGGTTTCCGGAGCTCTGCACTATGTATCTTGTGAACTATGATAGGTGTGTGCAAAAAAGAATGTCCCGCAACTACGTGACCGCGAGTCAACTTCAGATTGACTATGCAGGGCCCTTTACGCACATCTAGCGACAATTTAGAGTTACCAATGTACATGGGGGAAAAAAAAAACAAAACAAATGCACTCAGGCACTGAGAGAGCATGTAAGCTCCACCCAGAAAGGCCAGGAGGTCCTGCAACCTTTTTACTGAGGGGCGGCAGCTCTAACCACTGTTCAGCCATGCAAAAACAAACTGATTGTCTTGAATTGCCGTGATATTTCACACCTCTGAAAAAAAAATATTTGTGAGATAATTCACATGGTTGATTAATATTGATCGTATACGGGATAAATAAAAAGTTCAAAAATGAAGCCACAGAGAAGTTAATTCAGTGAGTGTTTTGTGTTAATAAGTCTCTTTGTGCAAAGATGAATGAGGAGAGTTAGCAGGGCTGATGACTGTGCAGTCTGAGATGGTGACTGCACGCTTCAAACTGTGTTATTTGCAAGCCCGAGCTCTTAGTCGGTGATGGACTGTGTCCCAGCAGTAATATTTGCTTTTTTTTTATGTAATGTTTTTCATAATGCGTCGCCCTTAGGGATTGAGAAAGAGCAGGAGCTGGCAGATTGTATTGATTCAGAGCATCTAAAGCTGCTGTTTTATGGGGCCGTACAGAAGGACCCGCGAGGATCCTTTAAGTTAACATGTTTTCATGATTGCTATTTCTCTGCAACTGACTTTTTTTTTCCCCTTTGCAACTTCAAGTTTTCATTTTGTTTTTGTTCACATGCTTCAAAAACATACACAAACACACACAACCACATCAGCGATTTCAGCGCAGACAAAGACAGGCAGCTAGTCTCACTATTTAACTTAGTGTTTAGAGGGTGCAAACTCATTTGCTTTAGCAGTCTGACCTCATCATCTGCAAAGTGCCCCTCTGTCAGACCCATTTGGCCCCTATTTCTGCTCTGTATGGAGGAGGAAGCTTTGCGTTTAGAGGCCAACCAATTGTTTACTGAAGCTACATTGTGGTGTACTTCAAAAGCTCAATAAATAGATTTACTTAATATAACATTGTGTGCACCTTGTGTTGTCAAAAAATAATCAGATACATAAAAATAGCATCCACTGAAGGAATGGATATCACGTTTTTGGTCTGTGGGAGGAAACTGGGGGACCTGGAGAAAACCCACGCAATATGCAAACTTCACCCAGAAAGGCCACCGGACCGGGATTTGAACCAGGGACCTGCTTGCTGAGAGGCAGCAGCTCTATCAGTTGTGCCACCATGCTGCCCTCATTCAACCTTTATTTATACAGATAAATCACATTAAGCCTCAAAGACTCATTTACAAGAGAGACCTGTTTGGACCAGACAATAACCTGGTGAAAGTGACAACATGGGTTTTGGAGGCAAAGAAAAAAAAAAATCCTAACATGCTCTTGATCTTTGGCTGAAGATTAATAGCCTGAAAATGAAAATAAATAAATAAATAAATAAATAAATAAATAAATAAATAAATAAACACACATAATGATGTCCACATTCCATGGGGGGTGGGGGTGCACAAGGGCAATGAGCATGTCCAGGGACACTCACAGAGGCACTGCAAGTTTCTATAAGTGTGATATAATCATTCAGTTCACATAGTTCCCTCTGGGAGATCTATAAGCAATCTTTTTTTTGTTTGTTTGTTTTGTTTTGTTTTTTCTAATAATCAGGTTTGACTCCAATGATCCATTCTGGCATGGTGGCACAGTTGGTAGAGCTGCCACCTCTCAGTGAGAAGGTTGCCGGATCAAATCCCTGCCGGGGGACCATTCTGAGTGAAGTTTGCTTGTTCTCTCTGTGCATGTGTGGATTTTCTCCAGGCACTCCGGTTTCCTCCTACAGACCAAAAACATGCATGTTAGACTGATTGGTAACTGTAAATTATCCCTAGGTGTGAGTGAGAGAGTGAATGGTTGTTTGTCTTTATGTGTCCCTGTGATAGACTCGAGACCGTCCAGGGTGTCTCCTGCTTCTCGCACAACGATGGCAGGACATGGGCACCAGTGACCCCATGACTTGAAAAGAACAAGTGGGTAAAAGATAATGGATGGATGGATGGATGGATTAATGGTGGCATGCAGCACTTGAGGAATGCATTGAGTATGACTCCCAGCTACTACTTATACAAATTATAGCTCACTATCTGTAAAATATACTGAAATGGTCATATTGTTTTATAAGACCATTTTACAGCGGTGTACAGCTTGATTTGAGTTTATTCCAAAAACTGATCATTGTAGATGTACTTACAAAGATTATGTTAGGAAAGATTTGTTAACAATGGTCAAGTGGCTTATGAGATACTTTGCTAAAAGACAAACATGGTTGACATACCATTTAATGCCAATGTTTTAAGCAAATATGTCGCTCAGACTATGTATCGGAGATAATTCTCAGCTACTACCACACTAAATACCAGCTCAGTGTATGGATAATCTACAGTCTTGGCTGTTTTTAATTTGCTTAAGTAGATGCTTTGCGCTTGCTTTTTTGATCCAGTTGACTAATTATTAGTCCTATTCCAGAAAGCAGTAGTTGATGTATGAATACACAATGATTACGTTCTGAAAGTTTTATTAATATCAGTCCAGTGGTTCTTGATAAATTTTGTGAACAAGACAAACAGTTTCACACCCGTACAAACACTAACACACAGGCACAAATGCATGAAAAATGGGCAATAAAAAGAAATGGTGAATAAAACAAACATTTATTTTGGAAAGTCCGTGGTAAAAGTTGAGTTTTAATATAGTTATATATGAAATTAAAAGCCAGCAGTTAAACAATATGAATTATTCTTTTTCCATGTAACTTAAAGCGATTATTGTTCAAAGTTTTGACTTATATAGTTCTATTTAGGTGAGTTTTCTGAATAAAAGCTTTGAGTTCTGACAACTCTTGACATCCTTACACTCATCCTTTGTAAAAGAAAGGTAAAAAAAAAAAAAAAAAGAACACATCTATGACAAAAATAAGAGCTAGAATTTCTCTTGAACACGGGCATCTCATCTCCCCGGGGCTGTTGTTGTGAATAAAAATGTGTTCTTGGAATGGGCTCAGCCTGCCTGTTTGAATAAAAGTTGAGAAAAAAAAAAAAAGTAATATCACAGACAGTCAGAGGTAAGAATCTGTCATTTCATGTGCAGCCGCTTTTCTTGTTTCATCAGTTCAGTGTGAGGTTGTGTGCTGTTTGTGATGCATGTGCAATTATGCATGTCTGATGTGTAGGTCTGTGTGTGTATAAGCTATGCAGGTCTAGAGGCCTGTCAGAGCTGCAGCGTGTGTATTTTTGAACAAAAGCAAAGTGGACAGGTGAAATTCCAGCCCAGAATCTGGGTTGGCTAGACTCACAGTGTGACGGGTGTGTACACAGTCAGTGAAGAGTTGTCACGAAAACGTCCATCTCAGTGGTAAATACCTGTTGTCATGCTCTCGGTACATTTAAAAATTGTGAAATGATTCTAATCACAACTGACTGTGTGTCTCCACATCTTTGTGTGAGCCTAAATATATATATATATATATATATATATATATATATATATATCTACTTGAAGCATTAAACTGTTCTTCAATTTCTTGCACTGTGATAACACTTATAATAATAAAAAAAAAAAAAAATTAGGTGTGCTCATGTTTTGTTGCAAAAGCTGTGGTGGACAATTAAAATCTTAATTTACTGTATGTAAGTTTAGCATTATTGGTATGAGTTTCTAAACTATTCAACAGACTCAAAAACACAAAAAAGTCCATGTTAAAATGAGCAACACTTGATTGGTCTATAGTTCACTGCTGCTTTTAAAAACAATCAATAAAAATAAATAAAATAAAGGTTTAGAATTGAAGAGATGAACTTTCTCCTTTACTGACAGTTTGCTTATTTGATGCGGTTAAACCAATGTTGCCAGGTAATAATGAGGAAAATGGGATTTTGACAATTTAAACAGTCAAAGCAGTTGATTTGGCTGAAATTGTAAAGAGTCGAACAAAGAATATGAGATACAATAAATAAGATGTTTGAGACACTGTGCACTTTAAATATATGCTGTAATAGTGAGTTCAGAGTTAGTCTGTGGTTATGTTTAGGGTTAAGATGCATGAAGAAGTACAGATGTCAGAATATATTTGGTCAAAATTGTACACTATTAAAGCGTTTAAGTTTTGAGATAACTCCTTTATGTGGCAAAGGGTTATGTTTAGAGGAGAGTCTCAAACCTCAAAACACTTCTAAATTAAAATATAGTGCATGCAATCATTATGTATTTTTTTTTTTTACATTAATGTCAGTTTCTAAATATAAAATAATTTGTATAGAATTGTATGGTTATTTTAACAAATCACTTTAACCTCGGCTTCACTCAGATTGTCAATTTGTTTGCCAATCCAGAATAAATCAATTTCTTGTAGATTTTACTTGTTCAAAGAGCTATAGCAGGTACAATGTCAGTTAGTTGGACCCTTTCCATGCAACCACACTTTCAATATCTGAGCTATTTGTTTAATAAACAACCAATCATTTTTAAATGCAAGTTATGTACATTGATCTTTTTTGTGCTCAAACTTAAATGTTCACACATTGTCAAAGTTGAGCATAAAAGACATAAAACTATTGTATCAGTTAAATAAATAGTGTTGTTACAAGTTCACAAATCCCATTTGACACTTGCCATCGGTCATTTCAATTCACTTCAATTGAATTCAACCTTTATTTATGCAGGTTAATCTCATTGAGCCTTGACGACTCATTTACAAGAGAGACCTGTAAAGACTGTGATCAGTCGAGCTGATATGTGCAAAAACATTAAAAAAACTGAGATACAGTAAGAGGTTTTTGGTTGACAGCAAAGATAACCACTTTTTAGTAATGGCATACTTTGTTGCAAATAGTACTATTTGCAAGATAAAAGTACCCAATAAAGGCCAACAAGCTTATTTGGAAATCGTATATATTTTAGCTCATCAATAAACTCCTCCAAAACGACCATTTTCCAGTCACACAGAGGTCTTTGCAGCAAATGCATGGTGCACAGTGACTCTGACCGGTGTGATGTGAGGTAGTCTTTTTCGAAAGTCATGCAGTTGCTTATCTCTGCTGTCCTTCTGAGGACATTTCAGCACTCTTCAGTTTGTGTTGTGTGGAAACTAATCGCTGATACAGCCAGTCTTTGTTTCTGGGGAAAGGCATCAACTTTTGGCTTTGTGTTCATCTGTGTGCGTTACTTAAAATGTTCAGTTGCAATTTAACTTTGCGTTGTCTGTTTTAAAAGATACAATTCTCAACATTTGCTTTGTACAAATCAATTATTAAGATAAAGCATTTTGAAGTGGTGGGGTGAGAGATGAAAAAAAAAAAAGGTAGACGTAGCTTGATGCGAGTTTAATTCTACTAAAATAACCATATTTATTAGAGTAAAAGAAGCAATATGTATTTTTTTTCTTCTGTTTACCCAATTATTAATCAGTTCAACTACGCAGGTTACAGAGTCTATAATTTATCCTCTAAATGTGTAACCATCGTGATATGTTAGGATAGTAAATAATAAGACTTCAAGCAAAAAGTATGAAAGGTAAATTGGTTTTAGCCTTGCTGCGTTTATTGTAAATTACTTCACTTAATGGCTGCCCTCCAATTTTCATGGAGTTTCACCAAGAAATTAAGATGTTGCAGAGCCAGACTGTCATCTTCAGAGACGTATTGTCTAATTTACTCTTCCCACTAAACATTAAGACCAGAGGCCATGCTATCAGGTGGCCCCTGGTCTACCTTAGCAGCAATTAGACAGGTGCATGAAATGAGAAGGTTGCACAGGCCAGAGATGTAATTAAACTTGGACTGAGAGGCCATGGTACTCTAATGACACAGTGACGCACTCGCCCACACACTTTCCGGACGTTGGCTCAATGACCAAAGGATGCGCCTTTCATCACTAAGGTTTACTTTTCCTGTCAAGATGTTGAGTGTGTATTAGGACGCACTCACACATTAATATGCAGTACTTTAATCAGCTGAAGACCAGTATAGCTCAAGCTGATTAGAGCTGTAAGATCCCTGTGTGGACATGTGACCTGTCCAGGGTGCTCACCACCTCCGCACAGTGACTGCTGGCAATGGGCATCAGTGACCCCCACAACTAAAAAAGGAAGAAGCAGGTAAATATAATGAATTGATGGGTGGAACTGTAAGATTGTACAACTAATATACAACTTTGGCATGTTTTAAGTGGACTGAAACTAGCATTCTTTAAACATATGCATATTGCCTACCGCCTACTGCCTTTCACGCCAAGGTTTTAAATAAGAATCCTTCATGGCCTGTTAGTGCTCAGAGTATATGTTAGGGATGACTCATATTTACTTTCACAACAAATCCTAAGTAAGTTCACAAAAATCGACTTGGTTAAAGTCACTTGTTTTTTCTTTGTGCTAATAGTGCTCAGCTGTGGCAGCCATCTTTGTATTGACTGCGAGCGTTATTCACTCATTGATGTACCATCAGACGGCATGGCGGCGCACCATTGAATTTCTTCATTCTCTGACATTTGCCAGCTGCTGAAGGGCTGGTCTTTGTTTTGGCACTGGCAGATGCTCCGTCTCATCCTCCTCATCAAAGCCACTGTTTGAATTTTCAGAAATGAGTTCCAAACATTTATGAAAAGTCTTCCTCTTCATCATTGTCAGCAGCTGCCCTCTTCAAAAAACATTTGAAAGTCCATCTGAGCAGACATTTAAAAATATGTTTTTTTAGCCATGTTGATAGTTGCAATAAGGAAAAGCTATCTCTATTGTGTCCCATCACCATATTGTGAGAACCTCAGTCTTGGTTCCTCCAAAGCAAATGATAAGCTGTATGGGAATGTCAGACCAGACAGGTGACTGACTGAAATTTGCAACAGTGTTGACATACAAAGCTCTCACTCACAAACACCAACAACAGGCCCAAATCATATGACTACAGAGTGAATTTTCACACTTTTATTAGCTCCAGGTCCAATGGACCCGTGCATCCTATATGTAGTGTAAATGTGTATTTGGGTGTGCAGTGTTTGGTCGTCAAATGCATGTTCAGATATATATTCTTTATAGAAAATGAGCCAAGGCCAGTGACTCTTGCCTTGAAATAAATGAATAAAATAACGGGGACGTCGTTCCTTTGATAATATTTGAAAACAGGTCTCACAGACCTGAATACCATACAAGAGTTAAGATGTTCTTTTCAAGCACAACTTTTTCTCTATTTTGTTCAGTATATGACCTGACTGAGGTGGGATTTGAATCTGGCTTGTCTGCTTGGCAGGCGCGCACACACACACACACACACACACACACACACACGCACACACATCCTCTGCTGTGCCTTCACTCAGAGAGAATGCAGTTGTGGTTGGTGTTTTTAACATGTGAGACATGAGCATCCTCTTTGTTCACGTGCTTCATTGTCAAAAGAGCTGATCAGAGACAGAGGAGAACCAACATACAGACTTGTGCTCTCACCACTGAAGCATTTTGAAAAAAAAAATGAATAATTAGAAATTCCAAATCATTTTTTTTTTTTTATTTAATTCCTTTAAAACATGGTTAAAGTATCTCAAGAACGTTATTTAAAAGCCAGTGATCAGCAAATGCAGCACTGAAGCTGGATTCAAAAAAGGGTTCGTGTCTTGAAGCTTTGCGACACTCTCCTCTTTGGCGCTATCCTGTGATCAAAAGTACAAAGCTCAGCTTGAAGCCACAACATGAAAAGAGGCGTTTCATCCTTGTTGTCCAACCACCTGAGCTGTTGGTTAAAATCCTGAGATAGTTCTGGTTATTAGGCACATGAAGTCATGGTTATTTGATGAATACAAAACTTGATGAATAAACTCCTTTAAAACGTGGCATGGTATAACGCCCCTTTGCTTGTGACTTCATTATATTTGTATACACACATATTTATAAATCTTATGTAATTTACAACACAATGCCAGCTTAGAATGACCCTTATTCTACAGGTTTTATCCCTTCATGACTTTATATAAATCACCAGTTTATGTTTACTGTGAAATCAGATTGTAACTCATACATATAGTGTTGGTTTTTTGGTTTTTTTTTTTCCCTGAGTTGTATTATTATCTTTGTTGTTTTCTTTGGGGTGAAAAAGCTATGGACTGTTGAATTAAAGACATAAAACACACCAGGCTGGCTGGCTCCATGTCTCACTGCATGCTGCTTGCTGGTTTGATATGTTTTGTGCAAATTGCACCATTAAAACCTACCAGAAATCTATCCAATGATTTACTTCCTCATAAACCTTTGGATCAAGTACAAAAGCAGTGACATCACTTTGACGCTTTTGTCACTTCAGACGTCACTGATCGCTTTCATTCAACCTTTATTTATACTTTACTTTTCCCAAGTGAATCAGGCACCGACATAGAGCTTCAGAAACCTTATATATATATATAAATACCCAAGAGCTTCAGCTTAACACAGCCCATTACTACTAAAAGTCAAGTGATCACATGATAAATTTACATCTTCTACTTTTAGATTAAAAACTGTTACTAATATATTAAAGGGTGGCACGTGGTTAAGTTAGTAGAGCTGTTGCCTCTCAGCGAGAAGGTTGCTGGTTCGAATCCCGACCCCAGACCTTTCTGAGTTGAGTTTAGTAGGTGTGAGTGAGAGAGTGAATGTTTGTCTCTCTATGATGGACTGGATACCTGTCCAGGATGTCCCCCGCATCTCACACAGTGATAGCTGGACATGGACACCAGTGACCCCCATTATCCAAAAAGGAAAAAAAAAACGGGTAAAGATAATGAGTGGATGGAAGGATGCAGGCATTTGAAACCAATGCACCTTCACACAGAAATATCACATGAAACATGATTCATAGCATCATTCCCCAAAAGTCATAAACAATTAGACATTTATATGGCTGTAATAAGATGAAGTAATCAGGGTAGTTAAAAACGATGGAAGACTAAATACTAATGTAAACAATAATGTTAATATTTTAAGATGCTTTATGAAGCACATCATTTATCCAACTTGTCCAACATTCACCCTGACTGAGGTGGGATTAGCACCCAGGTTGTCAGATTGACAGAAAATGACTCATTCCTTTAATATATTACTTCACTGAGAGAGCTAGCAGTTGTGGTTGTTTTGTGTGCAAGTGTGTGTGTGCGTATGTGCGTGTGTGTGTGTGTGTCTGTATAAGGCCTGTGCACCTGCATCTGTAACCAGGGTAATTAAGTCAGTTGCTTTGGAGTCCGAACCATGACTGTTGAGGCTGAAGACACCCCATCTTAAAAGTTCTGCTTAAATTATATTAACCATGATTGAACCATGCAAGGAAAAATACATATTTAGATAATTATACAGCTAAGTAAATTAAGAAATAATAATTGCAAATTATTATTATTTTTTTATTATTTTGCAAATGACAATATCAGTATCTTAAGAATATGATATCAAAGTATAATTGATTATGTTTATGTATTACTCTGTATTTAAAACAGCCATTACTGAAGTGATGTTAAATTTTGTTTTATTATCTAACAGTCAAATATTTTTTTTTATATTAAAGTTTTTTTTTATTACTTATAGTTTAAAAATGACAAAATCATAGTGAAAACATATTAGTAGTATTGTAACAAAAACAATTTTCAATGACAAAACTACCTTTACTTTACCTCTAGCATGTAGTCTAACATTACCTTTAGCATGACAAAGTATGCAGTGCTAGTTCTGCTGAAAAATAATA
>NC_056516.1:19961586-19981502 GCF_014905685.2 Nematolebias whitei
TATTGCATATAGTGTATAGACGGTGTATAGACATTATATAGATAGTGTACAGACAGTGTATATTATATAGATACTGTACAGTGTATAGATATTGTATAGTGCAGAGTGTATAGGCATTGTATCTATACACTCAAAACAAATAAAATATATGAATGTCTGTTTTTTGTTGTCACTTTAAAAGGCATAGGCCACCGTTTAGGTGCTTAGTAGAAATGTATTGCCCAGTTTGAGCATGCATCAGGATGTATTACCCAGTTCAAACAAAGCAACAGAATAATACTGTTTTTTTCCCCTTCTTGTTGTAACCAAATTAGCAGGATGATAAATCTTTTTTTTTTTTTCTTCCTCAAGACATATGAGTCTTTGCACTTGCAAGTGGTCACTACACACAAATATTTAAAACAGCTATTAAAGCCTTGCAGCCATCTCTTTAAGTGCTTTAGAAAAGAAGGAAATCTCTGGCGATGCTTAGATAGGTTTAATTTCTTGCAGGCTGACAGCATTTTTATTCCCCTTGCTGCTCCGGTATCATAGCAGCCCAACCTCCTCTCACCACTTCATCAGCACCTTTCTCCCGGACCCAATTTAGTCAGTGATCCTAAACTAGCACACCCAAAACTCTGGATGTTCAGAAGGGTTCTCTGCATATAATAGCCCCCTACTACCTTAAAGGAATAGGCTGTCTCAAAATGAAATTAAATGGTATGGTATGGTATAAAGTTTATTCATTTTAAAAAAGTACAAAACAATTACATAACAGTATATAAAAAAGATACAGAAAATTTAAAATGAAAGGCAGCAGAGAGAAGAAAAAATCTTATTATATCTGCCCATTTTTCCAAACAATTATATCAATCATAATAATTTTCAAGTAACAGAACAAAATTAATAACTTTCTAATTTTTCTAATTCTAATACAAAACACACACTAAGCTTCTTCATTTATACTTTTTTAACAATTCAGTTTTGATCTTTTTCTTAAATGTACACATTGACTTGGCATTTTTAACATCACTTTCTAGACCATTCCACAATCCAACTCCTTGGATTGAGGTAGACCTTCCCTTCAGACTAGTTCTGAATTTTGGTTTGACAAATATCTATATCCCCTTAAGATTATAACAACTTTGTCTTTTAACAAAATTTATTTGGATATTTAATGGTAATGTATTATTATGAGCCCTATACATAACTGATAAAATACTGTAATCTACCAAATCATGGAACTTCAATAACTTCAGTTGATAAAATATTGTGCTTGATGGGTGACTGTAATGCTTTCTGGTGATAATTCTTACAGCTCTTTTCTGTAAAATAAAAATAGGTTTTGTAAATGTTTTACACGCTTTCCCCCAAACATCATGCAATAGATTAAATGTGGAACAATGATTGTGTTATACAACATGTACAGAGCTTTATCATTTAATAATTCCCTGACTTTGTATAGTACTGCAATAGATTTAGATATTTTTGTTCTTACAGAATTTATATGATTTTTCCATGTTAGCTGTTCATCAATGATTACACCCAAAAAGTTCATCTCATTAACTCTACAAATCTCAACACCCTCAATTTTAAATGGATCATCAACAGTTCTATTTTTGTTACTAAATATCATGTATTTAGTTTTATCTAAATTTAATGATAATTTATTAAGTTTAAACCGTTTGTATTTTATCAAATGATGTCATTCTCTCTCAATCACAAGGGATTAGAGGGCTAGTGGGCTTATAAATGGAGATGTTTTTTTTATTTTATTTCATGTATTTATTTTTTTTCTGTGTGGCTGCATCCTTTGGAAGAAGAATAACTTTTGTTGTTGTTGTTGTTGTTGTTGTTGTTGTTGTTGATGTTGAATAAACAAGTATTTTGCAGAAATGCTTGTTTTAAAGCATAATTTCCTCTGTTATTCACGTTTGGAACATAATGAATGTTTAAGAAACGTTAGAAAAAATTACGTTTTACAACACATGGATGTTTTTTTTTTTTTAATATGAAATCATTTTTCTCTTTAGCAAAGTTATTAACCTGGAGTAGGTGAAATGGAGGGTCAAATAAATCACATCTTTCTCACACAAACAATTTAAGTTGCAGCATTTGTAAATGATTCACAGTTTGTACATTTATAGTCTAAAGTTTTGACCATTTTTAAAGCTTTTATGATTATCAGTGATGCAGATGATGGTGTCTGAAACACTACTGCAATGTGGTTTAAGTGCAGTGGAGCTGAAGCTCTCGTCTAACTGTTGCTTATGTGGACTCTTGCCTTAACTAAACATTTTCAGACATTCTAGTACTTTTGTAGTACCATTAGGGCTTTGCAGTATATTTAGAGTTTATATAAATTGCCTATTGAAACTGTGTTAAGGATCTACTTATAACAAAAATAATGTGTGTATCACAAACCCTGCAGGACATTCAAGAAACTCTTTTCTTGTGTACAGTTGTTGAGTTCGTGTACTTTGAATTGGCTTAAGGACTAGGTATGTTGGGCTATTATGCAAATAGGACTTTACACAAAATCCATTTAAATTTGTTTTTGTGTGTAGTTCACACCGGATTATTTGCATTTTATTGTCTGACAGTGTGGAAATATAACAGTTTAATGCCTTTTTTTCCTATATATATGCTCCCTCATGCAGTTGCATGATTATGTTGAACCACTTTGTGTACATTTATGGTTTTGGGTGGACTGCACTGTTAGAAGTCTGTCACGACTGAGCAACTGTCAGGGCTGGACAGCAGCAGGTAACATACGGATAAGAAGGTCACTGGCACTAATAACCTCTTACTAACTTGAGAGGAAGAGGCAATTATGACCAATCATTTAGCTGTCATACTGCCAAGCTATAGCTATACTTTACACAGATGGTGAGGCAAACCTATGAGATCTTTTGCCCAAAGGATAATCACAACGTAACGCTTGAAAGTTGTCAAGATAAATAGTGATAACTGAACTGTGATGTCTAAACTCGCAATCCTTTTATAGTTAAATAAATTTCAGACAATGCAAAGTGTTTATTTAGTTGGATTGGTGGTTAGCATGGTTGACTCACTGGAAAAAGAGTCTTGGGTTCAAGCACCAGGTTGTGCTTAGGGTCTTTTTATGTGGAGTTTGCATTCTATTCTGGGACTCCAGATTTCCAGTTTCCTCCCACAGTCTAGTGTTAGTTTAGGTTCTCTGTTTAATTATTTTATTTTAATTGACATTGATATATAGGTAGTAACAGACAAAATACCATTGCATGTTTATTTAACTGTCTTGTAGAGAGTGGCGACTGTATTTATTTTATTTTTTAAGTGGGGGTGGAAGATCCAATTTTTTTCAATTTTCACATAAATGCAGCAAAGACAAAAACAAATCTTCAAATTGGAATAAATCTTTCATTTTCTGTTGTGCATTACAAATAAAATAATCATTTTTTGTCAGTCTGTGGGGATTTTTTTAATTTTTCATTTGTGTGCCTGGGTCACATTTAAACATGAGACCATCCATCCATCCATGTTCTATCCTCGTCTATTTCGTTTTCAGGTCGTGGTGGAGCTGGTGCCTTTCTCCATCAGTGACTGTACAGGAATCAGGGTACACCCGTGTCAGGTGGCAAGTCCATCCACTTAGCCATTCACTCTCTCACTCACACTTAGGGATATTTTTTTTAGAGTGACCTATTAACCTAACATGCATGTTTTTAGTCTGCTGAAAGAAACAAGAAATCCACAGAGAAAACCCATGCATGCATGAGGAGAATTTAAACTACAGCAAACACGCACTTCTAAAGATATTTTGCTTTTGTGTTCCATCCGACTGTTCTGCAGCAGATATGTGCCTTTCCCTTTTCAATGCTGTAACTGTCTAACAGTCCACCCACACTACCTTTATCCTCCTTGCCTTCTATTTCAGGGTGTAAAGGCACTGAACATGGCTCTACTTGCTCACTGCAGTATATCTGATCTAATCAATACCTATTTCTTTCTCCAACACTTTTTCTATTCTTTCCTCTTGTTTCTGATTCGGTTTAGCCTTGATAGGATGATTGGAAAGGGATACATATACTGGGTCTGTCTTATCTGTGGGAGATGGATAGATTAGTGAGGAAGAAGTAAGATCAGGGAGAGGACTTTGTCATGTGGTAACACAATAAGGTATTACAGAAACCATCAGTGTACCATGCTTAGTGTAGGGCAACCAAAAGCTTACTGGACTGACGCTCCATGCAATGTAACTGCTTCTTCTCTATTTCATCCCCTCAATAACATCACATGGGGTCAATAATGAAACTAAATGAAGTGTATTGTACAAGTTGTGAACAATCACCAAATGTCCTCTTTATTGCCGTGTTTGCCAGATGTGCGTGTGTGTGTATGTGGGGTGTCTTTACATCTTTTCTGCTCCCAGTCTTCAAACATTCATGTATATTTTTTGTTACTTCTATGAGTCTATTTTTTTCTTCCTGTTATTTAAAATTTGTGTTACTTTCATTTAGTAAATGCTTAACTATCAGCACAGATAAAGTAAGGGATTAAAGTATATTGAAGATAGAAAGTGAAGCTGTTTGAGTGTTTTAGGACCACAAAGATGTTCATCTACTGCTTCCTGTTTGGCCATTTTTGCTTGCTCTCTTTCTTGAACTTCATACCTTGTTACATGCATGCAGTGGTGGGCACAGCTAACCAAAAAAAAACAAAACGTATTCAATTGACTACAAAATTATCTTTGCTAATGTTAAACCACTAAACCGGTAACAAAATTAATGCTACACCACTAACCATTTGGATGACTGTCAGTCTGTGAAAACGCTAATTAGCAAAATAATGAATAAAAGTTTTGCTATTAGTTGTTAGCGGATTAGTGGAACTGTGACACAACTGCATGCATGTTTAGTGCTTTTATATCTGCTGGTTTGGCTTTTGTTACATGTTAAATGTTTGACTTCAGGCACTGTTAATGTGCAACTGATGAGATCCAGTTTATTTATACATTTACCTTCCTAATTATATGGCTTTAGATGGGAGAAGTTAGCATGCTGATTATTTGTGGACACAGGCACACCACTTTTATTTATTTATTTATTTGTAGCTATGGGGTTGTAGTTGTCCTTGGTACAATTTCTGCTTGGTTGATCGTATTCCAGTAAAACAGCATCTACAGAAAGAATTTATGTTTTCCAAATCCATAACAGCCACAGACAAGTTCACAAGAGACTGTAAGATAAACAGTTGTCAGCAGAGAAATACGTACTCTTCCATTTGTGACATTTATGCCACCTGTACCCAACTATTACCTTGTGACATTGCTAATATGTAGGCATTATTATTATTATTATTATTATTTTTATTATTATTATTATTATTAGTAGTAGTAGTAGCATTAATACAAATTATTAATATTATTATGATTTATTACAATAATAATGATATATAATAATTAATTATTAAATTATATAATTAATATTACTTAAATGATAATAATATAATTCATATTATTATTATTATTATTATTATTATTATTATTATTATTATTGACAGCATGGTGGCACAACTGGTAGAGCTTCTGCCTCTCAGCAAGCAGGTCCCCGGTTCACATCCTGGTCTGGGTGTCTTTCTGGGTGGAGTTTGCATGTTCTCTCCGTGCAACCGTGGGTTTTCTCTGGGTACTCCAGTTTCCTCCCACAGACCAAAAACATGCATGTTAGGCTGATTGGGAACTCTAAATTGTCCCTAGGTGTGAGTGAGAGAGTGAATAATTGTCTCGTTGTCTCTATGTGTCCCTGTGATGGACTTGCGACCTGTCCAGGGTGTACCCGTCCCTCGCACAGTGATTGCTGGACATGGGAACCGGCAACCCCCGTGACCCAAAAATAGAAGAAGCGGGTAAAGATAATGGATGGATGGATGGATTATTGTTAAGTGTAGGCATTATAAATGTGTAGCTTTTATGTGCTCACAAATCCATCACATCTATGTAGTTTTGTTTGCGTAGTTCTACAGAAAGCAGACCCACTTGCAGCCAACAGGAAATTCATCTTGAATTTTACCAGGAAACTATTGCTTGCTGCTTAAAATCTCAAAAACATTTTTTAGGAATGTAAGAATTAATATTCAAAGCATATGGATTGAAACAGCTGTAGAAATTCACATTTAAATGTAGTTTATTATGGATTTATTTTTCTTCCTGACATGATACAGTTTGGATGAACAATAAAACAAATTTGGTCTGCCAGTCATACAAAAAGGTCTTGATGGTAATTGATTTGACCTTTCAGTATTTTGCAAGTTGACTGTTTTGGAGGAGAAATGCCAGTCACAAAATGCAGCTCATATTAGAAAATTCAGATGCTAGCAATATTTGAACAAAAGCTGGGATCTTGCAAAAACAAAATATAAAAAAGTGAGTCAAGCATCAAGCAACTATTGCTAAATGTCTAACAATCTAAAACCAGGTACTACATTTTCCAAGAGAGAAATAAGTAGATGCAGATCAGGTATCCAAATTAAATTCTCATGTCATGTGTGGGAAGAGCAGAGGGCAAAGGTAAACCAAAGAAGATGCTATGGTCGCCTTAACAATCGATTGCAACCATGCAGTCTTGTAAAAACGCTCAACCAGGACAATGATGGCCTTTGCAGGGTATTGGCAAAATCTTCAGATGCTCATTGAATCAAGTCAAGTCATATTTATTTATATAGCACATTTAAAACAGTAATTGTTATCAAAGTGCTTACCAAAAAAGATCACAGCATCAAATATTAATAACAACATATTACAGATACATGAATAAAAGCACACACACACACATATATATATGAATGGATGAACTCCTCCCTTTAGAGACACCGTTATGGATATATGGTAATACCAATAAAACATAACAGCTCGTGTTTTTTGTTTGTTTGTTTTTGTTGTAATTGCTTGTTATGTCCAGCTACTGTAATGGTCTATGGTGTACATGGAAAAGAGGGCTCAAATGCAGGAAAAGGAGGAAAGATGATATACTATTGACCAGCACTAACCCTAAGCTGCAGACCTCAGAATGAACATAACTAGACTTAAAATAAGTTTTGCAAAACTGATGATCAGAGGAGCCACGGACAACACCTAGACCTGAAGCTTAACAAAGAAAAACAAATGTTGCAAAAATGTGTAATTATACACTTTAAACTCTTATTTGACATTACAACCTAAATTCACATTAGACCAGTGATTCCGAAATTATAACGGTAATATTATTTACTGGCTGGCATTCAAATACTTTATGCCAATATGCTTTAGAAGTGTATACATTTTTATCTGTTTATCTGTGGGTTTATCCACTCTGGGACATCTGTGTATTCTGTATATGTGGACTATTCTGAAATGACTATCTCTCTTCATTTGTGTTTTCCTGGCAGAATGTTACGTCATAGATTAAACCAATCTGTGCATTCATATTCCTGTAATTTGCTCTACCACAATTAACATCTTTAGTAAACAACTCAAAGCTTAAAGACACCTGTTTAAACCTTCCAGCTCCAAGTGAGATATCAATGTCCTAAAATATAGCTCTCTTGTCCAAGTGGATCCATTACGGTATAAGACAGCCTCAGGTCAAGAATTTACATAGGAGCAAATGTAAATTTGTCCTTGTGTCTCAGTTAATCCACTTTGTGTGATTACTAACACTTTTGGCAGACTTCAGCTTTTTATAATCTACATAAAGTCAGACATTTCACAAGTATATCATCTTGGCAACCAGTGAAGCTCTCATACAGTGTGGAACATGTTGGGGGCTGCTGCTCTTTTCGGCATATGTCTAAAATAACTAAGTCTAATTAGTGGAAAAGAAAGGACCTTTCTCACAGTTTGTACTTATTTATACAGTGAGTCATTTGCTTCTAGACCTAAAGACATGCTGAGCGGTTTGCCCACTTTGAGTCAAACAGCACATTTTCCACTTTTGATTCTGTTTACTAACTTGAACATGAGGTGTGAACATTATTTTTGCCTTTTTTGGGGTGAAATGCATGTTAAAAAAAAGAAAACAAAAAGGGATGGATCTGTCTGTGGACATGCTTAAGAGAGAAAAGCCACCAGTTGGATAGGCCCCACATTTTTGGTTTTGCACTTGCATAGTAGCTGGATTCTTTCTTTTTTTGTCTTTCTGATTGTATGTGTTGAAAATCTGGCGCTATAACCAAACACATGCACAGTATTTGCATGTGTGGAGCAAATAATGAGAAAATGAGGAGTGTGTAAAGAACTCTGCATCTGATATGGCTGTAGTGCTTCTTTCTGTCTGATCTTCAGCTAAAATGGCCTTAACTCCTACAAGTTTATAACACCTCTGTAATCCCAGCCTTCCCCCCTCCTGACTCATTTCAATCTAGGATGAAGTTTACTGCAAATCTCTTGTTCACTCACTGCCCTGCATCTGCACAGATGCACACATTCATGATATTTTCTGTATACTCTGTAACTGAAATGTCTTGCTGGACTGGTCAGTTGTGCTGTGAGACTGATCACACAAAGACAAGTACACACCACATATCCACTCTGTGTTTTTGTGTTTAATTATAAGTGCTTGAATGATAGCCACCTATGACCGTTACTAAAGATGTATGAATAAATATTTTTTGTCCGCTGTCACAGAGCAAAAAGGGATTGGAAATAATGTAGCTTACATGATAACTTGAAACATACATGTGGCACCGACTTCTATTTTGGTAAGTGGCTGCATTCAGGTGAGAAAACAGTTGTGTCACTAGTTTAAAATCAAAAATGGCCATCACCATATATATATATATATATATATATATATATATATATATATATATATATATATACACACTAAGCGTGAGTGAGAGAGTGAATGGTTGTGTGTCTCTATGTGGCCCTGTGATGGACTTGCGACTTGTCCAGGGTGTACCCCGCCTCTCGCACAGTGATGTCTGGACATTGGCACCAGCGACCCCCATGACCTGAAAAGGTAGAAGTGGGTAAAGATAATGGATCGATGGATGACTGTATTGTCCGGGGGCCAAACCAGGCCCACATAAACTCAGTTCGGCCCACCAATGGCTTCTTACTTAAATAAAACTGAATTTTAAGCCATTCACCTCCTAAGACCCGAACTATTGCATATGTGGATGTCAGGTCCTATGAGGTTAAACAAGCTTACTTAATAACAATAAATGATGGATGTCCAGTCCCTGAGCTCTTGGCTTTCAGTGGCTCCCTGAGCAATTCAGTTGAATAACCCTGTTTAGGCTGTGCATCGATATTTTGTTGCCCGTCATCACCTATATCATACCTGCTTCGTCTGGCTTTGTGTACAAACTGTGTCCATGTTCAAAACTCAAGTAACAAGACTGAAACTCTGTGACTTGCACAAGAAAACTGAGAATCATCACATCATTTTAGGACACTGGAAACGTCATCATAAATGTTGTTATCCATCCATTTGCAGACCAGTAACATGTTGTATTTAGTCTGCCCATCTAGTCTGTATTAAATACTTTTTTTCCCCCCCAAAACTGTGGCTTAATTAAAGAGTTATAGTATTAACCAAGTCAATAAGTAAGACTAATTTCATAATAAATTCATGTAGAACCCCATAAAAAAAAAAAAAATAAAAAAAAAACTGTGGGCTGTATCCCTTTAAAGGGATATTCCATTTATTTCCAAGTGGGATTCAGAGGAAAATATATGAAGAATTAGGATCCTGCCAGTTGTAGATGTCCTAATGTCCAGTTCAAACTCAACCAAGCCTAAAGTGTTTGCTGATTTCTTAAAATGTTTATGTCACTTTTAATTTGTCAGTACATAGCTACAGTATTGCACCTTCATGGTTTTCAGCAAGTGCATTTATTAGTAGCAGCAAAATGTAACCATTCCAGTACAGCCTGGTTTCATAGAGACACAATTTCTGTAGAAATAAGTTGGAAATTCTAAATTTTGGAGCTGCATTAAAACAGCAGTAGTCAACTTTGGAAGTGGGTACACTTGGTCTTTAAGGACAAGCTAATCATGGTTTGTCATTTTTCCAAGCTTAGTCAAAAATGTAGCTGCAACTCGTAACATTTTAATTATTTATATTTTCTATAACACCACACTTTAAATGGCTGGTTTTTTGAACACCTACAGAGTTTAAACAGAAATAAAACTTTCTCACACAGAAATTCCATAAGTCTTGTCATATTCAGTATGAAATTAGGCAGGATTATCCCCCCACATGACCTCTTTTTTTGTTGTTTTGGACCCCAACACAAAATTAGTGAGTTCTTGAGTAACCAAAGGTTTTGCAAGGACAGGAAGTAACTCTTCCCTTTGACAGATGGCCTTTGTGTCATTATTAAAGATTAATGTTTTCACGAGTACGGAAGGAATTAGCATTAGTGACGGTTTTAGTGTCAAAAGCTTGTTAAGGAGCTGTCACTCCTATTGAAATGAAACAGCTTAATATCATAGCGCTAATAATACCAACTAATCACTGTGCCAAAATAGGAGATCAGAGCTTTGGGGTTCAGTCGAGAAAGAAGGAGGAAAAACAGTTAAAAAATGACAGGATTCTGTCACATTTTAGCCTGATGGGTTACATTTTAGTATGCTAAAACCCATTTATATTTATGTCTCATTTCTGCTTTATTACACCAGCTGGCTCATGATTACTGTGTTAGATGGAATGAGAGAAAGAAAAAAAAAGTGATTGCCACAATTCATGTTTCAAGAAAAAACTAATAGCAGCAATGGCAGACTTTTAAGGTTTTAATTTAAACAACAGAACTCTTCTTCAGCATTGGTATTGCTCACTTGTGTTTAAGCTCTTAACTTGCATCTGATAAAGTGAGGCATCTGCATTTGTTATAATGCAAAACATCCCATGACAGTTGCACATGAACTCACTGTTATCAACTTCCACTGATGGATTATTCTACCTTTAGAGTGGTGCAGCAGCTACACGCTTCATCTTCATTCCCCTATAGAATTGCACTGGCTTGTCATGTGAATGGAATAAGAATTTGGCTATGAAGAGATGGATATTTACTGGCAAACCCATATTACCGTCTTCCCATTTAGAGCCATTCTACTCTGCAATCAAACAATAGTCTACTCTCTTTAAGGTAAAATTATTAGGGCTTTTAATGATCTGATTCATTTTGCTAGTTAGATATGAGGCGAATAACAGGAATCCTAAACATAAAGCCTGATTCCAGGCTGACAACACACCTGACTCTACAGGAATCCAAGTATTTAGTCTCCAATGCAGCATGTAAAATAGATGCATGGTAGTGATCTGATAAGGATATTTTCAAACTGTATTAAACAATTAGGCCTCCATTAAAAAATAATAAATAATGAATAAATATTGTTGGCTGAAAACACAAAGCTGCTAGAATATTCTGTATGCTTTGATGCCATACATTCTGTTTTTCGGCTCAGTGCCATTGAACTCATTCACATTACTTCATCCCTGGGGAAAAAAAAAACAAAAAACTATTGGCTGGCAGCAATAAATCAATAATTATAAATATGCCATGTTTCATTCACATGATAAATTAAATCAAGTTCTTTATTTAACATTATTATTTGTTATTTTGTACCAATACTTTACCATATACACTTTGTTAAATACTCCAAAAGCTACTATTATTTGTATAGTACAATCAGGGTTTTTATTTACTATTATTTTATTTGTTGTCTTCTATAGAAGGTGGTGCATTTGGTACCGTTTCCTCTCAGCAAGGTTTCTGGATAGAATCCCAGCTGGGGAAATTCATAGGTGGAATTTCTATGTACTCTCTGTGCATGTGTGTCCAGGTACTTGGGTTTTCTCACAGGTGAAAGACATGCATGTTAGGTTAATTGGTAACTAAACTGCCCATAGGTGTGAGCGAGAGAGTTAATGTTATGTTGCCTTCATATGTCCTTGTGATGGACTTGCAACCTGTCCAAGGTGTATCCTGCCTCTTGTACAGTGACTGCTGGACATGGGCACCTGTGACCTATGCGACCTGGAAGGCTAGGGCTTTGACATTGCTGTGTGCCTTTCATATTTGCTGCTGTACGTGTGAAGCAAGTCATTTCATAAACATGTTTTGATGATAATGACAGGAAGAAATAAACTATACACAATTTCTTGCATGGGCTTCAAATTTGAGATTTGATCATTCGAGTCACCATTTCAGTTACATTTTGATCAACATTCGGACTGGCTGCCATCAAAACTTTAATTAACCCTTTGTTAATTAATAGTATGATATAGGTGTGAGTATTTGTTAGAATACTTGTCTCGTAGCCTCATCGGTGGAAGTTTTGTCTCTTAAAATACTAATGTATTACACTATACATAAGCTACTTGATTAAACAGGTGGCTAGCATATAATTATATTGTACACAGTTAAGCCTTCCTCAGATTGTATGGTATTATGCATTATTGTCAGCCTAGAAAGACAAGTGATGCTGTTTACTTCTGTATGTTAATTTAAAGCAATTTAAAGGGTTATATATTTTTTTGAAATTGAAATGTTTTAAATTAAGCAAATTGCTGACAAAACAGGAAGGTAGGAGCAAACCAAAACACAATGAAAAACACAAGACAAAACATTTATACCAAAAAAAAAAAAACTATTCCATCCATCATCTGTAACTGCTTCTTCCTTTTTGGGTTGTGGGGAATGACTGGTACCCATATCCAGCAGTCACTGTGTGAGAAGCCGGATACACCCTGGACAGGTCTCCAGTCCATCATAGGGAAACAGTAAAACATTTTCTGAGACTATTTATTTATTTATTTTTTGGAACCCAACCCATCTAGTGCAAAATAAAATTAACAAAGTCAAATACATTGAACATCTTCCTCAGAGTTGTTTTCAATGTCTTATCACATTCTAAAGTGGTCCAGATAGAAACCATGTCAATGCATGGCTTAAAATAATGGACTTTAAAAAATGGATACAACTCATCTCAAAATACAACCACTGGATGTCATGGGTCAGGGTTTTGGATTCATAATCAGCCAGACAAGAACGTGAAAAACAAAGAATACGGTTTTATTGATTTTGCAGCTGCAGGTGGGAGTCAGGATCCAGCTGTGGGAACAAGTCTTCACAGGCAGGTGAAATGAGAGCAACCTGTCAGAACTTGAAGTGATAACATCGCTGCAATTGGAAGGCAGCTGCAGAGGGAGGCCTTTAATGCTGTGACAGATGTGATCAGAGGGGTAATTCAAAGGCAAGGTCCAGGCATAGAGGTTGGGGTCATACACAGGGAGTCAGAAGTCCAAGAACAAATCCAATGGTCAAACCGTAATCCAGAATCTGTAGTCAGAAGAAGTAGTCAAAAACCAGGGTCAGATGGGCAGAACCAAACCATACAGGGATCAGGCAGAATGATAAATCCATAAGGCAGGCATGAGGTCAAAATTTGAAGAACAAGGTGTGGAAGCAGGCGAGAACAAGAAACTACATGGTTGTATAACAGGAACCATGAAAGGTCTGACAATCTGGCAGGTTGGGGAGATGTGGAGTCCTTATTTAAGGCCAGGGACAGGTGCAGTGAATAAGTGCTGATGAGTAGAAAGTGCAGAAGGGGCGTGGCAGAGTGACATGTGCAGAAACATGACATGGAGGCAGATGACAGAGAACGTGGTCATGACACTGGGTTAAACCTTTTGATCATTCGTCAAACCAACACAACCCATTATTCAACAGCTTTAAACCCATCCATCCATCCATCCATTATCTTTACCCGCTTATTCCATTTTTGGGTCACGGGGGTCGCCGGTGCCCATGTCCAGCAATCACTGTGCGAGGGGTGGGGTACACCCTGGACGGGTCGCAAGTCCATCACAGGGCCACATAGAGACAAACGAGACAAACAACCATTCACTTTCTCATGCACACCTAGGGACAATTTAGAGTTACCAATCAGCCTAACATGCATGTTTTTGGTCTTTGTTTTTGGAGGAAACCGGAGCACCCGGAGAAAACCCACGCATGCACGAAGAGAACATGCAAACTCCACCCAGAAAGGCCCCTGGACCAGGGTTTGAACCAAGGACCTGCTCGCTGAGAGGCAGCAGCTCTACCAGTTGTGCCACCGTGCTGCCTCAGCTTTAAACCAGAAAGTGTTATTATAGCACACCCGTTTTTAATGTGTAGCCTTCTCTTAAATCGGTTGAACATTTTCCAGACAAAAGTGGGTTTATTTGCCAAAAACAAACACTACTAAGGAGGTACCAGTCTGACAAGCCATCAGCCTGTTAGTAGGAGAACCCCTTCCTTTCTCTACATACTATATTCTCTATGACTGATGTCCCAGCTGATAAATGTTGCTATTGAGAAACGTTTGATAAAACATCACTTTAGAATGGTCAAACTATCCCCTTAATCTAGAAACAAAGCACTGCTGCAGCCTTAGGAATACACATGAATGGTTTAGGATTAAATCAATAATAGGTTCCAGGTCACTGTAGGCATAAGAAGAAAGCAAGGTCTGGAAAAAAAAAAAAAAAAAAAAAAAAAAAAAGCTTTGTGTAATTCCCTAAACAACAGTGGAACCTGAAATCTCAGTCTGTTTCTTTATCCTGACTGCTGACTTTGAGCGGCCTGTACCCTTTATAAGCTCACATGTCAAAGCTTATGTGCTACACAATTCAATTTAGCCAAATGAATATCTGGGCTTTTGAAAGCATGCTCCATTGCAAATGTCCAGGCAGACAGCAGCTGTCATAAGAAGACCCGTTGTTGCATAATGCATACCAAATGCTTCTCTGGTATCAGTGAGTGATCAATATGCAATAAAAACTCATTAAAGTGGTCTATGTTCTGTCATGGAAATTAATTCCGGAAGACAACTCTGCAATGTGGCATCCTGGCTATGATTTCAGCCCATCCATGCAGAAAAGAAGTTACTTAAAGCCAAAAAATTGGATAAGAGAGGGCTGGAGGCATACAAATGGAAACAGAGGGGTGATGGGGGGGGGGGGGGGGGGGGGACACCAAACCACCTGGAAGAGAGGTGACTGAGAGAGACTCCGACAGCACATAATAATGCAATGTGATAGTCTTTGTACATTCCCATTCACCTAAAAATAAATCAGGATGACAAACCAAAGTTAATCTCCACTATGGACATTTTGTCAAACTGCCATAATGTCAGTAGAGATCATTTTTATTTTATTTATTTATTTATGTTTAGCAACACAAATAAAATAAATAAAACACCAACACCATTACATATTTTTACCACAACTAGTCAAACCTTATTTTGCAGGATCCTAAAATGGTGTGGTATGGTGCTATGAAATGTGCAACACAGGTTTGAGAATTTGTAAATCTAAAAATGCATCATCCTTTTTGTTTTGTTTTCTAGGTAAAACAATCAAGAAACTTTTTTTACAACAACAGTTCAGGTTTTATAATAAAATGCAAATACTAAATATTACTGGTTTCCTCCCTCCCTACATGGGTTTATATTCTAATGGATTATTCATTGTTCATTTTCTGACAGGCTTTTGATGTACTGTTTTATTTTTAGGGAGTGTTGAGTAAACACAACCATGCTTGCATGTTTACTTGCACACAGCGATAGAAGCACATGGTAGCGTTGACTTGCACCTTCCCTCCCACTCAGTTTGTGTAGTAGTAATCCTACGTTTTACTTTGCACATTAATGGGAAAATCAGTTATTGATTGTTCTAGCTTCCTGGTGCACATTTTCCTCTAGATAAATTGCACTGGGTGTCGACAGTCTGTGTTCAAAGAGGAAAAAAAAGAAGTATATGTACTAATCAGTCCGTTGTTTGGGTTTTAACTAATCAGATATTAATTTTTCTAATGGACTTTTAAACACAGAAGGTGACACCCAAACTTGGAAAAAATAAATAAATAAAAATCACCAAATCTAGTATAGATGATTGATTTCTCAGGAAATGTGGCATTGGATGTTTTGGACAAAATGACTCAGTACATATTATATACAGTATCTAACATAAGGTCCCATTAATTAAACAGAGTAGTGCATAATAATGTGGCTTACTCATATGAATCAATGACTTAAGGTGGAATTTCAGATGGGCAGCACGGTGGCACAGTTGGTAGAGCTGCTGCCTCTCAGTGAGCAGGTCACCCAGGATCAAATACTGGCCAAGGGTTCTTTCTGAGTGGAGTTTGCATGTTCTCTCTGTGTATGTGTGGGTTTTCTCCAGGTACTCTGGTTTCCTCCCACAGACCAAAAACATGCATGTTAGGCTGATTGGTAACCCTAGATGTGAGTGAGAGAGTGAATGGTTATTTAACAGTCAACAATGGTGTACCGCAAGGTTTTGTCAGGAGGACCCACCCTCTTCACAATCAATATAGGTAATGTAGGTCAGAGCATCCCTAATGCATCCTTACATCTCTATGCTGATGACACACACAGCTGTAGAAACACCTTTTGCAATCTGCTTTCAACATCATCCAGTCAGATTTGTTCCAACTCAAAATTGTCCTAAACATCGACAAAACCAAAGGGATGCTTTTTTCAAACAGGAAGTCGGTCCCAGCAGTTCTTCCTTTGATTGTATCCTTGAATGGTGCCCCTATTGAGTTTGTCGATTCCAACAAATGTTTGAGTATCTTGATCGATTTGCATCTCTCTTTTAAGTTCCACATGGACAACCTAGTAAGAAAACTGAAAGTTAAATTGAGTTTATTTTTCAGAAACAGATCCTGTCTAACTCTGAATGCTAGGAAACACCTTGTAACTGTGACTGTCCTTCCCTCCATCGATTACAGTGACATTATTTACATGAATGACCCCACATGCATTCTGCAGATGTTGGATGCTTTCTATCATGGTGCACTAAGATTCAAAACTGGCAGTAACTACCGTACCCATCGCACCCTGTATTCACTGGTTAACTGGTCATCATTAACTTCACACAGACTCTCTCACAGGTACATTTTCACTTTTAAATCACTTTTCAGTCTGCTGCCTTCATACATCTCCTCCTACATGTCTGCGTGAGTGCAGCTACAGCGTGCGCTCTCAGGACATTATTACCTGCAGTGTTCCCTCAGTGAGAACTGAACTAGGCAACAAGGCCTTTTCCTACTCTGCTCCTGTTTCCTGGAAATCCTTGCAAAAAGATCTGATGCCCCTGACCTTGATCTCTCTAAATGGCTTCAAACATCTGCTTAATTCCTGGCAAAAACAATGCAGACATGTTCTTATTTTTAGTTTTCTACACCGCCCAACAATCTAGCTGCTTTTTTGTTACATTTTATTTTTAATACCATTTTATTTTCACTTGTTAAAAACAAACAAACAAGCAAAAAAAAAAAAAAAAAAAAAAACTTAATTGGTACGCAACCTTTATGATTGTCTATTATTGTCTTCGTTGTTCACTGTTGTCATCATTCTTTGTTAAAATCAGGTCTCTCTTGTAAATGAGTCCCCGAGGCGCAATGGGATTAACCTGTAAAAATAAAGGTTGAATTAATGAATTGCCACAAAGACGGAAAAGCTGAGCATTATGTTTCAAAATGAAGAAAACCAGCATCACTACATTCTATCGTTGTCCATCAAAGGGATAACATGGAGTTCGGAGTGAGTCTCTGATTTTCAGTTTTCTCTGGACAACCTTGAGTCCTTAAGCACCAACACTACATCCATTATTTAAAAGGCACATCTTAGACCGTACTTTTTAAGGGCCGGGAACAACTTCTGTTGTTGCCCTGTTGAGAACATACTGACTTGTTGTTTTAGATGTGGTATTCCAAGTACTCAGCACATGACAGGGAACTCCAATGGGTCATCACACCAGCCCTGAAGATTATTGGCTGTGCCCTTCTGTCCTTGGATGATCTGTGACATTCCCATAGTGTGAAAAAGCACAAACTATTATCAGGGACTCATCTCACCCCGGACACTGTTAGAACTGCTGGCCTCAGGCAGATGCCTCAGGGTCATAAAAAACAAGAACAAACAGACTTTAAAAGAGTCTCTATGCCAGCACAGTAAGGGTCTTAAACAATGCAAAATTGTGCATTATGTATTATTGCATGATACATTTTTTTACTGCACAATGCAATACCTTGAATGTTGATTAGAGAGGCATTGTATGCTTTTATTTATTGGTTTGTATGCATAGTTTTATTGTTCTTGTTAATAGGATGAATTCATTTTCAGCTTTATTTATTCATGTATCTACCATAATAATAAAACATTCTATATGGTTCTGTTTTGAACAATTGACATTGTATATCTTGTAAATTGATCAATTTGCAGAAATGGAAAGATTGACAAGTCGTTAGTGCACCTGTCTGTTTGGAATTGATGTCAATTTCACCAAACTGAGGTTGTTCTAAGAGTTATTTCCAAAAGCAAGGTGTTGACTGTTCATAACCTTTCAATTGAACCCTACCTTAAAAGATCTGAATTATTGCTTATGGTATTTACTGTTTATTTTCCTAAGCTACATTAGCATCACCTAGATGTAGTTTACAGCACCATGCCTTTCACTGTATCCATGCGATGAGGGGACTTAAAGTTACGATCATGGGCAATGTGGAAGTAAAAAAAAATAGTTACACTTTTCTGCTCATGCCACAATCGCAGTATTATTTTATTTTTTATTTTTTCTGAATCAGATCCTGTGAACAGCTTTGCTATTTTTTTTTTTTTTTTTGTCCCTCATTTATCCCTGAGTCTGCATTTACAAATCTGCCTTGTCACATCCTATTCATCAGCTCCCCGGCCTTTAATTTATTCAGCATCCCCTCTTCCTTTCATCACATTCTCTTTGTTTTTCTCATTGCCCTTGAGCCAGATTAACAGCTAATTGTACCATGACCCCCACAATAATGGTTGTGACAAAATTATTGACCACCTATGAGAGTGAGGATACTTTGTTTACCTTATCTTCCTGCATTCCATTGGATTTTTATTTTGTAATCTGTAATTGTAATATGTAATATTTCTTTGTCTGCTTTAAGAAAGTCTACAGGAATGACAGGCTTTGGTAACATTTGTTGCTTAAAAATGTGTGAAAGCACACACCCGCACTTATGACTATTTATACTTTCCCCATGTGTTTGATGAACACTCATCAGTAGCACAGTTCTGATCACAGACTTAATAAGGCGTCCAATCATAGCCCTCTTTGACTCACAAGGTCCACACAAAAAAACAATTCATTTTCTCATTTTTTTAAGGAAAGCAAAGTCTGCCCAGACCATGCTGTGGTGCAGATTTGTGGCTACTTAACATAACGCTGAATATTCAAACCACCCACTATCCCCCCACCCCCACCCATGCAGTTTGTGGAAACACTTCCACACTCTTTAATACCATTTAATTTAGAGAGCTCTCAGTGAGCCTTGGAATTCATTGGAACTGAACGAATCACATCATGTCTGTCTTTCTGCCCCATCCATTCCTCAACAGTTCTGGACCGGACAGGACTGATGAATGGCTGGAAGAAGCTGGCGGGGCATTTCTTTTACTGGTGTTTTATGCCAAAAGGTTGCTTTCAGAGAGTTCAGTGGTTTGCTGCTACTAAAATGTGGGCCTCTGTGTATATTCGTACATGCAAGCATGCAGACGTGCTTGAAGCACGTGTAGAAAAAATTTGTGGTGTTTTGAGTGGATTTTATTTTCCGTAGTGGAGAGTCATTGCTCATGCGTGCAGGAAAAGTCTTTCAGTCTGTGAATGAAGGGTCTGAGTGGAAATGCGGCTTTCTGCCACAGAAAACCTTGTGACAGCGTAATGTAGACAAGTCTGCTTTCACCGCCACAGGCTTCATTTGAATTGACTCATGCACCATTTGTTTACTCACTTTTAACTGTAGCAGAGAGCAGTACAATATTTGTTAGTATTTTGTTCTGTGCTCTTTCTATTAAAAACTCCCCAGCATCTTCTTGTAAAAAAAAATTACTCTCTCTCTCTCTCTCT
>NC_056516.1:19981902-19989139 GCF_014905685.2 Nematolebias whitei
ATAAGAAAGGCATGATATCAATGTTATACTTACCTTATTATTGATACTTTGGAAATGATCTAGATTAAAAACTGTCTTTCATTGAAGGACTTCCAGCCCTTTTATGCTAAAAGTTTAAACAAAATGAACTTGTAAAGTAAAGTAAAGTGTTATGTGTTGTCATCATTGTATGTTCCCATACAATGGCAAATTTAGTTCTCTGCATTTAACCCATCACATGTTGATAAAAGAGAGATGCTATGCACAGCCTCATGCATGCATGCTCAGAATAATGTTAAAATAACTTTAAGCTTCTACTACATTCATTTTTGTCCACTATCTGTAAAATGTATTGGATTTTACTCACGAATGCATTCCTCTCACAGAAAATTTTGAATAACAGAGATGTAATTTCCTGCATTTTTGTGTATTTTAACAGGTTGTTATACATCGGCATTTACCTACATTTGTAGACAATAAAATTAATATTTTGGAGAGGAAGAGCAGGTTGTGTGTGAATAGAGCAGTGCCGATTCTGTCAGGTGTCCTACCCCCCCCCCCCCCTTCTCCTCCCTCCCTTCACTTCACAGTTCTGAGCTGAACTCTTCTCCGCTGATTCAGTCCTGGTGTTGCTCCTGCTCCAGTGTTGTGGCACCGTTTGAAGCACCTGAAGGCTTCAATTCTCGGTTGTCAGACAATCCATCCATCCATTCATCCATCCATTCATTTTTATTAAAGTAAATTGGACTTTGTTTTTGACATTTTGATCACTGTTGTTATTTTGACAAATTAGCGCCATTGTTTTGAAACGTGACACATAAGGCGAATAACACATCCAACATCTATCTTTGTATTTTTAATTTATGTTTTACAGTAAACTGTTTTTTTTTATTTATTATGTATGAAATGTAGCAGGAGTTCAGACACCTGCTGATGTTGTGTGTGTGCTGTGTGGAGCTGTCTGGAGACGCTGTGCGTAACGTGCACTGTCCACAGGGCATTTATTTATTCTGTTGAATATATGATCGTTTCTGTTTTGGGGGTCTGAGAGGAGGAGGGGGGTGTTTTTCAGTATGCAGCCCCGCTAAGTAGGGACAATATTTGGAGAGGAGGAGGAGACAAGGACAGAACCTCCGTGCATAAATGTGACCATCTGGAGCATGTGAGAGCTGGTTTGCCTCGCATGCTGCGACTGGAACATTCACTCCACAGACTGGGCCTGCTGGGATAAAGGCAACGTCTCCTCTCGTTGTATTTTTAATAAATAATCAAAATAAAAATGCACAGTGACTTTGGACTTTTAGGAGTAGAGTTGCCAGATCCAAACAAAGAGTTGCCAGAATACAACAGGTCAAAATGAGAGAGTTCCCAGATCTTGTTCCAGCAGGATCCAGCACAAATCAACCACTGCCCATATAGTAAGCTTTCTGTTGTGTTGTTTTAGATCTCTATCTATCTATCCATCCATCCATCCATCCATCCATCCATCATCTTTTACCCACTTCTTCCATTTTGCGTCACGGGGGTCATTTGTGCCACTGTGCTGCCCCTTTAGATTTCTAATTTGAATAAAAAAAAATAAAAAAAATGAAAAGAAAAGTCAACTGTGTTTAAACAAATTTAAAAGTTATAAAACTTAAAATATGTGCATGCATACATACTCATCACTTTTTTAGTGAACCCCCAGTCATTATGTTCAAAAGTCAAAAATAAAATATAAAAAAAAAAAAAAGAAGTATTTTACCTGAGCAATCTAAGTGTAGTTATAGACATTGAAAGCAACTTACAAAGTGCATACAGAGTAGTCCTGTTCTACATCACACTCTTTTTTTTTAATTTAACGTCTAATCTTGGACTTAAAAACAGAAAATCTTCACTACTGGACACAGCAGGCTCCATAGGGAACTCCATCCATGCATTTGACAAAATGAGCTGTGGTTTAGAATTAGTAGTGAACGTATCAGTGAACTAGAACCAGGAAACTGTGCACATGGAGCAACCAGCACATGACTGTATCTCCCTCTGAGTGTATGTGAATGTGTAAGAATATTTTTTATTAGTGCTTTATGTTGTGTAGATTTTGAGATTCTTGTGTTTAAGGTCTGTTTTTTTTTTTGTTTTTGTTTTGTTTTGTTTTGTTTGTTTTGCTTTTTATTTTGCCATGTACCAATTAACCCCAGTAAACCTCATTAGTATTTTTCCAATCAGCCTGCCACCCTCACCTGTCCCCAATCAATGCTCAGTCCAGGTGTTTCCACTTTCACTCTCACCCAGCTTGTTGTTTAGACCCTCCCTTGTCACCACCGGCTCATTATTCTGCAAACATGTCAGATGTCTCGGCCCTCCTCGTGCCTCCTTGTGTCTTCCTCAACGTCTTCATGTAAGTTTTGCTGCCACGTCAGCATTGTGTTTTTGTTAATTAATAATTTTTTTATTTTATTTTTTTACGTTCTGCTCCCTGTGTATACCTGCATTTGCATTTAACCTACCAAACATGATAGAATGTGTGTGTGTGTGTTTGAGTTTGTCCACGTTACAACTAATCCTTTGTAAACCACAAATGTAAGATATTTTAATTGACTTCAAGGGGTTTGGGAAGTAAATGAAAGTATGTGTGGGGTTGTGTGTACATGTCTATTTGCATGTCTCATAATCAGGACATTTATGGAGCGTTAACATTGCTATTAATATCACAGCTGGGGGGGAGCAATAGAGGTATACAAATTCCATTTGCTACACTAAGTGCATGAATGCATTTTTATGTGTATGTGTACTTGTGTGTTTGTATGTTTTTAGTGGATAAGGGTAATGGCAAAGAGAAATGTCACACCCCATGGGAAGCAAGAGGTTTTGATGTGGCACATGCACCCTCTCCCATTTTAGGCTCTAAAGTGGGTGAAGCGTGGGAGGGTGCAACTTATGAGGAATATGGCTGGCCTGCACATGGCAGGAGCATGAGCCAGATAGTCTTCTGATCTTGGGAATATGGGGCTTTTTGCGCATATTCACTAAATAACCTATCCAATTTTTATGCCTCATACACCTGAAATGAATCTCTGTTAGCTCAGAAAACAAAATTTCAAAACATACTAAAATTCCCTAATAGCATACAGTGCACAACATGTTACGATCATAGTTTAAACCAGAGGAAGTCAGATATTTTAGAAATAAACACAAAATAGGTCAGTCTGTGAAGGCATATACTTCTGAACCATGCCTTAAAGAAACCCAGATGGCACGCCAACACACACGGATGTAGATAAATCCTGACTTAAACACACATTCCAGCTGTTCTGTTTCTTCTGTAGATGTTCACTGTGTTACCTCTAATGTGACCTGAAATAAAATTATCCTTAAATGCTTGTCTTCTTTCTAATGAGGTCATTTAACGGTCTTTGAGCACGTCAAGTGAGTTTGTGTGTTCATTTGTTTGGCTTTGCCCATAAATGTAGAGATATGACATACATGCACAGACCTTCATTAAATGGAACAGACAGAAAATGGTACAGACAGAAAGTCAGCTGGTGTTTTTCTTGTAATAAGAAATTCTTATGCTGTGGACCAGATGCACCAGGCCATGTGTCCACACACATCTCTCAGATATGTTGGTATTATTAAGAGGGCCTCTATAGGAAGGTTACAACAATTAATATATCACTTGCTATTGATAACTCTTAAAAGACCACAGTTTAGATTTAAAGAAAAAAAAAACAATAATAATAATAATTCTACCTGAGCTGATGAGCTAATACGTAGTCCAAGTGGAGCCAAGGCCAAAGTGGATTGCTATCATTTTAAAGCAACTCCATTTATAAAGATGTCAGAACAATTTGTACAAAAACAATTTTAAAAACACTTACATGATCATCAGTTTCACAACATGCAGTTACTCAAGCAGAAGTATTATAATATTCCTGCCAGAATTGTCCCAAGTTGCAGCAGAAGTGCTTCTTTGTCTCTGAGCTTGCTGTTACTTGTGCTTAACAATAACAGTATTCAGCATTAAATGTAATAAAATAAATGGCAGTGTTTTCTAGCAATTTTGTATTTAACTACTTGACAACAGTCATAGCCCCTTAAGATACAAGGTTTTCCTTGGTGTGAACTTAGGGTGGAACTGCCATTGATGTTGCCAGATTGTTGTTGTTTTCTGGAGTTATTTTTAACTGGCACTTGGTTACTATCAATAAAAAAAAAAAAAAAAAAAAAAAAGGTTGATTAGTTTCAGGAATGAGCAAAAACAATGTAAAATCTCATTAGATAAAACCAAGATTGTGATGCCATAACTGAAATAGCTTGTTCTGGTTAACTTGAAGGGAAACCTCATAAAAATTATGAACTCTAGTCATACACATGTCAGCTTTACCTGCTCCCCCTCCCAAAAAACAAAAAAACAACAAAAAAAAAACAACAACATTTCACAGGGATCACTGGTGCCCATGTCCTACAGTCACTATGCAGGGGGCAGGGTACATCCTGGACAAGCCACACGTTTATTTATTTATTAACCTTGTATTTAACCAGGCAAATCCCATTGAGATCAGAAATCTCTTTTGCAAGGGAGGCCTGGACCTGAAGGCAGACTAACATGTATGCTTTTGGTCTGTGGGATGAAACCGGAGTACCTGGAGAAAACCCACGCAAGCACAAGAAGAACATGCAAACTTGGCACAGAAAGACTCCAGGTCTAACTGGGGATTAAACCCAGGACCTTCTTGTTGTGAGGCAACAGTGCTAACCACTGAGCCATCATGCTGCCAACACATCAGTTCATCACAAAGCCAATAGAGAAAAAAGAGACAAACAACCAGCAATGGTTGAAGTGGCATCAACCAATCACGTCTTACATGAAGTAAGCTAATAGCATGCCTATTGAACCTCAAGACATGCCCACAACTAACAGGAACACACTTTTGAACGTTGTTAGTAGACAAAGTTGGCAAAACCCAATTTAGCAGAAGCTAATTCTGCTAACTGTTAAGACAGCAAAAACAATCTGCTAAACAAACAAATATTTATATTAGTTGTTAGTGGACTAGCAAAACTGTATACAGACCATGCCTATCACACTTTCTATCTCACCTAGGGCTGATTGAGACTTCCCTATTAACTTAACATGCCTTTTTTTTAATTTTTTTATTTTATTTTTTTTATATGTGGGAAGAAACCAGAGTACCTGGAGATTACCCACACGCACAGAGAGAACATGCAAACCAATCCCCCGTAATGAAACATTACATGAATATGTTATATGTTTTAGTAATGCAGGTGAATCTAATCACTGAAGTGCTTGGACTGGTTTAAAAACAAACAAACAAAAAAGTTTCCCTCAAATGGAGGCATTGCACCAAATTTCCCCAGCAGAGGTCATCTCGCAGTGTCAAACTGCCATTCTGCTTAATAAAAGCACGCAGCTGACATGAAGGTGAATAACCGAGTGCTTCCGTCCTCAAAAGTGAATTGAATACAGACAAAAAAAAAAAAAGAGAGGAAAGGCAAGACGAGACGTCACAGAAAAGTAAACCTGACAGGTAGCGTTCAGAGAACATTTTCTTCTGTTGGGTTCCAACCAATCTGGAGTCAAAAGTAGGGACTGAGATGAAAAGAAAAGGGCAAGTAAAGTGAATATTTGGGGATTTATATGCGACAAAGAACAAGAACACAAGGACATAAAAGCTGCATTGCAAGGTTATATGTAACAGCTTTATCTATTATAGTGAAACAAATCTGTGTTTTGCTTAAGAACAAGCCTAGAAAACAAAGTAATAATAGCTTGGCTTGATCGTATCACTCTAAGCTGTTGGTTTTTCATTTTGTACAAACTCATATCACACAGCCCCATCTCAATATATTTTCTATTTTGCTACTGTGCTGCACCACTGAAATGTAATCCTCTCACACAATAATACATGTATTCAATCACACGGATACTGGATAAGTTGACATTTTTTTGCTCTTCTAAGCTCCTTCTTTCTCCCTACATCTTTTTCTCTGGATCAGTTTTCTTTTCTGGGTTTCCATATCTTTTGGCATTCTTATACAACCGCTGTTTTTGTTCGACCTGTTACCAACATTCTCAACCTGTTACATGAAACATGTTTTATATTCACAGTGCATTGTGTACTCGGAGACATATGGTCTCAGTTAATGGGAACATGGAGATCAATGGAGGGATACCATCTCCTCCAGTAGTTATCCAGGGAAGTGGAAAAAAAATAAGAAAATAAAGTGAGTATAAAATGTTAGACACAAAAAAGAGAGGAAGACGGTGGAAATGAAACAAAAAATGAGCAAGCTGGAGAGTCCAGCCTTATCAGCATTTACTCATCCAACGATGGATGAAATTACTTCTCTCTGTTTCGCTATGACTGCGGTCTTTGCTATCTGGCCGGTCCAGGGAATTTGCAGTGGCCATAAATCTGTGTATTTGCAAAAGTGTGAGTTTATAAGGCACCACTGTGCATTTGCGGTTAGAAATTGCATTGGTGATGGCTTTGCATGCAAAATAAAATGTAAAAGGATTGATTTTGAGTGTAAAGGACGTTCCCTTTCTGTAGACATATGTAAATGGTTTTATCAGGAGTACAATTGTCAGTGAAATGCAAAGCGACTAAAGAGCTTCCTCAGCTACAACAGCAATGAAACATTTTTACTTATAACAGAATACTGCTGCACTGATAAGTCTGCGACTGATTTCAGGGATTGTGTTTCATTAAAGGTACTCCCAAAACCTGGTAGCTGCTGATTGCTTTAATTACAAGTTTTAGGAGCACTCCTCTCTTTCTCTCTGTACACAGGTGAAGGTAAGTGAGTGTGACCACATCGAGCAGTAATGGAGTGTTTTTTATTTTTTTATTTTTTTTTTTTAAGTTAATCACTAGCAAAGGCAGTGAGTGATTGAAGAAAAAAAAATACATTGCAAAAAATAAACTGAATAAGGGACATGGACTTATATTAAACTGGTGGCAATGATAAAATCATACCCAAACTGAATTTTCTATAACATAAATATGCTGATAGATATGATATAGTAAATTAAACACCAGTCATCTTGATTTTTATTTTTTTCCCCTCATGGAAGAAATCAGCTGGACAGTTGTTGTCTTATACTTTTTCTTTACCTCCACCATAAAAGGCAAACAGCTGTGCAGTTTTGTTTTTTTTTTCTTTTCTTTTTCATCAACCGGGGGGGGTGGGGGGGGGTAGGGGTTTTACATCTGTGCTTAGTGGTAATTTTCGGGGGGGGGGGGGGGGGGTG
>NC_056516.1:19989239-19994129 GCF_014905685.2 Nematolebias whitei
GGGGGGGGGGTTACATCAGTAGTGTTTTTGCTAACACATTTGTATTGTCCCCCTCACTGCATCAGTACCGACAACTGTCGATTGGGTGGGGTTCGGTAGGCAGGCACTCGGTTCTGTTGATGAGGCGAGGCGCCCCGCTTGTATAATGGTAAGGGAAACACTATACAGTAATATAGTCTATAGAATATTGTGATGCATGCTATATAAACATATATATATATATATATATATATATATATATATATATATAAATAATGTATGGTGTGTAGTAGTAGTAGTTCCTACTTCATAGTAGTCATATAGTAGTCCCTACTATATAGTAGTAGTCATATAGTAGTTCATACTATAGTAGTAGTAGTAGTAGTAGATATTAAGACATTAAGACATTTTAAACCCTTCCCACACTCTTGCAATGTTCCTCACAATTTGACAAACTAACCCAATCAGCGCCCGGGTTACTAAGCGCAATGCTCTGTTTCTTAAAGAGACACGTTCTGTCATGATTGACACTTTCTTGTGAATCTTACATTTGTAAAGTTGAATTGTCAAAAAAAAAAATAAGTTTCCATGTGACATCAATTAAATTTTACGTTTGAAAGGCTGGTTCAGCAGTCATGACATCACTTTACAAAAATACTGTTTGGCAGAAAACAGCGGCCAGAGGCACTACAGTACAGCACAGTATTGACTTAAGGGTAATGTAGTCCTAATGAGTGGTGATTACAGTACAGTGGAGGCTGAATGAAAGAAAACTAGAAAGTGCTGGCACCTGTCTGAAATATAATTTTTTTTGTCACTAACTTTTTTCACAACCACATGAGTACAGTGATATTACTGTATAGCTCACAATTATGTGTCTTGCACATTTTTTTTGGTCCAATATATGGACTGCACGTCCACAAACTGCAATAGAGCGAGTCTGCAACAATATATTGACACCCCTCCCGCCCAAAAAAAGTAAATAAAAAATAACAATAGCCAAGTTTTCAAAATGAGCCCACACATATTTCAAGACAAAATAAAAAAAAAAAGAAAACTGTATAATTTAGGCAACTCTACTGTATATGAGGCTAAGCAACATTTGTCTTTAACATGTATGTGTTCATCTGTATTGGGTTCCTTTTCGATGCATGCCTCTACGGACCTGTTTGCTTATTTCTCTTGAGACCTGGCAGTGCTCCTCCTGGATTGTAACAGTAGTGTTTGTGCAGGATGCATGCTCATTTGTGAGTTCAGATTAGCCTGCGATAAGACACAAGTTAAAAGGAGCCCTCTGGTTGACGAATTTTCTTGAGTAAAAAAAAAAAAAACGGATTTAATTGGGTTGCTTTGCAACACTTTTACTGATAAGGGTGCCTCAACAATAGATAATTCCCTTCTTTATTCGTGCATGCTCTCTTCATGTTTTATCTGCAACATCATTTGATTTTTATTTCCCATTCCTTCACCTTTACTTTTGTCCTGAATCCCTGTGTGTACATCTCAGACATATTGTCTCTCTTCCCGGCTTTCTCGCCTTCCTCTTCCTTCTAATTAATTTCCTCTGTGTACGCCATGTGTGAAACACTAAATTAGAAGTTTGGTAAAAAGGAGGGCCTTGGAGCTAGAGACATCAATAGCTTCCTTTTAATTCTGAAAACTCCCTCTTTCTCTCATTTCCGTTCCATCTTTTCTCTCTAACTATCCTCTTTTCCTCTGCCTCTTTTACTCTGCTAATAAAGGCAAATTGGCATTAAAGCTGGTGACCTCTTCCCTCCTCTGCTCTCTTCTCTCTGCTCAAAGAACCACGTCAGGGGCAAGAAATGACAATGGAAAAAGCAGGCTAATGCCATTTTTTTCATCCAAATAGCATATACTCCCCATCTAACTGCTTTTATTTTTACCTTTCTAGACTCCTTTACATCTATTGTGTTCACTTCAGGTTGCACTCTTGCATTTCTGTTCTTATGTATCTCTGTATTTTATTTTATTTTTTCCTATATGCAGGTTTGAACTTTTTCTTTTAAATGTGTTACATACTCTGTGATTTTAATAAGTCTGGCAGCCTGACTGTCGCCTTTTTTGAAGGAGTTGGCATGGCAACCCCAGCTTTGCCAAATTCTTAGTTTAGATTTAACAGTTGTTCTCCTTTTTTCATTTGTATGACTCCCTGACCTTGAGGGGCACTTTATTTTATTTACATTTTTTATTTTTCGAGTTAAACTTCCTGATGGGCATCTGTACTTGTGTGTGTGTGTGTGGGGGGGGGGGGGGGGGGGGGGGGGGGTGGGGGGGTGGGGGTTGGGGATCAGCTCTAAATCTTGGATGTAGCTATTTTAGAATTCCCCTGGAAAAACTAGGTGAGAATTGAAAGCACCTGTCATCTGCTTGTCCTCCTTCACAACTTTGGCTATGAATTATAAATACAGCGTTTCACTGCCTTTTTACTTCCAATGCATAGAGCATTCACTGTGTAGGTACTACGCACGCACACACACTCACACACACAGTGCATCTCTTATTAGGTATTCATATAGCAGCACTTGATCCACCTATTTGCATTTACTTTGTTCTCTTCCTCTTCTATTGCCCTTTTCAAGCCTTTTCTCCTGTCGGACCCCTTCATCGTTTGGCATCACACTAAAAAGTGACGGAGGTGAAAACTTTCAAACCAACGACAGCAACTTTTCCTTAACGTATTTACACCACCCTCCCCATCCTCTATGTGTGATTAAGTCATTGAAAGATGGGATCTCCCTTCAAGCACCCCCCTCCCCCACACTGTTGTAATGTTTGTGCATGCCTCTATTTGAGCATGTGCTGTCCCTCTGGGAGTATTTACACATTAAGTTTGAGCCTGTGATTATTTAGACTTGCTTGCTGCGTTGTACTCAGAAGAACCGAAGCGCTAATATAATTGCCAATTAAATTAAGGAAGTTAGCTTTGCACTCATCCCCCCCTCCCCCCCCCTCCCCCGGTGAGTTTGCACAGTGCTTCCTGAAGGGCCAAGCACACACTCAATACTTGAACACACTCCCTAAAGTAATAGGTTTCTAAATTTGTTGTAAGCTAAATGTGGATTTAGCAGCGTTTCATATTCTGTTTTTCTCCCTGTCGATGTCAAGATGTCATCATTGAGGAAACACTTTTATCACTGCCAGCAAATACATCATGGATAAAACTTGTTTTTATTTTTTTCGAATGTTTTTGTGTTTTTCCTTTTAAGATTTTTTTTTTCTTGTTCTCTGTTTTTTTTTTTTTTTTTTTTTAATTGCTTATCAAATCAAATACAATGATTGCAATCATGCAATGTGTACATTTTGGTAAGCTTGTGCAGAAAAAAAATGACACATTCAGCTGTGTGTATCAATGAGTGATATCCTGAAAATGAGAAACTCTGTGAGAACCAACAGTTTGAGTCAATGTGTGTGTGTGTGTGTGTGTGTGTGTGTGTGTGTGTGTGTGTAAGGGGGGGGGGGGGGGGGGGGTACAAGTGTTAAACTGCACCTGTCCTTGATGAGTATCATGAAAATTAGACCAAATTACACATGTTGTCTGTGTATTACATCACTAAATGTAATACACAAACAATGTGTGTATCACTAAGTATAATATACACATTGATTGTGTATTACATTTAGTAATGCATAAAAATAGATATTTTATTGAAGTAAATGTGCTGTTTTTGCCAATTATCAAACCCAGAACCTTTTTGCTGCTAGTCGGTCAACTTTGGTACAGTATCACAAAAAAAGTTAAATCAGTCATCTGGACAGATTCTTTCTTGGGTAAAACGTTTCGTCTCCTGCCCTGCTACTCACTTTTCTGGAATTCCACAGCAGACTGGTTTGGACCACTTTAAAATGTGCTATTTTTGTGACGGAGTTTTTTGGTAGGCCTCAGGCTGATGAAGTACTTTGGATGAAAGATGAGATGTTTCAAAAAAAGAAAAATATGTCCAGATGACCTCATTTAACTTGTGTGTGTGTGTTATTTATTTACCTGGATGATTGAGCTTACATCAGGACTGCTGTGGTACAGTATGTTTCACCATGCATCATTGTACCAATCCAACAAGCTAAATATACTCCAAACAAAGCAAAAGTTGAGATTTGCAAATCTCATTTTGATCAGAGTAATTCAGTTTTATATACATCTGGGTACACTTGTGTCTTGTGTTTCCCTAATTGCTTTTTTATGTCCTTAGAAATTCTATAAATTACATCTCTGTCACTATGTTTTACTTAGATAAAATAATATTTTTAATATACATGTAGATGGGAAACATTCCATTTGTACCAAGCCAACAAATCACGTAAATTATTCTCTATAAGTCTCTGTATTCATTCAACAATGTTCAGTCAGGTCATCTGGACAGTTTCTTATTTTTGCTGAGATGTTCCGTTCTTCATCCAAAGGACTTCTTCAATCCGAGGAGCCACCAGCAAACTGTGTGAATCCCACAAACAGAACACTCCGATAGTGGGGAAAAAACAGTTTGCTGGTGATAAGATGCCCTCCGGGGCCCGCCCTCTCCCCCATCAACTCCTCTGAGGCAGTCATGCCAAAGTGGATCAAAACACCAAAGTCCATGCTCAGTAATCCAAGTACAAATCCAACAATGTTCAGTAAGGTCATCTGGACGGTTATTTATTTATTTTTATTTTTTTGCTGAGATATTTCGTCCTTCATCCAAAGGACTTCTTCAGTCTGAGGAGCCACCAAACAAACTGATTCCCACAAACAGCACACTCCCAAATTACACACAGCAACTCCCTCTGAGACATTCCTGCCTCAGAGGGAGTTGATGGGGGAGAGGGTGAGCCATGGATGCCATCTTATCACCAGCAAACATTTTAGGTTATTTTGTTTTTCTCCACTATAGGAGTGCTGTTTGTGGGACTTGCATA
>NC_056516.1:19994529-20011084 GCF_014905685.2 Nematolebias whitei
AAGTCCAGATGACATGATTCAACCTTTTTTGTTGTTATATACCTGGATGACTGAGAAAACAAACTTTGTCCTATTATTAGTATTTCATTTCTTGAGGATAGGTTAAAGCTTGCAGAGAATATTTTCCACTACTCATTTTGGAATATTTGTCGTAAAGAAGCTTTATTTGGATCTGAAACTGTACAGGCTGTGTTTTAAAAGAATGGACATATAAAGACCTCTGGGGTGGACTAAAAATACCAACAACTAAAATGCATATGAACAATGATATTGGTGGGGGGAAAAAGTGGATAAATATTTTTTGGTACCACTTTACAATAAGGCTCCCCTTATCAATGGCTAATAAATAGTTTATAGATACATTATTATTTCCTCTATAAACACTGTTTACATCATTAATAATAATGTTTGTCATGCATTAATTAAGGGTGACAGATAAAATAAACTGACCAGTTTATTGCCAAATATTGAGCCGGATCTGTTCACCTAGCTATTTAATTTAGAGTTGTTATATTAAACATTTCAGACTGAGTTACAACCTTGTGAGCACAATAAGCATTTGTAAATATATTTATTTAGGCTATTGTAGTATATTTAATGTAACAACTCCATATGAAATATATAGGTGAACAGATTTGGCTCACTATTTGACAAAAAACTGGTCAGTTTTGTTTCTATGTCGCCCTTAAATAATCATTAATTAATGATTTATCAAGTGTTTATAGAGGAATTAATACTGCATATATACACAATTTATTAGCCATCTATAAGGGGAGCCTTATTGTAAAGTGGTACCAGATTTTTAAATAAAATATTTCAAGAAATGTAGTGATTTCATAAACCAAAAAAAAAAAAAAAAAAAAAAAGTGTTACAGAGTTTTTCAAACAACATTCAAAGTCAGAGCAGCAACAACAAACCACCCACATGTCAAGAACAAAACAATACTGTTAATCAAACAATTATTTCAAGAATTGGTGAAAAAAAAAAAACTTTTTTTCCATTAATAGTTACCAGATAGTGTGTTTGCAGCATTAACGCATTAAAGCTTCAGTAACTGTCTGGAATTGCATCAACAGAAAAGAGCAAAAACAAAAAATAATCTTTTTGAGACAATTATACAAGTATGTGCTTGCAGAATTTTAAGCAACCATCAAGCTGATCTTGGATTATGAAAATTGCTCTGGAGCTTCCTACCTTGATGTGCAGATTTGTCTTTGGGTTAAATCAACTCTTGCGTTCTGCCTTCAATGACCTGGATCAAATCTGAGAACTAATTCTACTTTTTTGCACAAAATATAATGCATTTTTTTTTTTTAAATTGTCTAGCTATTTTCCCCTCGTTGTCATGCTGACATTCCACTATGCTCCTCACTGCTACCCACACAACTTGAGTGGCAGCGGTTCGCCCACAGAATTACACTGCAATCTAAGTCTGCCACTGAATGACCGCTAGAACAAGATAATCATGTAGGCTCAGCAGCCATCATTGCTGGCAGACAACTGAGCACTCAGCTGCACATTTTTTGATGATTGGAGAGCCACGCAATGTTGTTTTGAACATTTCCAGAGTACTTCATTCCTTAAAAATCCCAAGTATATATATTTATATAGATAATTTATTTCACATCAGAACTCTAAATCTAAATTGGCTGAGAGTGTCAATGTGTTTGTGTCATTTGTCTCCATAGGCTCTTTCAAAAAACGGTTCGATGAAGTGGCTGCACAGACCAGTCCACCTTTTTCCTCTTTTTGACCATTCATAAATCTGACCACTTAGTGATCCTATTTGAGGTTAGCTATTTTTTAAACTAGCTGTAGTTACTGTGCATCATTTTCAATATACCCTCTTTGTTAGATGTTTAATCCCATGAGTGGGAGTTTGTTGTCATAATTTCATCACATCCACCCAAAGGGGGGTGGTGATGCAGAGGTTAGAGAAGGTGGGCATGTGATTCAACCTGGAAGGTTGCCAGATTGACTCCCCAGACTGACAACATCAACATGTGGGTGGAAAAAGTGAAACAACCACAACTGCATCCATCCTCATTTGCCCCATTCTGGGCTCTTGAGCAAGGCACTTATCCCCCACCATATACTCCGAACCATGTCTCTCTTTAAAATGAGTGCTCATGACTCAATGAGACTACCTGTTAAAGTTAAAGGATTTTTCTACCTGGGTTATTGAGCATGAACCTTGATATTTTGAACCACTTTGGCCATGACTGTCGCAAATGAGTCAACTGAGGAGAGAGCAGACACCAGACACCAGAAACGATCTTAGCACCATCAAACTGGTTGACCCTCTATGAAAAGGTGCTATTTATACAGTAAGACTGTGTGTGTTGTGACTCATTGGACAGATGAAGTCTTTTGGATGAAAGATCAAATGTTTCAACAAAAATAAACCATCCAGAGGATGTGACTTAATTGTGTTGGATTCTTCTACCTGGATTATTGAGCATGAACCTTGATATGTTAACAGCAGTCTGTTAAATAAAATACACCACAGCTTACTTTTTTCCACGTCAGCTGGTCTGACTCTACTACATCACTTGTAAGTGCCGAGTGCCATTAAAAGAGGGCTGGCTTCAACCACCCTCACTGCCTCGCCCGCTTCAAATGTTATCATCCATTAAATGGCCGTTATTAGTTGATATCATCCCCATAGGGTTCAGACTGCCCCTCCTCTACCTCCTAGTAGGTTTTATAGGTATGTTATTATCGCTGATAATATGGGCATGTGGTTAGGTTAAGAGTCAAGTGTCTGAGGTTAAGTTTTATATGGGGCTCGGGATTAGGTTTAGGGTCAGGGTTAGGTTAAAGCTCAAGGGTAAAGGGGTTAAGTTTAGGGTCAGTGCTCTGAGTCAGCTGTAAGGTTAGGTTTAGGAAAGGCTATATAAAGCTAACTAAAATGCACTTCTAGTTTTACTTGTGAGCCGCAATGCATATTATCAACCATAAAATCATAACTTTTAACTTACTAGGAGGTAGGAGGGGACTGTCTGAATGCTACCTATGGGGATGATAATGACTAATAACGTCCATTTAATGGAATGATAACATGTGAAGCCGCTGACTGCTTTGGTCCATTCAGAAGACACACCAAAGACAGCCAGAAAATGTCTCAGTCCAGGTCTAAGGTGTCTCATGAAAGAGCCTTATGTGTCCCTGCGATGGACTTGCGGTTTGTCTAGGGCGTACCCCATCTCTCGCTAAGTGACTACTGGTGATAGATTACAGCTCCCCTCAACCCAGAAAAGAGAGGCAGATAACAATGAATGAATAGATCAGAACTCTACTGTAGCAACACCAGTCATACAAAGCACAAACTCTTGAGCACAGATTTAGACACTGTTTATGCTCAGCAGTGTCTTAAGCTGCTCTTTCTATTGTGTAAAAGAGCAAAAGAAAGTAGGAAGCAGAAAGCTCCACATCAGCTTTCAAGTTCAACAACAGCTATGTTCTTGGCTTTACCCCATCTCGATCGTTAATGTTCTGTGTGGGCTGCAGGCATGAGGCCAACGAGATGAGTCCATCCTAAGCCTTTCTCTCCATGAACAACTGTCAGTGACAGAAGAGGGACTGATTTTTGTCCCCTGGGAGTCGGGTGAGATTGAAGCGTAAACACTTTCACTTTCATTGCAGCACTTGCATCGCCACTAAAGGGGGGCAGGATTAAATACATCTAAGTCTCTGATTAAACTGCCAGTGAGTTAGTTGGACATGGCAAAGTTAAGGAAATTGATTGTGAAGAAGTTGCCTAAAAAAGGTTAACATGTTTAATGAATACATGTCTACCATTCTGTCATGGACTGCATATCACCCTCCACCTTTAAGATTGCCATCCTGTACTGGAACGTGTTGAATGGTTAGCTTTAAAAACAAATGCCAATGTTTTTAACAAAAGTCTAGCACAATCTTTTAGTATTCAGGGTACGTGTTGAGAATGACTTGAAATTTCTACCACACACAATTGTGTGAGTGGAATTGTATGTTATAGTTATATTTATGTTCGCTAAGGTTGATTAGCTGTGGGAGTCATCTTGAATCTTGTTGATTACAAAAGCTAATCAGCTGTGCGCTCAATGATTACTTTCAGTGGTTCATGAGCTTATTTTGCTAACAGACTGATAAACACACACAAAGACACGGTTAATTGCATTTCCATGTGTCTTTACCTTTGGGTAGTGCACGTTATTAAAACTCGAGTAGTTTGCGTTTGTATTAAAAATAAAAAGCGTTTTTTGACAAAGGTGCAAATACTACACAAACTGCCTTCAACCCAAAAATCAATGAATAAAACTCTGTACTATCAGGGTTACTATGACTGCATGGCAAATTTTGAAATTCAATTTTTAGTTGGGTATAGGCTGTTCTGTTCGTATTGAGTTTGATAAGGCTTCAGATCATCAGGACACGTTGACATGAAAAAGTAATGAAAGTAATTTCTATTTTCAAAGCCAATCTCAGATCAGACATGTGTCTATGTTCAATATATATATGTATATATATATTTCTTTAGTTAGAAATGGAATAAGTTTCTTTAATCTTATGAAACACACAGTGTCACACACACACCCCTACACACACACACACCATTACAACCATACAACGCCTGTTTAGTTGATGATAATTTTCTTATTTCTCTCCATTTTCAACACCTGAAAGAACTTAAAGCTACACAGACCAAGCAGGAGAGGAAATGGGTGATGATTTCAAACTGTATGAGTTTTTGTATACTTATAACTGTGTGTGTGTGTGTGAGAGTGGAGGGGGGGGGGGGGGTGTTCTTGACCAGGCTTTCATATTCATCTGCAGCCAGCCTTTCATAGACTGCCCTGCTCAGCAATACTATAATATCCATTCATTCCCTTTCCGATCCTTGCACTTCTGCACATTCACACAGATGTACACACATACACGTTCTCTCTATTCTGTTCCTCTGGCCAGTGTTGAGTCAGCATATATGGAGACCAAAAGAACAGACAAAGAGCTGACAACACCAGGTCATTTGGCTCACAGCTAAAGACTTGCATCAGCTGACAAAATGTGCAGAGTTAAAGAGGCAACACCCATAAGAACTTCATGGAGCATTTTCTTTGTAGCATTTTTTTTTCTTTCCATCTGCAACAGACACAAACACAAAGTATATGTACACACATCACTTCACCCATCAACTTTTCCTTTTGCTGCATTGTTGTATTTAGTGTGCAAGTCGAATAAGTTGGAATTCTGAAAAAAAAAAAACATTTGCTTTATGCAAGCTACCCCACGAGTCGGTGCTTCCTTATCTCATCATTGATTGGCTGCTGGATTAGCCACCCGCCTTGACCAGTGTGTGGTATCGACAGGCTGCCTGTCAGAGTCGAAAGATCCCTCCAAGCTAGTGAATAGATCTCAATGGACTTGGGGTGTGTGAGTGTGGGTAGGGGTTATTGATGCCAACCTGGCAAATAGACGGGTCTTTTGGCTGTTACCACTGGGTGGTATCTGGTCCTGAATGTGTTGGGGATTCCGAGGTCAGGCTCATCACTGTAAACACATTAATCGTTTTAGAAATAGGATTGTTCAAGTTCATTCTTCCCAAAGGGAGTGAGTGCATTCATCATGCTACTGTGATACTACTTAAAATTGACAATTGCAACAAGATAATTGGATTGTTTCACATGTGTAGTATTTTTCAAATATGACATATTTTTAGTCTCCTTCTGAACTGGTCATTCTGCTGGTTTTTCTTTTGCATCTCCAAGCAATCCACACCATGCATTTGACGCAAACTAAATACATTTGAGCTGAATACAAAAGCCATAAGTTGTGGACAGTTGGTACACAATTATAAACAACAATCTATGAAGAAGTAGTCCTTCAGAGTCCAATAAAAAACCAAGTGGTTATTTTTCCAATGCAACTTTTATTTCTCATGTGTTGTGTGACATGTTCTGAGCGTTTCAAGGCTGCTTTTTTATTTGCTTGATACTTTGTCAAAATAAAGTACAAACAGATACATTTCAAATGAAACAGATTTGAAGCACATATATAGTGACTGAAACTGGCTAGAGGTAGTCATTAGGAAGGACAATTTCATTTAAACATTTTATTTGGTTTAATTGATTTTTTTTTTTTTAAGGTAGTTCCATCATTGAGGAAGAAAAAAAAAAACTACATTCAGGTAAGTCGTATGTGCTATACAACTAGTCATTTTTTTTTTTTATAACACTTTTCAATGACAAAAGGGATGTAATTATGAAAAACACTTTTAAAGCAAACTGAAATTGAGAAGCTAATTGCTGATCCAAGAGGGGCTGACACTAAATGGAATCACTGCTAGAATAAACAACTCATATTTTCCAAGTTTAATAATGACTGATAGAGATGCTTTGTTGTGAACCTATATAGTCACTGTCAGTTTTGAATTACACAGTTATTGATAATAAATATTACTGTTAATTGCACACACAAACCAATGTATCTGAAGGCTAGCTGTAGCACTTCCACCTGGACTATTATAATAATTATACCAAAATAACTATGTAATGCAAAACAGATGGTGGTGTAAAATAATAATAATAATAATAATAAATAAAAAAACAACATTTTGCATGATTTGTTATGAAGTTATTAAGATTGAAGGTGTATTACACTGCAATCAATCTACTTTGGTTCCAATTCCCTTATTGCTAGCGGTTAGCACTTCAATCCCAGCAGAACTCCCATTTAAACTATGGTTGTTCTAAAAGCTATTTAAAATAGTTAATACATTTTTACGCAGTCCCACTTAAATCAATCTAAACAACCTTTTTTATGTATTTTTTTTTATTTTATTTTATGAAAATCAAAATGTATCTTTCAAGAGAAACATTTTTTTTTTTTTTTTTGTGGTTTAATCAGTGGAGAAAAGTTTACATGCTTGAATCAAATTAATCCGTTTCTTAAAGCTTATAATCATCACAAATCAACCCATGATTTACTGCATTAAAATCAAAAGAAATTGCATTTATAAAAATGCACAAAGGTGTGAAATAAGACCTGATGATTTAAAGTGAAGCTGACCCCATTAAAACGTAAGTAACTGCGATAAGAGTTATTCAGATCTATAATCTTAGACACAGAGTTTGTGTAGAAAAGTGTGCTTAAGCACACAGCATTACACATAGGAATCTACTGTGAGGTATAAATTAGTTTCTAATCTAATCATCTTATTACCCTATTCTAAATAAAGTCCATTCAACAGGGAGATGTTTTTAGCAGATGTTTCATATTTTATTCTACTAATACAGTTTTTTTTCCCCTTATCATGCATCAAATAAGTGGAAATTTTCTGATAAATGAAATGCCACATTTTATATAATCGCCTTCATCCTTACTTGCTGAGTGTGTAACGGTAGATGACATTAAACCACATTAATCCTCTGCCTGTACTTACTTGGGATGGTTCTCCAAAGCAAGATATTTTTTTTGTGAAGTTTCAGAAGGTTGTTGAAGTAAAACAGTACATCTACAGTATTTCAGCTGATGTGTGAGATGTGTTCTGTCTCAAACTTGAACTAAATGCAGACAAAACCAAAGGGATGCTGTTGTCAAACAGGAAGTCAGTCACAACAGTCCTTCCCTCAATTTTCTCTTCAAATAGTGTTCCTATTGAGTTTGTTGATTCCTACAGATATCTTGGGACTCCAACAGACTTCTGTGCAGCCTTAAGCCCAATGTGGACAACTTGGTAAACTGAAAGTAAAACTGTCTAACTCTGAATGCTAGGAAACATCTTGTAACTTCAACGTTCCTTCTCTCCATTGATTACGGTGACATTATTTACATGAACACCCCTACAAGCACCCTGCAGCTGTTGGACACTGTCTATCACAGTGTGCTAAGATTTATAATTGGCTGTAACTACCATACCCATCTCTGCCTCCTGTATTCACTGGTTAACTGGTCATCATTAACTTCACATAGACTCTTCCATTGGTAAAATTTCATCTTCAAATCACTTCTTGGTCTGCTGTCTTCATACATCTCCTCCTACATGTCTCTGCGTGAGTGCAGCTACAACTTGTACTCAGGTCATTATTACCTGCAGTGTTCCCTCAGTGCAGACTGAACTGGGCAAAAGGGCCTTCTCTTACTCCGAACGTGTTTCCTGGAATATCTTGCAAAAAGATCTGAAGCTCTCGACCTTGACCTCTCTGAGTGGTTTCAAACAACTGCTACGTTCCTGGGAAAAAACATTGCAGATCCCTTTTTTAGTATTTTATATAGCTTTATAATGTAGCTGTTTTATTTATATATATATATATATATATACTTTATTCAATTTATTTATTTTTCAATTCATATGCATTCTTTTATGATTGTCTACTGTTGTCATGTCTGTTTAAAAACAAGTATTTCTTGTAAATCAGTCCTCGAGGCTCAACGAGACTAACCTGTATGAATAAAGGTTGAATGAATGAGAGTTAGTAAACTTGCGGGTAGCTCTTACTCAACATTGTGTACTTACGGGTTTTACTTAACTCCTTAAACACACTATGTTTGTGGGGCTCTGCGGCATGTTGGTGCCAAGCTGGAGCTGCAGATAAAGTTCAGGCCTAAAAGATAGGCAGGCCACATCCACCATCCATCCACTTAATCCACCCTCCTTTCCTTATGTCTCCTCCCATGTTTCCTCTCTCCATCTCACTATCTCTCCCCTTGCCTACCACCTGTCAGACCTATGTTCCTTCAATATGCCACATTCCATTTCATAGTTTCCTCCTTTTCTTCCCCTTTTACTTCCTTCTTCTTCGTCTTTGGCTGTCTTCCAGCATTATATTTCCTCCGTCATTCTATCCTAACTAGACAAATTATGCGAGTCATTATTTATCTTTGTTCAGTATCTATTTCCATCCTAATTTCCCTTTTGGTCCTTTATAGAGCTGTGGTCTGATGCTGTTTTGTTTGTTGAGTAATTGGGTTTTCAAACATTGTCAAAGGTTTAGATGAAAAACAAAAAAAAAGAAAATATTAAATTAACAAATTCTCACAGTGGAAGATGAGAGAGGTGACATTGATTAGAACAGTTGGTATGAATATTAATTTAGTAATCAAGTGTGAATTGTTGCAATCAAACTATAATTGAATAAATGTTAAATTTGTTTGACTAACTTGAAAAGTTGTGAGTCGCATGCCTGACCGAAGCCTCTTGAAATCTATAGGAATGTTCTTGTTGTACAGTATTTGTAGCTGTGGGCAACGACTGGAATGATGACGTTTTAATAGGAAACAGGGAAACACTGGATGAAATGGGAATAAAGCTTTGATACCAACCGTTCAATGTTGCTTTACAAAGATGTATCAAAGATTAGCTCGTTGGTTGGTTATTAATGCTTTGCTCTTGCCGCTCTGTCTGTACTTGGATTAGTCTGAAAGTCAGGAGTCTAGACTATGTTCTTCCAGTCTTGTCTCTGAAATTCATAATAAGTCTTATTATGCTGTCTTTGTCCTTGGAAGCAATGAAACATATTTCAATTGATTTGCCTCATATTTGACCTCATTACATGACCATTATGGAAAATACTGTTAACTTTTTTTTTATCCATTCTTACTATTTTGATCCCGGCTTTGTCTGGGGCTTTTTGGAATCAAGTCTGTCATATACATGGTGGTTTGAAAAATCATGAAGGACTTGTACGTCACACTGTGCAAGCTTTATTTTATTTTAGAATGATAGAAATATGTGTCTTGCTGTACAATGAAGGATTTTAAAGATGCAGTACCGTATGATTTCTTGCTGCAGTCAAATCATGTATGCCGCAAAAATTGGACGGCTGTGATTTCATGCAAAGTCAGTGTTGGCATTAACATTTAATATTTTATTCAGACTCTAAAAATGGGAGAATAATAAGAAAATGAGACCAACAGTTATTACAATGCTATTTCTTTCCACATAAAGATTCTGACATTGCTTGATATTTGTCACTGGTCATGGGTTGCAAAATGCCAAATCAGCTTTTGTTTGCTCGTCACACCGATCAAACACAGACCACCAATTCAAGCTCCATCCATCCATCCATTATCTTTACCCGTTTATTCCATTTTGGGTCACGGGGGTCGCCGGTGCCCATGTCCAGCAATCACTATGCGAGGGGCGGGGGACACCCTGGACAGGTCGCAAGTCCATCACAGGGCCACATAGAGACAAACGAGACAAACAATCATTCACTCTCTCACTCACACCTAGGGACAATTTAGAGTTACCAATCAGCCTAACATGCATGTTTTTGGTCTGTGGGAGGAGACTTTAGTACCTGGAGAAAACCCACAAATACACAGGGGAAACGCGTATACAAGAAAATACTTAAAAAAAAAAAAATCTTATAAAATGAAAAGTGTGTTTTTACTTAATTGTATCTTGGACAAGCCCCCACTAACGTTGTTTATTGTCGAGCTAAAACAGTTGCTAAGGATCTCCAGCTTTTGCAATCCGCCTTCAACATCGTCCAGTCAGATTTGTTCCGCCTTAAACTTGTTCTAAATGCAGATAAAACTAAATGAATATTTTTTTTCCAAACAGGAAATCGGTCCCATCAGTCCTGCCTCTGATTTTATCCTCAAATGGTGTCCCTATTGAGTTAGTCAATTCCTATAAATATTTGGGTATCTTGGTCGACTTGCATTTCTTTTTTAAGCTTCACGTGGAAAACCTAGTAAGGAAACTGAAAGTTAAACTGGGTTTCTTTTTCAGAAACAGATCCTGTCTAACTGAATGCTAGGAAACACCTTGTATCTGTGACTTTCCTTCCCTCCATCGACTATGGTGACATCATCTACATGAACGCTCCTACAAGCACCTTGCAGATGTTGGATGCTGTCTATCACGGTACATTATGATTCACAACTGGCTGTAACTACCTTACACATCATTGCACCCTGTATTCACTGGTTAAATGGTCATCATTAACTTCACACAGACTCTTCCATTGGTACATTTTCATCTTTAAATCACTTCTTGGTCTGTTGCCTTCATACATCTCCTCCTGCATGTCTCTGCATGAGTGCAGTTACAGCGTGCACTCTCAGGACATTATTACATGAAGTGTTCCCTCAGTGAGGTCTGAACTAGGTAAAAGGGTCTTCTACTCTGCTCCGGTTTCCTGGAATACCTTGCAAAATATCTGAAGCACTCGACCTTGACATCTCTGAGTGACTATAAACCCTGTTAAGTACCGGGCAAAAGCCAATGCAGACATGTTCCTGTTTTTGGTTTCTAAATCATCTTGCGATCTAGCTGTTTTTTTGTTTTTGTTTGTTTGTTTGTTTTTTTGCTGCTATCCCTCTTTGTCTTTTTGGTTGCTATTTTGTTTTGACGTAAAAAAAAAAAAAAAAGAGCAACTTAAATTTGTATGTCTATTTTATGGCTGTCTATTGTCTATTTAAGGCCAATATTGTTGTTGTCCATTGCTGTCATCATTTCTTTGTTAAGAAATCGGGTCTCTCTTGTAAATGAGTCATCGCGGCTCATTGGGAATAACCTGTCTAAATAAAGGTTGAATGAAAAAAAAAAAAGTTCCAAGCTTAAATATTTTGTCCAGGCCAGAACAACGTGTAAGACAAAATCTACCAATGAAGCTAATCACATTAAATTAAAAATATAGAACAAAATTGGGTTCAGAGCCAGAAGTGGTTTGTTTTCAACTTGTTTGTTTACTTCTATGTAAAATAATTACTCCAGTAGGGATTGCTTTTATTGCAATATTAAATTTGTTTATAAGGATCCATCCATCCATCCATCCATTATCTTTACCCGTTTATTCCATTTTGGGTCACGGGGGTCGCTGGTGCCCATGTCCAGCAATCACTGTGCGAGGGGCGGGGTACACCCTGGACGGGTCGCAAGTCCATCACAGGGACACATAGAGACAAACGAGACAAGCAACCATTCACTCTCTCACTCACACCTAGGGACAATTTAGAGTTACCAATCAGCCTAACATGCATGTTTTTGGTCTGTGGGAGGAAACCGGAGTACCCGGAGAAAACCCACGCATGCACGGAGAGAACATGCAAACTCCACCCAGATGGCCCCTGGACCGGGGTTTGAACCAGGGACCTGCTCGCTGAGAGGCAGCAGCTCTACCAGTTGCGCCACCGTGCTGCCCCGTTTATAAGGATCATAATGTTTTATTTTATGACAAATTATTGATATGGCATTAATGATCCATCAGTGTTGAGCAACTGATGAACTAAAACTATGTTGTGAATAAACCAATTAGGGTAAAATAAGGATTTGTTTTTTTTTTTATGCAAAATGTCTCTATTGTTCCAAATATAATATCTGTGTGGAGATAAATGATGTTTGTAAATCAATGACCAAGAGAGAAGCATCTGTTTATGAAAACTGGATAGTTTTGAGGGAACTTTTTCAGCATTATAATTGCAAAATAGAACAAAATGTAGGCCTCCTAATTTAGAGAAAATAAAATTTGGTATGAAGTTCCAAACTGAAGATGGGTTCTTTATAAACTGTTTTAGCCAATTTATTTTAAATGTGTTGTTTAAGGTATAAAAGTCCAAAAAGTTGAGGCTACCCTTATCATAAGAGTTCATAATTACATATTTTTAATATAGTGGTTTTTTTTTAATTCTTCCAAATGAAGTTAAGCAGCATATTGTCAATATCTTTAGAGACCTTTTTATTAACATCAAGAGACAGGGCAGAGTATGTAAGGCGGGACAGTCCCTCAGCTTCGGTTAGCAGAACTCTTCCTCTCAATGATAAATCTCTTTGCTGCCATTGATTCAGTTTTTTGGGGGGTCTTGTAAATAATGGGGTTAAATTCAAACGACATCTGGATTCTCCATCGTTAGTAAACGATTCCTAAGTAAGTAATGGATTCTTTTACAGGTATGCCGCAGATAGACAGACTATCACAGTCTTTAAGAGCAAGCAGTTCACATTTTTTTTATATTCAGGCAAAGTCCAGATGCAGCAGAGAAAGTGTTTATTAAATCAATCGATAAAGGCATCTGAGAAAGGTTTTATTTTAAATAATGTAGTATCATCAGCCAGCTGACTGATGATAATTTCGTTGTCCGCTACAGAGACACCTTTTAATGGGCTCAGTTTTATAGAATCAGTGAGTAACTGAGTGCAGAGCAGGAAAAGATAAGGCGATATGGGACATCCTTGCCTGACCCCACATTTAAGGAAGAATAGAGGAGAAGTCCCAGCATGCAACCTGATTGAGCAATTTCCATTTATGTACATTGTTTTGATAGCACTGCTAAAATATGAACTAAAACCAAACCTTTCTAGGGCGTGAAATATAAATTTATGTTCAATGGTGTCAAAAGCCTTATAAAAGTCTAAAAAAAGAATAAAACTTTCATCAGCACATAAATCTGAGTAATCAATTAAATCAAATACTAGTCTGATGTTGTTGGAAATATGTCTGTTCTTCATAAAGCCGGATTGAGTCTCATCAATTATGTCGTCCAGAACTGTTTTTATTCTTTTAGCAAATATCAGTGCAGATATTTTATTTATTTATTTAGTAAGTAGATTGGACGCCAGCTGTCAATAAAGAGTAAATCTTTTTTTTTTTTTTGGTTTTGGAATTAGAGTTATGAGGACTTGGGTTAGAGTGGGAGGAAGGGATTCATTGTTTACACATTCTAAGAAAAGTCCATGGAGGAAGAGGGTGCGAGATGTTTGGAAAATGTTTTATATAATTCAGAAGTAAGACCGTCTGTGCCAGGGGATTTACTGGACTTAAGATGTTCAAAAGCTGATACATTTTCCTGTAATGTTATTGGTTTATCACAAGATTCCTTCAAGTCAATGTCAATTTTCTTAGTTTCTGTAAGAGAGCTCAGAAATCGACAGGTAGATTATTCACTATAATTTGATTCATATAACTTAGTATACAAATCTGAACAATATCTGGCTATTTTTTCAGGATCATCTGTGATGTCACCATTAATATTCAGTTTTTGTATAGTGTTAGTTTGAGCGTGGAATTTTTCAAGTCGATAAAAGTAAGCGCTATTCTGCTCCCCTTCCTCCATCCATGTACTTCTACTTCTTGCAAAGGCCCCTTCAGTCTTCTGTCTGTAAACATCATCCAACTTATTTTGCAAACTAATCAGGTGGTTGTGTTCACTTTCACTTAGTTTTTTTGGGTTATTGATGTTATTTCTGACATTAAATTTTCTTATTCAGTTTTTTTTGGCCTTAGTGAGTGAACTTGCATATGCTCTCCAAACCAGTTGTGGTAAATGTAAAACATAAATGGGGGATCTCTCACAAGAGGAACCCTAGAGGTCAGTGGAGGTAACAGGTCTGATGAAAATATATGTCACATTTGATATAATTTTGAACAGAAATGGGATGCCCATTGTCTTTATTGTATACATATACTGTATCTTTATGTCTCTTTAAATAAATATATGAAATATGCATCTATAGGTTTTTGCAAGTTTCAGCAATTAGTATTTACAAAAGTCCCTTTCAAACCCTCACCAAGCAGAACAAATTGTATGGTATTTTTTCAGTAATTTGAAACATATTAGAGATAAGTGACAATGTCAGATCTGGTTGGATTGTTTGTTCGTGAGTCAAATTTATTGCATCCCTTTGTGTCCAGAGTTTCAGACACAGATTCTGTCGGCATGAGAATGATTTCCCTCACTCACCGTCATTAACATTTGCATTTCAATAGTCTCTGCTTGATTGAACACCATTGGAAGCACAAAGTGGTTTAAGCAGTTTAAGCAGGGCAATTTCCTTTTTTTTTTCCTTTCTCCAAAACAAACATGCATATTTTTTAATGGTTCTTGACGTCAGAATCAAAACTCCAAAATTCTGTGACATTTCATTTTCTCTGTGTGAATAAATTAATAAAGAAGTTGTTTCTTAATCGTTATATTTAATAAGTCTTCGTGGAGGGTGTAGGAGGACTCCACCATCCACATGCAAACACCAGAGGATACTCCGGCGGGCTGTTTGACTGAACAAGGTCCTGGCAGCGGTCAGCCATGGTGGTCGAGGAGCGGTCACTGCTTCTGTCCAAGCAGCACAATGGGCACAAAGGCTTCTTTCCTGGCAGTTATCCACGGAGTATAGCACCGTTCCCTAGTTTTGTGGAACCTGGAGAACCTCCTCCCCCATACTTGTCTCAGGGCAGCCTGGGCAGCGGCAGCGCTACGGTCATCAGCTGCAGACATTGTCAGAGCATCATATCTGTTGAGGGCAAGACGCATCAGCACGTTGTGAAGTGTAACATCTGCAACAAAGCTAAGCCGATAAAGAATGCTCCTTTTGGGAAGAAATATGTCCGCTGTCCGTGTGAATGTCTGCTGATCTGCAAAGTCACGTCACAGATTGCCTGTCCGAGGCCGTACTGTAAGTGCGTCATCAACCTGAGACAGGTCCACATCAGCAGTGACATTCCAGAACCTCGGTGCCAGCCCGTTGACCTTCGGGTCATGTGTGGACACTGTACCAGTACATTCCTGTGCAGAGATTTCAGACCAGACCTTGGCTCAATGTCAACACAGCAGAAAAGTCTGTTCGGTTGTCATCACTACCCGAGGAGGAGGAACTGGTTGTGCTTCCTGCTGTTGTTGTCTTCTTAGCATCGACCATCAAACTTTTGTATCTGTCTGAACTGCTCCAGTTGAACGTTCCCTCACGCTCCGTCAGGTCAGCAGATCAGTTGCTATTGGTTGTTTCAAAGTGTAACAGGAGGCTGAGAGGTGGCCGAGCATCTTCAGTCGTTCCCCCTAAACCGTGGAATGAGCTACGTCAGACAAGCTGACACTTCCTGTTTTTAAATCTTCTCTGAAGACACTTTTTTTTTCTCTTTTTGGCTTTTAACTCAGCAAGAAATGTTGGTTTTACTGTTTTTAAGTTATTTGTTTTTATTATTTTTACTGTTTATTTTATTATTTTAACAGTTCATTTATTTTATGGTATTAGTTTTTTTAATGGTTTTATGCTTGTATGTGTTAGTGTAGGCTACAGTACTTTGGTCAACGGTATTGTTTTTAAAGTGCTTTATAAATAAAATTGTATTGTATATTTTCTTTTTTTGTAAATAATTGTTGTTTTATACATCAGAAAATGTTTTTACATTTCCATTTTTTTAGTAGTAGAGCTAAAATTAAAATGTCACATTTTAAGGCTGTGATTAATTTGCACCAATGTTAAATATTTAAAAAGTTTACAGGAAGTGAAATTCATTTTTTATAGCATGCAAACAAGATAACATAAGCAAACACAAATCTATTCTCAGCAACTTTTTAAAATGCATTCTAGATTTTGTTGTTACAACATATTTGAGACATCTGCAATGACTTTGCAACTGCTTTAATAGACGATATGTCACAAACATTTTGAAAGCATAAAACAATGGAAGCAATAAACCTTTGAGAATGATATTAATGAGGGGGGTCTCCAAGATGTCTTGAAATGTTACATTTTCATTTTTCTTGTGTTAGCTACAATTTTTTTTGCAGATTTATAAAAAAAGATATATATACAAATATAAAAATACATATATATATATTGCTGAACAT
>NC_056516.1:20031084-20067872 GCF_014905685.2 Nematolebias whitei
TGTACATTTCTATGGGTCATAAGAAAACATAAAACCCAAAAGAGATTAATAATTTGTCATGGTGAGTGATGCAAATCATCTACAAATTTTCATAGTTCATGTATAATTATGCTTTTAACGACTTCTTTCTTCAAACTCTCCCCACTCATCACTCCAGCTTTATTACATATCACCCATTTGCCTTTCATGCACTTTTAGCTCCAATTTAGTCCACCTACAATGAAAGCAAAGTACCTTTTAAAATGTTCATCCCTATGATATCACCTCTAGATATGGTGATGCATTTTTCTAGACCTTGTGTACCACGCATGAAATGCTGAAGATCCATTGTAGAGTTGTACACAAGCCAGAAAGCACACCGTATTTCATCAATCTGGACCTTGAGTCAGTTGTTGTAAGCTACAAATGTCCTTCCTTGAATGGGTCTCTTTGCCAGGATTACACATTTGATAACCTTGGTGCCCAATTTTATGCTACAAACAAGTCATAAATATTTGAAGCAGATGTCAAGAGTCATGGGAAAGGATTTTTGGCACAACGTCTCACTAAAACAGCTTTTAGGTTCAGAAAATAATGATTGGTACAAAATGTTTCAGGGAAAAAAAAGTTTGTTTTCTAGTTATGTTTAAAAATGAGTACACATTTGGATTCAGATTTCAAATTGCTCGAACATCAGGGCACATATCTTGATTCATACTCAACAATTCAGGTACAAAAATCCAACAATGTTAAGTCAAATCCTCTGGATGGTTTATTTTTGTTGAAACATTTCATCTTTCATCCAAAAGACTTCATGAGTCCAGATTATTGAGCATGAATCAGGATGTTTTGAACCACTTGGCCATGACCGCCTGAAACAAGTTGGCGAGGAAGAGGGTAGACTCCAGAAACCATCTTAGCATCATCTAACTGGTTGACCCACTAGGTGAAGATGCTATTATTAAGACTGAATTTGTTGCAGCTCCTCAGACTGATAAAGTATTTTGTATGAAAGACGAAATGTTTCAACATAATGAAACACACACACACACATATATATATATATAGATATATATATAGATATATATATATATATATATATATATATATATATATCTATATATATATATATATATATATAGATAGATAGACAGACATAAGTGTTCAGTGCTCTCCTATGATAGATAAGTGCTTTTACCTCTCAAACAAAAATATTCTTCATTTAAGTTCTTCAGACCTGAATAATACCTCAAAATTAGACATGAATTATCCTTAATTTGTTTGACTTGTATGTTTTAGGAAACCCCATTAATTAATGCAGGATTGGCTATCTGTATATGGATGTGTTTGAACATATGATTGTACCAGATGAGGAAAATAGCTCAAAAAATAATTTATCTTGTTTTAAAAACATATTCCTTTGCAATTAAGATTTCCCAAACCTGTGCAAAAAAATACCCGAGTCGAATTTCAAAGACTAGTCATTCTAAAAAAAATACCTTGGCTGTCATTCTAAAAAGTTATTGGTGCATAAAGGCAAACATTTCCCATTTCCCACACGACATCCTGAAAACGTTTTTTTGCTGAGCCACTTGGAAGTCTCATGCGATCCACCAGACACAGTGACTACTGAAGTAGTTTCAAGCAAAATATTGTATATGGAGTTTTCTTTATTTCTGTCAGTAGTTAATGTGTGTGTGTGCTTTGTGAGTCAAAATCAGGCTGTTGGCGGACCCTTGCTGTGTCAGTGATGGTAATAGTTTGCCAGAACCTTAGGGGAGCTGCTCAGCAGGATGCTGTGTGTGTTTGCGTGCACATATCAGCAGGGAAGGGTAGAGCAGGCCCCACAGTGCATGTCTCAACAGCCAAGTCATCAACCCTTTTAATCCAGCCCAGCAGGGATGTGTTTGTGTTTTTGACAGTTCTTGTGTGTGTCTGTGCATTTGAAGAACTTCAGGAGAACTGCTGTCACAAAGTTGGTTTTGTTATCCTCTGAGGCAATACAGAACACATTATAAAAACATACCCCTACCAGGCTAGATTCCTCAGTATTGACTGGGATAGTATAATGAAGACTTTCTTTTGTTTGAGTCATGCTGATTCTGTTGAGGTTATTTAAAGATGCTTCCAAATATGTTCAATGCTCATACCAATCTGACCACATCATCTTTTGTTTTGTCTTCTCTTTCTGCAGGACGAATGTCATAGGATGAACACTGCTGGTGGGGTGTGTCTGTCTGTGCTGTCCTTCCTCCTGGCTCTGGCTGGGGCCCTGGCTGCTCTGTCTGCCCTCGCTACAGCTCCTCTCTCTGCCCTAGCTGAGGCTGCCCATGGGGCTGCTGATAGCATTCTCAGCACTAGGGCAGACACGGGCCCCTCACCCATCTCTTCTCCATGCTCCAGCCTTGTAGCAGGGGTGCTCTATGGCTCTTTCTCCCTAAAAGAGCTCTTTCCCACCAGAGCACCTGGTTGTTCGTGGTCCCTGGAAAATCCAGATCCCACAAAGTACTCCCTCTACCTCCGTTTCTCTCGTCATCCTGTCATCTGCCAGACACACTCCCCCATGCTCCTTTCCCTTGACCATCACCAGGCCAATCAAAGTTGCTCCCTTCATTTACAAACAGGCACAGCCAGAGATCAGGAAGTCATTGATCTGTGTGGCAGCCACTCCAACTCAGACAGACCATACTCCTTTCTTCAGTTTGACAAAAACTTTGTTCAGCTGTGTCTAACAAGACATCCTGCTGCAGATGAACCTCAGGTAACCAAGGAATTGTTGGAGCAGAGGCTTGTTGAGGTGTTACTCATAAATAACGAGAACTCCAGTCAGTTCACATGTGGTGTGCTCTGCCGGTGGTTTGAGGAGTGTTTGCGGACAGAACACAATGGCGACTGGGAGGTTTCTGACGGGGATGGTTGCGGGATGACCCAAACAGGATGTATTTGCCCAAATCACAACATTATGGCACCACCTATTCCATTACTCCCAGAGACACCACATAGTTTCAGCAATGGTTCACTGGTTCCTGATGACTGCTGCGTGACTGAACTTCATTCCAACGATGCAATCGCCATAGCACCCAGAGATGTCCGACAAGGTAGGATTACGTTCCTAACAATGCAATGTCTTCAGAGCTGCTTTTTTCTATTTTTATTATATTACATTTAAACACACTTCTCTGTGCAGATTTTATTTTATTTTTACATACAGTGTAACACAACATGCAATGGCATACATTGTCAATGCACACAATAGCGTATGAAAATCAACAAGGGGATTTTATCTTATGCACAATTGTTTGCATATGTACCCAGCTTTGAGAGACAAACACACAAAGAGTTATTCTTGTTATCCTGGATTTTCATACCACCTCAGGGAGGTCATAATTCTCAGCTTGACAGAGAATTTATGCTTTGGATATTTTGTGTGTTTTGCGTGTTGCCCTTTAATTAAAAAACTCGAGCAGTTCAAAGGAAGCATTTTAAGCCTTCCATCAAAAGGTTAGTTATGCCTGACAGAAATTCAGTCTTTTGATCTATATTTTAGAGATTCCCCGACGTGGGCAAGAGGTGTGGCTCCAATGAAATCAGCCCACATGATTGTGTGTTGACTTCATGTGCGCACCAGATAATCTGTTTACAGAGTTAAGACAAGATCAGATGTGACACCCAAGCACAAATATACAAATATCTCAATAAGTTGAACACGGAGCAGATAATCCATTTACAATCCACATGTTTGCATGAATGCATACCATATTAATCCTTTTGTAGCTGTAAGCTACGTAGATAAATGCTTTATCAAAACAAAAATGTAACAAGAGCTTGCACTTAGGCTCTCTTGATAATTTCTTTTCATTGTTACTAACAGGTTTCTTTTTTTTTTCTAATGCAATTACATTAGATGAATGCCAGTGTGAATTGATGTATGCAGTGATATAATGCAGTGTATCTTTTAGTTTGCAAAATTACACACATGGCTAATTTTCCCTTCGGGAGGTAATAAGCGCATAGAGACCACATAGTTGGTTGGAGAGACTTGGCCTGACTACAATACACATAAGGATTCTAGCTAGACTCCAGCCTTGCAGACATGAACACTATTTTTATCTGAAGTTTACTACACTAGTGATTCATATTATCATTAAATAACCTTAAAGTGAAGAAATGAAGGGCCACAAAATAGCTCAGGCCTCTCTTGTAAATGAGTCCCCAAGGCTAAATGGGATTAACCTGTATAAATAAAGGTTGAATTAATGGTTAGGGAAATACAGTTTTTATTATTTTATAATTTTATGTATTTATTCATCAAACTATGGCAGAAAAGGCAACTGCATAAACAAATGTGCTTAGTGCTTTGGTAATAATAAACCATTCAATGACTCAAATATGGTGGATTTCTTGCATGTTGATTAACAATTTATACAATATGTTATCACCCATTACTTTAAATTAAAACTTCAAATGTAATATATTTTTTGCACATTTATATCATCTTGAACATGCCAAGATAGATAGGAGGGTGACAGTTTGTTGACTGATACTTCATTGATCCAAGAACAATGGTTGCCATCAGGTCAAATCGATGTATTTTTGTGAAGTGGGGTAAGTTTAACAAACAACGTTGTTGTCTCTCAGTTTATTCTCCAATGCCAACTTGATGTGTGTAAGCATATAATTAAGTGTACATCAACTATCAACCTTACAGATTTGCTAAGTACCAAAACGGGTAAGGTGGTTGCTTCATGGCGTCTTTAAGCTGAGAACTTGCAGGTTATGTGTGGAAAAGGCAGACGTCATCTGATAATAATGACAATTCTCAAGCGATCACTGGAAAATAATTGTAGCTGTTGTTACATTTACTAATTTATACATTGACTACATGTATTTAAATGGTAAGGGGATAAACAATACTAATAAATTACAAAATTCTGAGAAAATACACACTATCACTTGGAGTGACGATTAATTTATACTTACAGCAGTTGTACTAATCTAGATTACTGAATAAGTTGTGACATCTGCACGTCTCTGTAAATAACATAAGTTTTGTTGATGAGAAAATTTGATGACAGTTTTTTTTTTCCTTCTAAGTAATCAGTCACTCAGACACATCATTATTATTATTATTATTAATATTATTATTAATATATGGCTGCTAAATCATACCAATCTTCAGTTTTATTTCTGGCACACTTTGACTCACATAAACTACGTTGAAAATGGTTCAAAACTAATAAAATGTACAAAAGCATTGTTCTTGTTTGTATATTACATAACACTCTAGGTCACATGTAGGGATAAAATGTGTGTTGTGTAGATTGTGAATGAACAAATTATTTGCAGAATTTTTTTTTTTTTTTGCACTTAACTAGACACAATGTGCATAAAATAAGAACAAAAATATATACCGTAATGAATAAACAATATTGTCTATAATGTATCTTAAATTATACAGCTCATTCAAAGTGTTTATATATTTATTTATTTTTCTTTGCAGCTGAAGATATCATGGGTTTATGTCCATCAAAGTGACGAGTGTTTAACTTTGACACAGAATCATGTATCCCTTTAAAATATAGATAATCAAATATTCTCTCATTTCCATATAAATTACATATTAAGGGGACATTTGGCCCGAAAATGTCATGCAAATCAACTTTGCTATTGTTGTCCTACTGATAGATAACTATGGGATAATGTTGGCATAATTCTCATTTTTATTTACCTCAGGAATGTCACACATGTACATATATCTTATGCGTGCATAGCTTTATGAATATGAAAGTTCAGTCTGAAATACCAGAGGTTCTAACCAAGATTGCTTTCTTTTTAATAATGTTGGTAGGCTTCATCAAAAATAACAAATAGGTGAAATAAATCGACCTTGTACAGACCTAACTAGGCTTGAAAATGTGTGCATGCACAACACCAGCGTGCTTAAATATTTTATATGGCAGAGAGCACGTTAGGTAAAAGACAAAGAGTTGTTTCACATTTGTTGAACATGTATTTTAATTTCTCTATAAAAGGATGAGCAGTTTTCAATGTACATTTTTGTTTTGCATTGTGGATAATTTGAAAGTGCAAAGGTAAACATATAGCACAAACACGCCCTAAATAATTATGGCAAAACACTTGCATTTATGTGTGACTTCTCTGTTTATATTGCAGGTTTTAGAAATCATATGTCAACCCACTAAAATATTGACATGTTTGATTTTTGACAACTTGACACGTTGAATGGCTCAGTGCTAAATTTGCTTAAAACATGTGAAGAGGTTAAAAATATTACACATAATTCAGATCCACTAATATTTCTGTCAGTCAACAACATGTCCCTCAAGCATATGTGGCACAGTGACATTATAACATGTACAAACTGAGGCCTTGATACACAAAGCTGATTTTGAGTGAAACTGTAGCTTTTCTGCTGCGGTCTATATAAACACAACAACAGCACTTGTTTCCTTTGACACTCAAGCTGTCAAGTCTCAGAATGGAGATTTTTGGGAGACCCCTTGCTATATATATATATATATATATATATATATATATAGTTAAAAAATCCTGTGGAAAAGCAGTGTGAATGCTTCTTGCAGACAAACCTGCTGAAAAACAGCTGACATTATCTAATAAACATCCATAAATCTAGCTGAAAAGGAATAATGAGCCTAAATTAGCAGAAGAGGGCAGAAGTGGAAAATATTTTAAAAAAACAGAAATTTCCCCAAAACAGCTGAATAGTAGCTAAAGAAATGTAGAAAGAAGCTTACATTTCCAAAATGAAGTGAGCTTAGTTGTGCCCACTACCGCTGAAAGAGGCAGAAATTAGCACAGTAAAGTTGAAATTATCTGGAAAAAAACAAAACAAAACAAAAAAAAAAAAACAACTGAATAGTTGCTAGAACAAGCAGAAAGAAGCTTAAATTGCCAGAATTAAGTCGGTAAAGAATTATTTTGCTGAATTAGGCTGAAAAAAAGTTGAATTGGTTGCAAATAATGCAGGATTTGCTGAAAAGGCTGACATTAGCATAAAACAGCTAAATATTAGCTGGAATAGCAGAAGTAGCTGAATTTAGCAGAAATAAGCTGAAATGAGCATAACAAGCTGGAATTAGCAGAAACAAGTTACAAGAAGCACAAAAATGTTACTTAGCCAAATAAAGCTGAAAGGAGCACAAAACAGTAAAAAAAAAAAAAAAAAAAAGCTGAAATTAGCTGAAAGTAGCCAATTATTTTTTATTATTATTATTATTATTATTATTATTATTATTATTATTATTATTATTAGTAGTAGTAGTAGTAGTAGTAGTAGTAGTAGTAGTACACAGTGAAGCTGAAAGAAGCTTAACCGGTTCAAAATATGAAAGTAGCAGTAAAAGTGTGTAGCCAGATTAAATGTTATGAAGGATGGAAAATGAGTTCAATTAATTTTCAATGAAAGCAAACAATGACAGAAAAGGCTAAATATATCAAAAAGCTGAAGTTGCACCAATACCAAAATTCATAGCACCCCCTCTCCTGAATGGACTGAAAGTTTTGATATACGAGTTGCTGAAATGGCACAAAAACTGCGGGAGGAGTTAGATGCTGAAAAATGTATGAAATCATCATGGTTGGAAGAATAATCAATAAAAACAGGATCACTATAGTGTGAATGCTTCTTGAAATTTATTTCAAGAAACAAAAAGGCTGATGTGACAGCAGAACTTACATGGAGGTTGTGAACAAAGAGACACAGAGGAAAACAAAGCAAAAAGGAGGACAATCCACAGACAAAGGAACAGCACAGAGATGCTGAAAATACAGGGACACTAACGAGACATAATGACAAACACCTGGGGTGACTGGGATTGAGGACAGGAGCTGACAAGAAAGAGAACAAACTGGAGAGTATGGGAAACAAGGATTAGAGAAATGACAGGAGAAAACACAGATTCCTACAGAGTGTTGCCAGAAGTATGAAAATACAATTTGGTTTATAATTAAAGTTTGATGGTCACGCCCCCTCCTTTTTTACACTCATTGATAAAGCACAACACTCATTTAGTCTTACAACCTCCCCGCTCAGATGAGACAGTTTGGTTTTAAATACAATATTTTTTAAAGCAACTGCATGGCATGGAAACTACATCGGATTTTATTATCACAGCAATATTCATATAAACACATTTTCTGTTGTTGTTTTGCCTCAATAAACAATACAAAAAAACATAAATGTTTCCAGAGATCATTGTTCTGTAAACAGGGTAAACCACTGTGGATCACTTGCACACATTTCCCTTATAGTGTCACATTTAGATCATTGTGGTTTTGTGATTATTTTTCTTTTAGCAGTAATACACTTTATTTTCCCATTCAAAAATAAAACACAAACTACAAAACTATTTAAATTTATATTGTAGTGAACTAGGCCTGAAGGTCAAAACCTTGACCTAAGGACCATTGGGACAGAATTTATTTGCTTTTTGTTTTTTCCTCTTTGTCCCCTCTTCAGGGGCCGCAACAGCGAGTCATCCTCTTCCATCTCTGTCCTCACTCCAGCTACCTCCATGTCCTCTCTAACTGCATCCATATATATCCACTTTGTTTTCTAAAATGTATATATTTTTTAAATTAATTATTTTATTTTAATTATTGGGGCTGTGGTAGCTTGGTGATCAGTGCTGCGGTCTTGTAATCCTGAGGTTGTGGGTTTGAGCCCAAGTGGTGTCCGGAAGGGCATATGGCATAAAAACAATTGCTAAATCTTTCATGCGAGTCTCCTCATTGTGACAACCAATGAAAAAGGGAGCAGCCAAAATAAATTTACTTATTTTAGTTTAATCTTTATAAAAAATAAAAATAAAAAATAAATGGCAGAATGTAATAATCAAGCCATATTTCGTCTTTGCTTGTTGGCCATAAATAACTGGACATAATATTTACAAATATTATTTGTATCATATTATCGCTTGCTGCAATTTTTTTGTGGGCGATCATGCACTTGCTTGCAATCTGTTACTCATTTTGATTAAGGATTAATTGAAGTGATTCTGAATATTAGCTTAGATTTTTGAAAACAATTCTTATTTGTGAATCATATACAAAAATATTTGGAGCAATAATAATAAATCCCTACAAGCAAATAGTCCATCAATAGTGTAACTAGGATAAGTTTACTGATAGACAGGTTGCTCATGAATGCCAAGGTCTACATTTGAACAACAGTTTCTATATTTTATACCTTGATTCATATACTATCCATCTATCTTTTTTTTTTTTTTTGTATTAAAATACATTTCTCAAGAGTTTAAATAGATGCACTTATGTGACATTTGTGGAAACACCAGCCCTGCTGCTGTCACAGTGAAGGATGATGGATGCCACACTTCCCCGTTTTTTGTCATGATGATTGAGAACCATGGGATGTACAAGGTTAAAGCTGCAATCTCAATCGAGATACAAAGCTTTTTTTTTTTTTTTACTGACAGTGGTTTCAATTCCCAGCTTTTCAGAGAAGGGTAGAAAGCTATAATGTTTAAAATTCCTCTTTGATGATCAATGAAGCCCATTGTGCTCATAAATTTCTGATGTTATGAGTTCTAAAGACACAAGGATGTCTCTGTGTTCTAGACTTATCTCTATACAAAAAATATGCAGGAGACATGATTGTTCTCAATCACTCATTAGTCACATGGAAGGAAATTACACCATCTTGGATGTATTAGGCCATTCATCAAACTGCAATAACTAAAGCTGTCCTTTAATTTAATTACTTGACTTCCACACATTAACATGGGACTGAACGTTTTTGCCACCAATGTGAACAAGAGCTTTTATTTCAGTCCTGTTTATTTTTCTGAGGTTTTTTTATTTTTTATTATTAAGATACATTTTGTAAGATTAGACAATGAATTCAACATTGGTTTGAAATGTGGGAATCATAAAAGACGTGTGATTTAAAAACAATCCAGTAAGCCATTTTAATAAGTGCCAAATGTTGCAACTATGTCAAATGCACCCATAAAGGTGTCACAATCTGGTGTGGTTCAGACCCAAAGGTGCAGGCAGCACGACGACTCGGCAGGTAAAATAAAAATGTTTTAATATAAAGAACACAAAACAGCTGACAGGGCAGCAAACTTACATACGCAGGGATTACTGGGAACTCAGGAGGCAAGAGGTAACAGGAGACAATGCCATTAAACGCATGAACACAAGGACACAGACTTATATACACAAATACACAGGGAGGCAATCACAAACACCTGGACAACATGAGGGTGGAAACAATCAAGGAAATTAACAGAGACCAGGGAGTGTAGGGATGGGACCCGCCACAATGGGGCACCATCCTTACAGTACCCTACCCCCAAGGATGTCCCCTAGCATCCCCAGAACCCCCCCCCCCCCCCCAAAAAAAAAAAAAAAAAAAAAAAACTAGGGCGGGCGGAGGGAGGAACTGCAAGGATGGGGCGCACGAGGAAACACCAGGACAAGAAACCAAAAACTGACAGGACCAGGCCTGAGAACTAAACACATAAAACTAACACAAGGATATATAACAAGTTCAGGTGGGCAGCCAGGAGGCCGTCCAAGACATGGAGCAAACTCAGGGTGGTGGCCGGGAGACCGTCCATCATTGGGTGGGGGATCTGGTGGACGATCCAAAGAAGAGACTACCGAAGAAGCCATAGCTGTCAACACCAGAACTGCAGCTGGATACGAGGGAGCAGGAGCTGCCGCTGGAGACGAGGGTTCAGGGGCCGCCGCTGGAGACGAGAGCGCAGGGCACGTGTGATCCTCCGAGAACATGGACTCGTCAGGAACTGCAGGAGCTGTAAAAACTACGGAGACAGTGGTAGACATGGAAGGCACCACAGGGGCTGCAGTAGTGACGGCCACTGGTGGCAGAGCAGGAGGTGCAGAACATTCTGGAGGCGATGATGGTGTAGGTCAGCGGACCGGCGGATTATATTCAGCACCCGTTGCTCCTCCATCACCATATCGAGGAGCTTTGCCATCTTCGGGTACTGGATTAATCCCGGCAGCCGAAGGAACTCACCCAAGACATCCTATGTTGCAACCCATCTTGCCCGCATGTCGTTGGGGGTGCATACAGTACCCATGAAACACTGTAGAGCCACTGCTCATGCTCCAGGGTGAGCACAGCCAAGGACGGGCAGCCCGCTGGGTCTTTTTATGGTCATGGCATTCTGTCACGATCTGGTGTGGTTCAGACCCAAAATTGAAGGCAGCATGACGACTTGGCAGGTAAAAAAAAAATAACGTTTTAATATAAATAACACAAAATAGCTGACAGGGCAGCAAACTTACATATGCAGGGATCACTGGGAACTCAGGAGGCAAGAGGTAACCGGAGACAATGCCAGGAAACTCATAAACACAAGGACGCAGACCTATATGCACAAATACACAGGGAGGCAATCACAAACACATGGAAGACACGTGGGTGGAAACAAGCAAGGCAATTGACAGGAAGACCAGGGAGTGTAGGGATGGGACCCGCCACAAGGGGGCACCATCCTTACAAAAGGAATAATTTAGATTTTTGAAGTGATTTCTGTGGAAAGTTATGAACAAATATCATTTTAATTGTTGTAGATATTTGATTGACATCAGCATGGAGAAAGAAAAATAACAAATTTCATAGCTCCATGTAATTCGCACAATGCTGCATACAGAGTTTTGGGATTATTTGCAAGAACAAATAACAGTCGTAGCAATGACAGGTAGCAGTTTGCTAGCAGCATGAGACATTTCTAGGATGAAGTTCATAATATTTCTCCTGAAATAACTGTTTATTTTGAAAATGATAAAGATGTAAATAGTTCTAAAATATGCTTTGCAATTACATGTACTGCTAAAATATATTTAGGACTGGAACAGTTTAAAGATGAAAAAACAATCCCTTTGGTTTTGGTCTTACTCAGACTTGCTGATAGCTTAATTTGTCAGAATTTAACAACAGTTTTTAAACTGAAACTCTTCAAAGAACACTCTTCTTAAACTATTTAATGCTCATAACTTTTCAACAGGGGGCAGCACGGTGTCACAACTGGTAGAGCTGCTGCCTCTCAGCGAGAAGGCCTTTCTGGGTGGAGTTTGCATGTTCACTCTGTGCATGCGTGGGTTTTCTCCAGGTACTCTGGTTTTCTCCCACAGACCAAAAACATGCATGCTAGTCTGACTGGTAACTCTAAATTGTCCCTAGGTGTGAGTGAGAGAGTGAATGGTTGTTTGTCTCATTTGTCTCTGTGTCCCTATGATGGACTTGCGACCCCGTCCAGGGTGTACCCCACCCCTCACACAGTGATTGCTGGACATGGGCATGGGCAACCCCATGACCCAAAATGGAAGAATCGGGTGAAAGAGAAAGGGGTTTTTTTGTTTGTTTTTTTCTTGGTGAATAATCTAAAGGTCAAAGAGATTGCAAGTTGACATCAGTGAAATGCATTCCCTCACACAGAGGACATTGCACTTAAATTGCTCTTGCATTACTTAAGATACCTCAGTGTGGTCCAGGTTTCTTTTTTTTTATTATTATTTTAAATTTTATTTAGCTTTAAAATATCACTATAAAGAAAATCCATCCATCCATTAGCTTTTACCCACTTCTTCCTTTTACGGTTGCATAGAGTCACTGGTGCCCATGTCCAGCAATCACTGTACAAAAGGCAGGGGACACCCTGGACAGGTACCCAGTCCATCACTGGGACACATAGAGACAAATGAGACAAACAAGCATTGCTTTTCTTACTCACACCTAGGGACAATTTAGAGTTACCAATCAGCTTAACATGCATGTTTTTGGTCTGTGGGAGGAAACCGGAGTACCTGGAGAAAACCCACGCATGCACAAGAGAACATGCAAACTCCACCCAGAAAGGCCCCCGGACTGGGATTTTATCCAGGGTGGCCTGCTCGCTGAGAGGCAACAGCTCTACCAACTGCTCTACCGTGCTGCCCTATGAAGAAAATATTAATAAAAAAAAATGTGCTTTTAGGGGTTACTGTTGATTCACACATCAACATTTTATTTTGACATTATTTATACGTTTACTGTACTTTATAATAAAATGTAGCTGTTCACCTGTTAAAATAATAAAAATAATAATAATATTATATATAATAGTGTACTTTATCACTGCATTGTAAGTATCTACAACTAATATTATATCCTATGAAAATAGATTTACAAACATGTATTGTGTTTACAAGGTAGTAACTTTGTTTGCAATGTTTAATATAACAACTCTAAGCCTAATGTATAGGTGAGCAGATTGGTCTCACTATTTGGCAATAAACTGGTCTGTTGTCTCTCTGTCACCCTTAGTTAATGCTTAATAAACAATTATTTATGATTTATGAAATGTTAATAGAGGAATTTATAACATATCTATAAACCATTTATTAGCCATGTTTAAGGGGTTTAAAGTGGTACTGACATTTTAATCTTCTTTGTTAATTAGGAAAAATATAATTGTGTGATTTATGTATCCATTGAGTGTGTATTTTGTAGCATGTGTGAGAAGTGTTTTATTTTTATTTTATTATTTTTTTTCTCACACTGAGTTAGCACTTGGTACATACAGGTGTTTTGATAACCCTTAACTCTACCAAATCATGTGCAGACACAGTGAAAAAGGCACAAACACACACATACGCCATTGCTTTTGACAAAGAGTAATTGCAGGCTGCAGAACACAATTGCCGCGGTGATTTTTCCCTAAAAAATGATGTAGCAAAACTGTGTGTAAAAAAAATAAATAAAATAAAATAAAAAATCAACTCAGGTTGACTGTGGAAACAGAATTAGTATTCTGTGCTCCTCAGCTATAGCTCCCTCACCCAGCACTGAGCCCCTTTATGCTCCAGAAGAGGTCTTTAGACACACACACAAAGGCACATCCATTTCTTTTCCCTCCACAGATCACTTTTCATCACAGTGGATTGGTTTTCATCACATGAGCCAACTTCCCGTGGATGTCATTAAAAATGTAATAAATCAAGGTAAACTAAAAAAATATGGAGTGTATCTTCCAATAAATGCACTTGTTTGTCCAGCTGCATTGTGCACTGCTAACATTTTACCTGGAAGTTATTTATGTTTTTAAGTTTTGCGATGCATTTTTCACAGTAAGCTTCCTTGTCCAGAAAATGGTAAAACAGTCTCCAAAGTCACACACATCTATCCTAAAATGTCCTCACATTTAAGTGGCTTCCTTTAGCAAAATCATATAAAATATGTATGTTTTCAGTGTAGTTTGATATAAAGAGTAAATATAAAGCCATATTGATTGGAAAAAAAAAGTGCAGCACATCCTCTAGTTTAGGGATGAGTCTTTGACTCAATTAAAGGTATTACATTGTCTCAGTGTTAGGTTCACAATCAATGGTAGGAAGGAGATGAAACAATAAATTGGGGCATTGTTGTGGTAATTAGAGGGATGCTACTTTATGTACTGACAAAGGAGCTCAGATGAAATGCACACCAATTTACTGGTCTGTCTGTGTCAGCCATTGTCTGTAGTAATAAGAAATTAATGATGGCAGAAAGTATATGATCCTAGGTACAAGAAGCTGAAATGAAATTATATCATAGTGTGGCTGGGCCCTAGCCTAGAGCCTAGCCTAGGTAGCTTTTGAGATAGGGAGAGGATTGCCATCATCTGGAACAAAAGAGGAATAGAGCCCCTGCTCCTATGCATCAGAATCAACTGCTGAGGTGGTTCAGTCATTTGATTACCATGCCTCCTGGCTGCATTCATTTTAAGATGTGTTGGTTAAATATGTCTAGAAGAGCACCCCAGTACAAATCCATCCATCCATTCATCCATCCATTATATTTCGCTCATTCCAAAGTCGGGTCGCGGGGGGAGCAGCTTCATCAGGGAAGCCCAGACATCTATTTCCAAAGCCACCTCTTCCAGCACTTCAGAGAGGACAGCAAGGTATGCCCAGGCCAACTAAGAGACATAGTCTCTCCATCGTGTCCTGTGTCTTCTCCGGGGTCTCCTTCCAGTTGGACATGCCCACAGCACCTCCCTAGGGATGCACCCAGGAAGCATCCTTACCAGATGCCCAAACCACCTCAACTTGCTCCTTTCAATGTGGAGGAGCAGCGGTTCTAGTCCAGGTCTCTCCCAGATAACTGAACTTCTCAAACTATCGCTAAGAGTCCAGCTACCCTACAGAGGAAACTCATTTTAACCACCTGTATCCACAATCACATTCTTTCAGTCACTACCCAGAGTTCATGACCATAGGTGAGGGTAGGAAAGTAGAATGACTGGTAAACAGATAGATTTGCCTTACAGCTCAGCCCTCTCTTCACCACAACAAACCAGCACTGAGTCCACAATACTGTAGACACTGCACCAGTCTGTCTGTCAATCTCATGCACCATTCTTTCCTCACTCATGAACAAAACACTAAGATACTCAAACTCTTCCACACCTCACCCTCGACCTAAAGAGAGCAATCCACCCCTTTGCAACTGAGGACCATGACCTCAGATTAAAAAGGCTTTGGATTTAAAAATCATTCCACCATTCCATGCTGAAATAATTACATATTATTTTTTAGCCTGGGAACACTTCAATGATGTCAAAGGTCAGTTGAAGTGTACCACCGGAGAGTATGACATCTTGGTTCTCTACTTTTGATTAGCAGTTAAAATGGCTGAAAAGATGGGAAAAAAGTTCACTATACAGCAGTACAATCATATCTCACCAAACATTAGCTTGAGGCTCAGCTCAATGGAACAATGGAAGGTTAATATGTTTTACTCATGAGCAGATGAGCTGCATTTTTAAATAAACTGACACTACTTTCATTTAACTACTGTAGGTGATCTGTTGGGACAGATTGTTTCTTTATGGTGTCATTAGGTGTTTTCTCAAAAGGAACAGATGCATTTTGGGACCCCTCTATTGAGTGTCTCGATTTGAATTTTGAATTTAATGTTGAAATGTGCAGCACGGTGGCGCAACTGGTAGAGCTGCTGCCTCTCAGCGAGCAGGTCCCTGGTTCAAACCCCGGTCCAGGGGCCTTTCTGGGTGGAGTTTGCATGTTCTCTCCGTGCATGCGTGGGTTTTCTCCGGGTACTCCGGTTTCCTCCCACAGTCCAAAAACATGCATGTTAGGCTGATTGGTAACTCTAAAAATTGTCCCTAGGTGTGAGTGAGAGAGTGAATGGTTGTTTGTCTCGTTTGTCTCTGTGTGTCCCTGTGATGGACTTGCGACCCGTCCAGGGTGTACCCCGCCCCTCGCACAGTGATTGCTGGACATGGGCACCAGCGACCCCCGTGACCCAAAAATGGAATAAGCGGGTAAAGAAAATGGATGGATGGATGGATGGATGTTGAAATGTGGTGGAAGGGGGCAAGAACAAAGCCAACTCTTTCAGAACTTGAGCAGATTTGAGCTGCTAAAGACTTTGAAGATTTAACTGAGACCATAAGAAGGTAGTCAGGTCACTCCTAGAATGCAAGTTGCCAAAACAAATCTATGAAACAAAAGAAACTGAGCTGAGGGATTTTCTTCCACAATCTTAAGAAGCAGATTAAAATGTACTAGCAAAAGTTTACTGGACACACAATTCTAAATGTGGTGGAACATAATAGCAATCTGACTACACACTTCCACTATTTTAATGTCTGTTATCAGTGGTTATAGTGTTTCTGCTGAGTTTGCTCCACACCTCTTGTTTCAAACATGTTCAAGCAAAGCATATGATGGCAAGAAACTAAGACAACCTTTGCTGGAGTGAGTTTTAATAAGATGGTTAAACAAAATAAACCATGGTGAACTTCTCCAAATATAGTTGGTCCTGTTTACCCCTTCTACCTACCAGTAATGAGTCACAGCAGCACCATGCTTTCTTTTGCAAACTGATTCAAACATGAGGATTCTGTTGCTTGTGGTATCACATATCTCTGTTTGGACTTTTATGTCAGTCAGGTTATATTGACTGTGGCATCTCAGCTAATGTGATCAAAATAAACTGTTTTAAATCTGTGACTTATTTTATTGAAAGCATATGAGGTGACCACATTTTGAAACTTCAAAACTGATGTTTCAAAATGAAAACAAACAAACAATCCAAAATTAAGTTACACACACACACACACACACATATATATATATATATATATATATATATATATATATTAGGAAAATATTCAAAATGTAATGAAAAATTATACGTTTCTGCCAAGATACAACCAAAATTGATTTTGTTCAACAGACATTTTAATGCTTTAAGTTATTTAGAAATCTAAATAATTCATTAAAAAAAAAAAAAAAAAAAAACATTTTCTGATGTTTGCATGTGAAAGTTTCAAGTTCAAGTTTCTTTATTGTCATTCACATCACATGTGGTTTATGAGGTGGGACGGGATTGTGTACTGCACCAGGTCCCAGTTACAACCAAAAATAGCAAAAATATAATGTATGAAGAGAAACAGTATATAAGGATCTAAGATGTAAACTAAGTTATACGCTAAACAAGCGCTAAATGAGACGCTAAAAGATTTAAGATATACACAAAACACGAATAATGTAAAATAATATGGTGTATTAAACAGCAGCCCGAACATGAGTCTGTAGTGAGCAAATGGGTATGAATACAGCAGCATGAGATAATCAGCAGCAGGAGATAATCAGCAGCATGGATAATCAGCAACACATATAAGTCACATATCACCAATTAAAGTGACATTACAGTGTTTTTTTTTTTTTTTTTCTTTCTTTACAGCTTTACAGTGATATTCATGGTTAGGGATTCATGAGTCTAACAGTTTCAAGGTAGAAGCTGTTCCTCAGTCTACTAGTTCTACACTTTATGCTCCTCAACCTTCTTCCTGAGGGGAACGGGGCACAAAATGTGTGTTCTGGATGAGTGGGGTCCTTCATGATGCAGGTCGCCCTCTTCATGCTTCTGGAGGTGTGATGGTGGGGAGCCTGACTCCACCAGACTTCTGTGTAGTCTTCACCACTCTCTGCAAAGCTTTCCTTTCTGCAGCTGTGCAGCCTCCATGCCACACGTTGACACTGGAGCACAGGATGCTCTCCAGTGCACACCTGTAGGATGTGAGGACTGAGCTTCCCAGTCCAGCCTGAAGTAGAGTCGCTGATGTGCTTTCTCTCTCTGACTCTCTGACTCTGATTTGATCAGGCTGGTAGTGTTGTTTCCCCAGCTGAGGTTGTCATTTAGGTGTACACCCAAGTACTTGTAGCTGGAAACCACTTCCACTGCAGATCCTCCTATGATGTGTTTGTTCCTTCTGATATCCACAATTATTTCCTTTGTCTTCTTCACATTGATGTGAAGGTTGTTTTTCCTGCACCAGCTCTCCAGGTGTCCCACCTCCTGTAGCTGGACTCATCAGTTTGCAATGTGTCCCACCACTGATGCATTGTCTGCAAACTTTACAATATGACAGCCTGGATAGGTAGGTGCACAGTCATATGTGAGCAGAGTGAACAGGAGGGGGCTCAACACACAGCTCTATTTCCAATAGTGATATGTTCATAGCTCAAGTTATCTGCTTTTATGTGACACTTTGGTTTTATGGTGACATGTAGTCATGCAGTTCCTGGTAAATGTGTGTCAAAAAATGCTTTAGAGTTGTTTGTTACAGTTTGTTTGTATGCCAATTTTGCTTCTCTGTTCGTTTTAGTTAAGTCAGTGACATATGAAACTTATTACATTGCTATTGTTATAAGCAGGTTGACAGAATTAATGCCATAAATGATCAAAAGGCCATACTGTAAATTATCATTTTAGAAATAACCAGAGGTCAATACTCGCATATTAACACATTTTTAGCATATTTTAAATTACCCATAGAAATATGCATAAAGCAGTGTGTTCTAATTTATTTGTACAATTCTAAAATTCAGTTTGCAGTTTTTTCACTGCTGATATTATGCATCCCTGATTATGTTAATTCACTTTATTTATGTTTTGTACCAGTACAATTATTCTCAGGGCACTATAACAAAATAAATACATAAGACCGAATATTAACTTCAACTCAATTATAACCAGTTTAATCCACATATAGTATAACACAGCCAGCATTAGTAGTTTACTTAAAGAAAAGGACATTTAAGAGAGGCTCAACTTGATGAAAATAACATGCAGTTGGTGGACGTACAGAGAAAGTATTTAAAGAGAGTACTTTGCAGCCAGGTATGATATTCACGCTCTAAATGTCTTACAAACCATAGAGGATTGAACTGGTTGAAGGTATGGAATGAGGAGGTTGGCACATCATCCTCTCTTCATTTAATGAAACTTCTATGATGTGAAGTGGTGGACAGCAGCCTGGGCAGAGAGGAAGGGTGTTTCAAACAGAGAGTGGATGTGTGGAATGACGTGTGAAGAGACAAATCCAAGGGGATGTAGTTAAGGTACCAGTGGGCCAAATTAGCTAACCTTAAAGAGAATTCCCCAAATACATCTGCCATTTGAGAGTGTGCATTTGTGTTTGTATGTGGAAAGAAGGAACAATTGTGAGGGTGTATGATGTGTGTGAACGAGTGGATGACAGAAAGCCTCGCAGCTACGATGTGTCTCCAAAGGCTCTTGCAGTTCTAAAGCAATTCAGAGATAATGGAATACTGAGATATATTACCCACCCCCCATACACATATACACTCACAGACACACACTAACATAGTTTATATCACACTCTGGCCCACTGACTCTCAGTCAAGCTCCACTGACTTCATGTGATCGATTAACTGCAGAAAATAGACAGGCATCCCACAGTGCACCTGTGCCCTCGGTGATGTGACACTGTTGCTGCGGGCCTGATTTTCAATGTGTGACTGTGATGCATTTGTTTTAAAATCCAGTTTTGCTCAGATGACAGCATCAGGACATACACACCTCTGTGACAGATTTGACCTTTCGTGTGTGTGAACTTTTGTCTGACCTGGTTTGAAAAATGAAGAAAACAAAAAAAGAAAGAAAAAAGATGAGGATAAATAATTATTTATCTATACATCTATCCATCCATTCATCCATCCATCCACAAACTTAAGGAAGAGTTTGAGTCCTTCTGAAGCAGGGTCTGGTAGAACAGTTATGAGCATTAAATATTTTACTTAAAGTAGATTGCTTTATGAAGAGTATATGTAACAAAAAAAAAAAAAAAAATATATATATATATATATATATATATATATATATATATATATATATAATTTTTTGTGTGTGTGTGTGTGTGTAATGTCACTGCTCACTGATTTGAAACGCATGCATCAATGTTTTGGCAAGGATGAATTTCTGTGTGGGGAAAAAAAAAAAAAAAAGTGGTGTCACCCAGTTTGGAGCTTGCTTTGATTTACTCAGCCATGTGTGTGGAGTGAGTGAAGGTTCACCTGAATGAAAATATAAATGTTTTTCTTTGCACCATTGCTTTGCACAGGCAGACAGCTGTGAATCACTGTGTAATTCTGGATCCAACAGAACGATAGGCTGCAAACCTCCTGCCAACAACAGACTGAATCTATGGACTTTGGGCCTTTGGATAGTTGAACCCATCAAATAAATGCCTCCATGTTTTTTGCCAATTACCACTCAAGACTTCTTACTGACTCAATGATGGTTTGTAAATCAGTGACATATGTACAATGGGTTTTGAGATTCAAAGTAAAATCAGAATCATGTGGACACAAATGTCCTTATTTTACAAGACAATATTTTTATTACAAGTGGTAAGAATGATTAGAAGGAAAATGCTGTAGTTATAGCCATTCAGCTGTCTCACTGACAAACCTGTCTTGTGGAGATTCCTGTGAGTAAATGTAATAAATGCATCGTCTCTGCTGAATGTATTCTCATACCACTGAGGCTTAAGAAAAGCAGTAAATTAATTATCCATTCTCCTAAAACACATTAATGCAGTTTATTCTAATTTTTATCTTCAAGGAAGGCTAGAAACGATCTTCTTTTATGACCTTTGGTGGTACATTGCTGTAATCGTAACTACCGGTACTGGTATAATCAAGACATGTTACAGGAGTTTTTACTCTGGCGTTTTTGTGGACACAATACTCTTGCAAATTTGCTAGTTGTAAGTAATTCATACATAATGTCACTACTGTAAAGTTTATTCAATACAGTGTCAGTTTTCAAAAATGCAAGATTATCTAACTGCAGCAGAAATCAACAGTACTTTTAAGATGTTATAATTTAGTGTTTGTTCGTCCTTAAGAATCACTCATTATTTGGTGCTAGAGAAATGTGAGTAAATGACGCTAGTCCTATGGCAAAGACAGCTGTGATTGCATGTGGCATTCCTACAAATCAGCCATGCAAAGTTCCATGGGCTAAGCCACCTGAGCCCACAGCAGCTGCTCTTTGTGTGCATTTGATTCTGCACTAGCATGCTCATCATGGCTGCTTCCCTGACACTAAACATGCCACCTGGATCTACTTGCCAGAGCTACAGAGAAGACTTACGGCAGCAGTGTAATCACCTCTCGGTACAGGGCTGTGACTTGGTGCATGTGGAACCTGTCACCTTAGAGGTGGAATGATACTGAAGTGTCACCCGGGCTGACAATCATCAGTTATGTAATGCCCATCTGAATGTGCCATAGGTGCAGCTTTCGTCCATTTTAAGAAGTGAGCTGATGGTATTGTCACCAGCAGAGACATATTGAGACAGACAGAAGGGGGTTATTGATACCAGGCAGGAAGGGGTATGACAGATCGCCTGCCATTATGTAAATTATTTTTTATACATTGCACTGCGAAGGCAAGATACATTTCCATGCTGTCGCCTCAGCGCATTTAAGTTCAGCGAACATGCAAGGCTGTGCATTTATGCGGCTCTTCTTGATGCATGATAGATCCTTGCTTTACTTTCTGGCTGTCACCCACACCTTCTGTAGGGGTCCTTACGATGTCCTTCATGATAAGTGCAACAGGAACACTCTTTCCCATGAAATGTCTTCTCTGGGGACCTCATTTGTGTTCATCTGGCTTGACGTGAGGGGAATCTGTTTGCCAGACCTAGCCGCATATGACAGACATGCCTATTTATTCTAATACACAAAGGGAAGCTTCCCAAAAGCACACACATATATGCATCCCTACTGACTTTATAAACTGTGGAACATTACTGACCACTGGTCTGGAGAGGATAGATTGACTGATGGGTTTCTGATCATTTTTTTTTTTTTTTTTAAGTACTAGAGCAGTTGGAATGCAGTTTTTAAATAGTTACTTTTTGTCCTGACATAACAGTATTTTTAATCAATATATGTTTATTTTGTCTAAAGAGAAGCAACAGTCCACTCACTTCATAGTCTCTAATGCATTTATGTGTATTTTTTCCACTTTGTAATAAATCACTGTACAGTTGGACAGATGTTTTGAAAGTAGCCCCATTCATCAAATAAATTAGTTGTTTTTAGATTTTTTTTTTCCTGTTATTTAATTGATTGTCTCAGTAATGGTAAAAACTATGTAGATTGCATCATAAGAAATGTAGCATCAGGAAAGCCATACAGTCCTAGCATGTATTGTCAGGCAATGGATAATACTCATTCAATGGCAAACAAAATAATAATAATAATAATAATAATAATAATAATAATAATAATCCTCATAAAGGTAACACAGGTTACAGACCAAGTTTTATTCAATGACCCTGCTTCAATATATATTTGTTTTGTTCAAATTTAATCACAAACAAAATTTTACAAAAAAAAAAAAAAAACATACATAAAGAGATGTTTGGTGATGAATATACCATCAGCTGATTTGTGAAAAAATAAAAAATAAAAAAAAGGCTTCTGATTGATATATTGTTGTATTTATACATGTTATGGTTAATCTAAAAAGTATTTCATGACCACCCATCCATCTATTCATTCATCCATCTTTTACTTGTTCAAAGTTGGATCACTGAGGCAACAGGTCCATCAGCCCAACTCAGATATGACATTACCTGGCAATTCTCAAGAGCTTCTCCTGAGGGTTACCAAGGCATTCATAGGTCAAAGTGGATGTTCAAGTCCTCCAGTGAGTTTGGAGTGTGCTCTCTGTTTGAAGAACCTCCAGTGGGATGTGTCAGGGTTCATGCTCAAAAGTCCAGGTAAAACAAAATCCAACAATGTTCAGTCAGATCATCTGGACAGTTTCTTTTTTTTTTTTTCTTTCTTTTTTTAGTTGAGAGATGTTTTGCCCTCCATTCAAAGGGCTTCATCAGCATGAACCTTGATGTACTGAATCACTTCGGCTGTGGCAGCTTGGGAGGAGTCGACAGGGGAGAGGACAGCCCCCAGAAATCATCTTATCACCAGCAATTTTGTTGTTCCACTGTAGGAGTGTACTGCTTAGTGAGGAAAACAGTTTGTTTGTGACTCCTCAGACTCATGAAGCCCTTTGGATGGAGGGTGAAACGTCTTAACAAAAAAATAATAATAATAAAGAGTCCAGATGTCCTGACTGAACATTGTTGAATTTTTACCTGGATTACTGAGCATGAATCTTAAAGTTACGTCTGATATTTCATGTAACAGGGCCAGTAAAATATGAGTTTTGCGTCATGGCTCGGCTTCTTCTTCATGCCTGACTGTATAATTGCCCCCATTACTGCAGACAAAGCCCCCATCTGTTGTTGCATCTACTGTTTCATCCTGCCATCACTTGTATACATGACTCAAACAAGCAGTGAGATGAAAATACAGAAAGTGTCATCAGTAAAGAACAGTTTAATTTTCTGTTTTATAAATACCATAAATGAGGTAAGTTGCACCAAAATTATTGGAGCTCATCAGTGTTTTGATATCAGTCAGTTTCAATATCAACAATAATCAAACTGCTTGAGTTGTGTTGATATTAAGTTGAAATATGGTCTTATATGAACGTCAGTCATGTTCACATCAAAATGTTTGATAACATTGTCCATGCACTGTTTCAGTGGTATATTTTAATGCATTTTTAAATACTTTTATTTGGCATATAAATGGCATATAAATTACCTCATAAAATATAAATAATTGTAAATTAAAAAAATTACACACCGGCCTTGTGTTTTTCAAATTTTATATTAAAAATGATGTTTATCACATGATTACCCCAAGTCATAAACTATAATGTTTTGTTGTTTGTTGCTAATCTTCTGCTACTGTTTTGATAAACAGCCAGTGAGGCGTTCACTTACTTTTTCATAAACTGAATGCATGCTATCCAAATATCCAGAAAAAAGCCAGATATGAGCATAAACAGATCTTTGATGCATTGATCTGTATCTGAATAACCAACTGTGTTTGAGTATGTGTTTGTGCTACAAATATTTAGCATTTTCATTCTGTCCACTGTATATGTAACAAAAACAGTACTGTGTGTATGTAAAATGTATGAAATAACTGATCCTGCTCCAGTGGCTTCCATGTCTCACTGAATATGGTGACTTAATGAAATACATGATGAGAATGACTTGAACACAGGACATGCTTGTAAACAATAATACACTCTTACAAGCAAGCACATGCAATAGGATTTGCAAACTTGCAGCATTAATGGCAACACAGTGTTAGACAAATTATTAGGAGAATGGAGACAATGCTCAGCCTAATTCCAAATGCTGACCATTGTTGTGCCCTTGTGAAGTCAAAGTTATCCTTCAAAACAACTGTGAATACCTCATCCTTCCCTCTCTCCCTGCCTCTTGCACTCATTTGTCAAGATGCATTACCATCACCAGCCAGTATGTGTGGCAATTAAGTATATCCCTGGGCAAGGAGGCCCTATTTAGAAATTATTACAAGACAATGAAATCTTTATGAGGTTAGCAAAAACATTTTGAGATGTGCAAGTATGAGTGTGTCTGTATATGTGTGTGGCTGCCTGTGTGTTACAAAAATTCACAATCCATCATCCTGTCCTACTCATTCATGGATCTTTGCTTTTAAGATAAGTCTCTTCCTCAGACCGTCTCCAGCTGTGCTGTGAATTATTTCCTTCCTCCTTCAAACCCTCCTTGTATTCTCCCTTCATGAGATGGTATCATCTGCATGGGAGAGTGATGGAGCAGTGAGGTGACACTGTGGTCAACATCTTAGTTATATCTATCTGAGATATTTGTTGAATATTTTCTTGTCATCCTGTGACATTTAAAACAACAATCAGCTGTGTTTTATATGTTCCTTGCAAATAACTTCAACTGGATGCAGGTACTGAATGTGTATGTGTGTGTGTCTATGTGATGTTTAGGATTAGAGGGATTATTAACCTTCCAGAGGTAAACAGTCTTATATGAGTTTCCAACTGTTTGCAATATCTGTATTTTATTGATGCTTTCAATTTATTGTGAGACATTCGACAAAACTGAACTATACTGCAAACTCAATAGTACTGTGGACATTTTTTTTTTTTTGCAAGTTTATTACACATTGTTCTAGAGTGAATCATTTTTACAACACAAAGCAAATGGTACTGAAACCATAAATGTTTAGACTACATGTAACAAATAAGTAGCATTATTTGATAGCATGCATATATTCTGCTGCCTTGCATGCTAAATTTTTAAACGGTGATCTTACACGTTTTTTTTTAGCATTCAAAGTACGTGAAGAAAATGCCTCATAGATACTACCATGTCAAATATTAACACACTATCTATAACATTGACTGCACTGTAAACATTTTGTGTTTGCTGAGGGTTATGCATACATAATGTGTGTGTGTGTGTATTCAATTTCAGTTGGTCTCTTGAAGTTTCCAAGCTAGAGTCTGAATTTAGAGAAACTTGAAAATGACTGCTCAGGATCAAATCCTAATTCCAAGCTTCTAGGGAAATTTCTGTGAAGACTTAAAGTGCGTGGTACATCAAATTGTTGGAAAAAATTATGAATCTATTTTTGAAAAGATAACATTAATAGTGTATTGCAAAAATAAAATCATGTTGCTGAGATGAACAGTTGTTGAGATATGTTATGCGCAGTAACAGGATGTGATGACAAAGAGGAAAGCCTACTACGCGTAAGCGGAGTTCATGGTTAACAATGCAGACAGTTGTGGAGAATCTGTTTATTTAGAATGTTTTGAATCACTATCAGAGAGAGATGAAGAGTATCAGAGTTCAAAAGTGTTGGATTTATCTGTGTAGTTTCCTCCAACAGATTAAATAAATGCATGTTAGGCTGATTGGTAACTCTAAATTGTCCCTAGGTGTGAATGGTTGTTTGTCTCATTTTTTCTCTATGTGTCCCTGTGATGGACTGGGGACATGTCCAGGGTCTCTCAAAAGCCTCTTTACCCTTGATAAGTGCAACTCCACTCGACTCTTGTCTTATCGGTTCTTTTCAGGTGCAGGTGATTCGCCACTGTGGCTCGTTTCCCTCCTCTGTGGGCGGTATCATCGTTGCAAAGTTGGTGGTATAGTAACGGATCATTATGTTTGAGCCACTCCACCCGTCGTGGTTGGTTCTTAATCACAACAGAATTTGACTTAATTTCCTTGAGCTTATCCTGGCACTACTAATAAAACTGGGTGTAGCCATGCAGCGCCGTCATCTCCGATATCTCTGTAAATATGTTCATTTGTTGCGGTACTGTCCAGCTCATGCTGAATCCTAACATGGACCTGTAACGTTAGGAAGATATGTACCGCATCATTCACAGCACTAATTTTGAATCTTACATACCAGAAATTAGCAACAACAGCACACACACTCGGCACGTCCAGAGAGGAAATTGTGGTTTAGATGTACAGGTAGTTTGCTGCGGGGGTCTTCCAGTGATTTATCTCTCCTGGTCAATCAGTAGCTGTTGTCTGCTTGTGTCAAAATTATGAATCATGAACAAGGTGGTCCGATAAACCAGACTGAATGGGGGTGGGTACCGACAGTGGGCAGGTCCTTAACTGGTGCGGTGTGGTGTGAAAATGATGATAGCTGAGACTGGAGCAAAGCTACAATAGTGACTGTTGGACTTCAGCACCAACTAACCTAGATGATGTATTATTTGTTAGATATTCATTTCACATGCACTTTAATGTTGTCATTGTTGCTAATGGTGCTTTTACCAAAATACAATTTAAAGGGTTTGAATATTCATGTAATTTTTTTTTTTTTTTTCTCCCGTCTTTTTGAAATCACAAAACGTGTTTATTCTGTCGGTGTGGGGATTTGTGTGTTGGCCAATAAGACAAATAAATAAATAAAGATATTTTAAAAATCAATAAAAAAAATAATAGTGTAAAAGAGGAAACAATCTTTGAAACCTGAGTGGTACACCATTGGCACAGTTTGGAGTTGTATCAGATACTTAAAAACACTAATGTCACTCTCATGTCAAAAGGGTTTTAGTTTATTGTGGTGAATCATCATTAATAAAAATACATTTACATAAATCTGCTAGACAAAGGTATACAATCCAACAATTTTCAGTAAGGTCATGGCCTGACTGAAAATTATTGGATATGTCTGCTGGAGTTTCCATACCAGGCGTGGTTAACAAAATGAAGACATGTCACTTTAAAATCGTATTTTCGTCTGATGAACCATATGTGCTGAGTGAGGAGAATTTTCTTGGAGGGGAGGTTGTAAGATGAGGTTTTTTTTTTTTTTTTTTGTTCATGCACACAGAAAAGGAGTGGCTCTAAAAAGGTCAACTATCGTATACTGTTTATGGCAACCCTAATCAGAGTCAGAGTCAGAGATTCTTTATTGTCATTCACACCTCATGTGGTACATGTGGTGAAGCGAAATTATGTACACAGGGTCCCAGTTACATCCAACAATAAAATGTATAAGAAAAACAGTAATAACATCTAAGATATGAACTAAGAAAAACATCAACTAAATATACACTAAGCACTCATAACATAAAAACATTGAACATCAGCACAAACATGAACATGAGTCTGTGTGAGCGGATGTGCACGCATGAACACATCAACAATGCAGGGCTTCTACAAGATGCAGTCCCTGAATGAGAAACACAGCTGTTCTATCCAAAATGGAGAATACAGGATCCTTTTTTTTTAGATCAAGGAATATGTTAAGCTGCTCCTACTGATAAAGTGGGGGTGCAGCACAAACTGAACTTTTGTAACAGCTGCTAACAGAAATCTTCAGTTTCAGAGGAAACGGGCACTATTATTGTGCACACAAGCACCTGAACCGCAGTAGAAAATCTATAATATTCACTCAAACAATTGTATTGTGTAAACAGTAACTAAAGTTCTTAATTCTATGATGTGCTCTTTGTAGTTTGATAAGGGTGACAGTGGATATTAAATTAGAAATAACCAAACAAAAGATAGGGATATAAACAATCTTCACAGGTTGTCCACTGATCACATACTTTTCCATTAGAGGGTTGTGTTGAGTCAAAAGTTTCTTTGACTTTTTTTTTTTTTTTTGCACTTCAAATAAATGTGTAAATGCCTAAATGTCTGAGCAGCTTTGAATAATGATCCCATTAGCTTTTTAAAATAAATAATTGTTAGTGGACCATTAGTGTTTTATAGCCTTCTCCATGGGGAGGAGGCGGCAGGGTGTGGGTAGGGGGTGGGGGTAAACTGTAATCTGCATAGCTAATGTGATGTTTGGAGAAGTGAACTTAATCACCAACATTTCTGCCTAATGTTTTATTTAACCAATGTGGCGCTTCCATGCAAATGAGGAAGATTTTTATCTAACCAACACTTGACAAAGATGGATATTCATAGAGGAAGAAAAGTTAAGCCGACCGGCGATATTTCGGCTCACAGTGCCCAGACGCCAACTTGCATGAAAAGTTTATGATGCATGAAGCCATTAATATATAAATAACTGGTGAAATAAGTGGGTAAAAAATCACCTTGCCTTTTTGTTCTGCGAGGGACATAAAGCGAGGTATGCTTTCCTGGTCTTGCAGGAAATGAATGCGCCTGGGATTTATCGACACACTGGCGGTTATAAGCCTACTGTCACAGTCCAGCAGTTACCCATGGCGGATTTAAGACTCAAGGAAGAAGAAACACTCATAGTCTCCATCTCTTTCTCGTTTTCCTTTGCTTTCACACCCAGCTGCAAGTACTTTCATGTCACTCGAGCCATTTCTCACACAATTTTGGTCAACTGGAACTGCATGAGCTTTTTGGAAATCAAATTTTGCATGTGTTTTGATGAAACAATCAGTACTTTTAGCTTGCATTACATCCATTCAACCTTTATTTATACAGGTTAGTCTCATTGAGCATTGTGGACTCATTTACAAGAGAGAGCTGATTTATTTAACAAAGAGCAATGACAACAGTAGACAATCATAAAATAAAGCATATACATTGATAAGAACAAATAAAAGAAAACTATATTAAAAAACAAAACAAAAACAGCTCAATTGTAAAGCGATGTAAAATACAAAAAATAGGAACATGTCTGCTTTGGTTTCTGCCATGAACTTAGCAGATGCTTGAAGCCACTTAGAGAGGTCAAGGTCGAGAGCTTCAGATCTTTTTGCAAGATATTCCAGGAAACAGGAGCAGCGTAGGAGAAGGCTCTTTTGCCTAGTTCAGTCTTCACTGAGGAAACACTGCATGTAATAATAATATTAATAATAATAATAATGTAATCACAATGTCAGCACTGTATGTTTCCATACAATGGCGAAATTAGTCTCTGCATTTAACCCATCCACCACCAGGTGGTGCAGTGGGCAGCTATTGAAAGCGCCCGGGGGGCATTTTGGGGATGAGGTGTGCTGCCCAGAGACGCCACGTGATGTGCAGTGACTGGGGATCGAACCTAGGACTTTTGGGTCCCAAGCCGGCTGCCCTGCCTCTACATGTAATAATGTCCTGAGAGCACAAACTGTAGCTGCACTCACGTAGTGAAATGTAGACGGATATGTAAGAAGGCAACAGACCAAGAAGTGATTTAAAAATGAAAATGTACCAGTGAGAGAGTCTGCGTGAAATGACGACCAGTTAACCAGTGAATGCAGGGTGCAGTGATGGGTACGGTAGCTAAAGCCAGTTATGAATCTTAGCGCATCATGATCAGAATCAGAATAAACTTTATTATCATTGCACCGAGATACAACAAGAACATGTATGTACAGTCGTCCGAAAGATGGGCTGAGTGCACAAAGCTGCTACTATAAAAAGTGTGGCCCTCTTATTCTTATTCAGAATACTATTTTGTTTAGATGAGAAAAGGGAAGAAAACATGAGGAGAGATGGTATAAAAAACTCTTTCACGCTGTGTCCTAGACAGGGCACGATTTGAGGCATCAAAAAACTTACCACAGCAAAGCAACATAAATAGATGTTATACATGTACATATAGGCCAGTGAAGACATTGAATGTTTAAGGGAGAGCCGTAGCATAGTCCAACATCTGCAGAGTGCTCGTGGAGGCCTTCATGCAAATCATATCATCATGGTCAATGGAGGGAAGGAACGTTACAGTTACAAGGCATTTCCTAGCATTCAGAATTAGAAAGGATCTATTTCTGAAAAATAAATCCAGTCTAACTTTCAGTTTCTTTACCAAGTTTTCAATGTGGAGCTTAAAAATCAGATAAAAAAGATGGCAAATCTACCAAGATACCCAAGTATTTGTAGGAATCGGCAAACTCAATAGGAACACTATTCGTAGATAAGTTCAAGGAAGGGCTGCTGGGACCAACTTCCTGTTTGAAAACAATGTCCCTTTGGTTTTGTTGGCGTTTCGTGCAAGTTTGAGATGGAACAAATCAGACTAAATTATGTCAAAAACAGATAGCAAAAGCAGGAAAACATTAGCAACGGTTTTAGCTCGACAATAAACTGTATCATCAGCATAAAAAAGTAAGGATGCATCAGGGATGATCTGACCTACATTACCTATGTACTGCAGATTGTGAAGAGTGTGGGTCCTAAGACTGAGCCTTGTGGTACACCATTGTTGACTGTTAAATAACTGGATGAAGTATCATTATGTTGAACACATTGTCTCCCATCTGAGAGACAGTTAGTGAACCAACCAATGGTGTGATCTGAAAAATATTTTTTTTGAGAGTTTGACATACAGTGTCATGATCCACAGTGTCAAAAGTTTTAAACAGATCTAAGAAAATTGCTGCACAATAATCCTCAGCATCCAGGGCTTGAACAACAACATTAAAAACCTTCAGTGAAGCAGGCATTGTGCTGTGTTGTTTCCTGAAACCAGATTAATGGGGAAGTAAGATGTTAAATGACTCAAAATACTTTTTGAGTTGAGAGTTTATCATATATATATATTTTTTTTTTTCATAGAACCTTGGCTAAAATACAGAGTTTAGAGATTGGTCAATAGTTGTTCAGTGAGGTGGGGTCACCTCCCTTCAGCAAAGGTAGAACAAAGACTGTTTTCCAAGCATCTGGAACAGAGTTTTGGCTTATGGACAGATTAAAGATGTAAGACACCAGTTCAGTGAAGATATGAGTGGTCAGCCAGAAGAAATAAGGTCAAAGGTCATCAGGGCCTGTAGATTTTTACAGCAGTACTGATCTATGGTTTGTGTTTATGGCAACACACATTTGACACAGCTGTCTATTCCAGCTGCATGGAAATTGTGTTTTTTTATTTTATTTATTAATTTATTTTTTTTAAATAATATATTTTAAGAAACATAGCTATCCATATAACCCTCCTATAAGCTGCTAAATCCATCACACGCATGTTTGCCCATACACGTAAACACCCGTTCAATAAGAGCTGACGCCCTCAAGGGCAATGGGAAATGAATGACAGCAGCAGCTGCAGGTGTTTGTACCGGGTGCCAAACATCTTGCTCAGACACCAACAGATATGCAAGCATGGTCTCCCATAGCGGACATGTATACACACACTCAAACACACCTGCAGCTTTCAGACTGATACTGCAGTTTGGGAGCTATCGATCGCCACTCGTCAGCATGTCCTCTATAACAAGTGTTGTTCCCAAAAGGAAAGGACTGCAGCAATCCTATCAAGGAAAGACGCATAAAGATATTATAGGAGACACGTGAAACCGTCTGTACACAATGATTATTTAAAAAATGGCTACCTCAATGTATATGTATATATATATATATATATATATATATATATATATATATTTAGTCTTCCACAAAAAGTACTTGATAATTATAAGTGGGCAGAATGACTGGAACCAGAGCACAAGCATGATGATAATGATGAAGTATCTAGTCACCCGGCTAACGGGAGCCCAGATCTGCTCCAAGTCTGCCTGCTATGTAAATTTTTCTCACACCAGAAAAAAAAAACAAAAAAAAAACAAACAAACATCAAATGCATTGCAAACCAGTGCTTCTTTTCGCACCACTTTAGAAAAACTATCATTCACAAAGGACATGCCAAAGGCACTAACACACGGAAAGTGTACACTGACCTCAACACGCCCACAACAGCCTCATAAACTGTTTTTACATCGCCGTAGAGAAAACAAAAGTTGGAGAAAAGAAAGCCTTTTAATGCTTGCTTTAGCCAACTGACTCCTGATTTGTATTCATCTTATGCTGTTTTGTGGATGTGACACATCCAAGTACACTGGCCTTTATCTTTGAGTGAACAGTGATATGGCTTTGGAGACAAATCCTTTAAGATGATGTTCTTGGGAAAAATAAAAAAATAAAATCAATGTTAACTTAAGTCGCCTTCCTTCACCCTGTGGCACACTGGTATTACAGCGACATGCTTTTTATTTTATTTTATTTTTTCACAATTAAATTGCTTCTTTGTTGCAAGAATACAAAGTGGGAGAGTCTTAGTGTTGGGGCATTCTTTGATGGGCGGAGGTAAAAGAGAATGCAAGGATACAAATGTGTTTAAAAGACTGGATGTGTTTTGTTCTTTTGTCACTTCAAACGGTTACTTTGCTCATTATGTTAGTGCTTTTTCATGCTAATAGATTAGCCTCAGGGGGATTGAAGTGGCAGAAGTAACAGAATGATGGCCATTTTCTCAAACAGATGGTTAGAAGACTTACCTTTTATTATAAAAGGTGATATAAAGGTGACACGCAGGCTAAAATGTGACACCCTGGCTAATCATGCAGCTTATTTAGAGGGGTTTAGACAGTTTTTCTGACTCAATATTTCCCCTATTTCAGTAACTACAGATACAACTCATACAAAAGTATGCATTGAAAAAATTAAACAGTGAAACAAGAATAAACCTATGTCTGTAAACTTTGCAGTATTCGACTGTAGACACCACATGTCATAACAGCATGTGCACAGAACAAACCATGGCAGGCCTTTAAGCTTTTGTCAGATTAATAGCCACTTACTCTCTGTGGTCAATAAATGCTTTAGGGGCTTCCCTAAAGGATGCAGGAAGGATCCCTGAGTGTATATGTGTGCGTAGCATCTAACTGGCCTCATGGGTCAAACTGTCACCACAAAGACGGTTAAGCAGTTGGTTGGCCAGTGGGAAATCAATATTAGGTGATGAAGCTACAGTGTGTGCATATGATGCCATTGTCTGTTTGTGTTTGTATGTGTAATGATGAATATGTGTGTTTTGGGGGCTTAACATTCATTTAGAGAGAAGGGAAGGCAAAATCAAGAGTCGAGAGAAATTCATATAATTTTTATAAATACTTTTAACCATTGTAGCATGTTTTGATTTTTTTTTTCCTTCCCATTTTACTCTTCATCAGAACCTATTCCAGGTACTTTAAAGATACATAACCTGGCATACAGCTGGCTTTTAGGCAGAGAAAACCCAGATCTTGATGTCACAATATGGAGGTGGGAAGATGATAGAACCACCATCTCTCGCACCCACAGGACTGAACTCACTCCCTCAGATGTCTGAAAGTGGTGGGCCTGAAGTGGAGGTTGAGGGGTCAGCGTGCTGGTTTTGAGACACACAGCTGAGTCCCAGTGCAAATACGGGCTACAGATCACAAGACTGGAAAGCATTGAAGCTGCTGCGCCTTTCCCCGCACTTCGGGGAGTGTTAAAGCTCCAGCTCGCTTCTCTGCTAGTGAACCCTGGTTGTTTAAACTAGCCCCAGCGGTCCTCATTACCCTCTCCCCAGGCACATGCATGCACACAGATGTAGGCGAGTGTAGATATACAGTAAAAGAAGAGAAACACAACATGCAGACATCTGTTGGCTTTAATGATGTGTAACAGAGCTGTTTGCTTTCCCTTGGACCGTACCCCATCTTTTTTTGAACATCGTAGCTTGAGGGGCCGTTACCACGGTGATGGTTCTAATGATCCTTGGACTACCCAAGGGTAAGGGTCGGCCCGCCAACACTCCATATATAAATCCCTTTAAAGCTGATGTTGATCCCACAATATCATGTTGCAGTTGATAAAAGTTTAAGTGATAAACTCTCAACTGCACTTAGCCTAGCATGGTAATTGCGCACAATGATTTCAGATGCTGCTCGTGTGTTATTTTTATGCAAACGTCATTACAGCACATTCAGTGTTTCAAGTACTTAAGTGCAGCTATTTGAGCTCTCTACGCTCTCAGCCTCCAGAGTGTTTAATCACTGCTTTGGCTGAGCTCAGTTAAGCATGCATCTCCCTCCCACCAGTTTATTTACTGCTTTTTCCCCCTATCAGTGCATTTGATCACAATTTATGTGGAATTTACTAATCCTGGTATAAGTCATATAACTCATCACAAGCATAACCCAAAACCTATGTAAGGACTCCTTTATAGAAAAAAGTGAATTTTGTCTCATCTTTCAGTACATCGCCATTTTCCCTTTGTCTCTGTTTTCTTTTTACTCACACTCACTTGTTCCTACAGGTAGAGACAGACGGGTACAGATAACGACTAACTACTACACAATATTGCAGCTGCTATGTGCATCAGTGTGTCTCCTTGTGAGATACTGAGCTCAGGGAGAAGCATTTGAATGCAGTTGTAGTGGCTGGATTCAATGGCAGTAAGGGAAAAAGGTGCCCCCAATGTTTCTTGATGTGGCAGCGTATTGTAAACAGAGGATTTTCTTTTCTTTCACTCTATTATTAACCTCACACATCTCCAAAACATGGACTTGATTATGTATCTGGGGCATCACATTTTCTTTCCCTTTTTTCTTCTTTTTTCTTCTTTTTTTGTTTGACAGTTCATGGTAAAAGGGGACAACTGAAGCCTCAGAACAATCAAAACTGTGGCTACAGTTGTAAGATTATGTAACCTTAAAGAGAGAGTTCAGGTCTATTCAAGTGGATGTATTTGGATAGAATGTGCACAGTTGATATCATACCTTTTGTTGTGCATGGGTCTTTGAATGGCCTCATCTTGGAAAAGAGGTTCTGAATTGACTAAGAGCCACTCCAACCAAGCCCAAGACCAAAGCTGATTGATGAGATCTAAAATATTAATGCTCTCAACAAATTTAAAGTGATTCATGTCATGCTGTAAAAACTTTTTATTGAACTGCCAATTGTGCAAATGGTAGACTGTGACGAAGTGGAGATTCAACACAATCTGCTGGTTTCCTTCGAAAGATAACTTTACGGATTGGCTTGTTATGCACGTGAATGTTTCTGTAAAGTGCCCTGAGAAAACTTCTGTTGTGATTTGGCGCTATATGAGTAAACTGAAAATGAATTGAGCAGAAATGTGGCACAACCAGTAGAGCCGCTGCCTCTCGGCGAGTAGGTTACCCTGGTTCAAATCCCAGTCCGGAGGCCTTTCTGGGTGGAGTTTTCATGTTCCCTCCGTGTATGCATGTTTTTTTTTTTTTTCCTCTGGGTACTCTGGTTTCCTCCCACAGACAAAAAACATGCATGTTAGGATGATTGGTAAATCTAAATTGTCCCTAGGTGTGAATGAGAGAGTGAAAGGTTGTTTGTCTTGTTTGTCTCTATGTGTCCCTGTCATGGACTTGTGATCTGTCCAGGGTGTACCCCGCCCCTCTCACAGTGATTGCTGGACATGGGCACCAGCAACCAACGTGACCCAAAATTGAATAAGCGGGTAAAGATAATGGATGGATGGATATTTTTGTTTATTTATTTTCTTAGAGTTGTGTTGGTTTACGAATGTAGCAATCAACGTTGGTCTTGACCCCACTCAGACTAATGATTATGTATGTGTGTGTGTGTTTGTGTGTGTGTGTGTGTTTCACTCCAATCTGAATAAACTTACCACCACCACCCCCTAAAAAAGAGGCTGTGATATGCAACAGGTGAGATAATAATTAGTCTTGATTAATATTTTTCACCGTGATACTGTTTCAAATTCTTTAGAAATGAAACATTTGCTGATACGAAATCTTAACCTGATTTTTTCATTATATGCAGAACACAGATTTTCAGGTTACATACTACAAGTTCATTAAATTTATTAAAAATAATTTCCACCATGTGCTTCACACGTCCGTATTGCTGCACTGCAGTGAATACACACTGTATTCATGTTCTTCCAGAATTGTTTCTTTTTAACGAACAAGTCAAAAATTAAATAAAGACATATCTTTGTACCTGCAACTCAGCGTCTTTTTGGTGAAATCAATTAATCCAATGTGATTCTGAGGAGTGCTATCACGCAAACATCTGAGCTCCAAATATCTGTTGTAAAGCAGCAGTCTTCTATGAGAACAGACCTTACAGAAGATGGCAAACTTTTTATACTGCCTGATTAGCGTTGTGTTTGTTGTGTAGTACTAAATAAGTAGGACATATTGTGGCTCCAGCAGTTCTAAACCCTATATTATTTACCACAGCAATGGCTTGAAGCAATAAATTAAAGTCATTTAATTTTGTCAATTTAACCAAATTAAAACCCCATTGAGGTGTGTGTATATATATATATATATATATATATATATATATATA